>NC_140348.1:13748136-14071046 GCF_963514085.1 Chelon labrosus
CTCTCAAGAAAAGAATGGGGAACTGTAAGTATAGAAGTCACTGAAAAAAAAGCAAAACACTGAAACGCAACTAAACATTATTTATTAAAATAGGGAACGCATTCATTAAACTCCTACCGGATTCTTGAAAGCAAAATGTTATGCATGTGTCCGGAGCTTTTGCAATAATAACAACGTATTTACGGACAATTAAATAGATCTGTACGCTCCTAATGTCACTGAAAGTCATTAAAATGAGATGCGGTATATTTCGCTTGCTAAAGAAACATAAACCGCTGATGTATCTCTGGGAAACACTGAAATGTCTTTATTCAGCCCAGTGTATAATTTTCCATAATCACACCTCATTACGTTTTGTTTCTTTGCTTGTGTGTTTGTCCCGGCGTAACATGTGCACTTATGCATGTGTTTTGGTGCATCCATGCTTGCGCGCCCATGTATGCGCCGGAATTGCGCATGCAGTGTGTGGATTAGTTAATAGGAGGGGGGGGGGGGGTCTTTTGTGTGTATGTGTGTGCGTGCGCGTGCGCGTCTCTATCTGTGCGCCTCTTGGACTAGCGATGCTTAAATGACAGTGTTTGATCAATGGTGCCAGGCTCTGCCCTTGGTTCGTTTGCTTTTTGCTCGTCACCGCTAACATGGCCTGAAATATCTGGGTAACAAAAATTGATATAATGACGGAGTGCGCCTTATTATCTTCAAGCTGCATCGGATTGGCAAACTTCTGAGGGAAAGCAAAATGTCTGGGAAATATTACGAGTCATTTATCAAGTCCCCCTCATTAGCATATTGCCTACAGAAGCACTTGCAGAAATCTAAATAAAAGTGACCGATTGGGAGTTGGTTCCATTTTTCTTTTAGCTGGAGAAAAAAAAAAAAAAACCTTTCTCTGCAGCCTTTGTGACCTTGACTTTAGCGCGCAGCCCTCTATTGACAGTGCAAATGCTACCACTTATAAGCCAGAGATCTCGGTGTCCCCCCCCCCCCCCCCGTAGGTGACATGATATTACACATAGGTGGCTGATAGAACGGCTCCTCGTGTGTCAGTCACTCTGGTTCTGCCTCGGCTAACGCTGACGTAGCCGTGTGTGATTGTCTCGGTAAGTTTATGATCATCCGTGAATGTCTTTAGCGGTACAACAATAGCGGCAGAGCTATATTAATTAGGGGGTGACTGCATACTCCATTTTTCCTTGTCACGTTGAGCGTGGTCCCAGGTGTACTGTGACAGAGAGGGAGAAGTGGTGGAGTCCAGATGAGGCGCACCCAGCCCTGCATCCAGCAAACCGAAATAATGAGTTTCCTTCCCCCTTTAGCCACTCTATGCACCATGATATACAACTCGCAATTAAGCATGCCTTGGTGATCCAGTGATTAATGTCTCTTGTGGCGCGTTTGAAGGGACCGGGACTTAGTCCGAGACTGGGCGACTGGCTGAGACTCCCTGTTTATATTCTCATCATGGTTGCACCTCTCTCTCTCTTTCCCTCCCTCTCTCTCTCTCTCTCTCTCTCTCTCTCTCTTTCTCTCTTTCCCTCTCTCTCAGCCACACACTTGCTCTCCTCCTCTTTCCCAACCAGTCTCCATTATAGGAAAGATGGAGAGGACCATTTGCAATTCAGTAACCTTTATGACAGTGCACTCTTTAATCAGAGGCCCATATTTCCTTTGTGGAGCAACACACACACACACACTCATAAGAGGAGGTGGAGGGGGGGGGGGGGGGGGGGGGGGCACAATCCCATGAAATACCCAGACTGGGTGAGCTGGATAAAGTGACGCATCTGATTTACAATACCGTCCTGCTTTTTCATTTGTTGTTCTTCTGGAAGGCTTTAGATTTTTATGGTGGGCCAGCACTAAGTAAATTGTGTCATGTTTAAATAATAGGGCTTGTTCTGCGAATGGATGTTTCACTGAATTCTTCTGTTTTTGGTTTAATTTAGTATAAATATAACGTACTGGTGCAGCCTAGTGTACAGCTACAGTTGCGTTATACTAAATTCTCTGTCATCCCTTAAGGAAGCCATTTGCTCAGTTGCCTTAAATATGTTTTCTGTTCATTCATTTCTATTCACTCCATTGTCAACATGCACTTGTTAATTAAATTCTCATCTGGACTATAAGTCGCAATCGGATTTGTAATGGGAAGCTGGTCCGGCCGTGTACGGCGAATGCTGTTTGTGGCCACTTTGCTGCTCGTGTTTAGTGATGAAGGCTTTTGATTTGCTTTATCCTCCAGAGCCTCATTCAGCTGAGCGAGCGACACTCATCCCGCAGAGCACAAGGGCAATTCTCTTCCACCCCTGCCTTCCTACTTCCACTCTCTCTCCCCCTCTTTGCTGGATCATTTCCCTTCACACCCAGAAAGGCTTTGTAGTGGTGGCATCATTCTCCTTGCCTTGCCTTGCCTCCCCCCCCCCCCCCCCATTCATTTTGTCTCTCTTTCCTTTCCTCCTCTTCTCGCTTGCACTCCAACTTTCATAAGCTCAGTAAAGCATGGCCTTCAATTCCCTTGTTCTAGTGTTTTCACTTAAGATCAGGAGTGATGAGCAAAAGGTTTCTGGCTCAATCCTTGAGCAAAGGCCTGGCATGACAGGGATTATTATTTATTTGTCATCTTGGATGTAATAAGCTGTAGGTACAGAGTGGAGAGCTGGTGATTTATTGCTCTGTCGAGCGCCAGTAGCAGTCCGGCCGCTGGGGCGTGCAGGATGAATACCGGCCTGTCACTCCCGTCCATCCGTCTCCTCGCGCCTGTCGCCCTCACAACACCGCCCCATTTCATGCCAGAATACATAAACAATCTTTCATTACTCATAAGCCTTTTTTTTTCTTTCATATTTGCTCTTCACAGGACACAAAGTTTGAATTTATTCATGGATTTATCTTATTTTTTTCCCGTCTCCTTTCCCTTTATCTCCCGCCGTTCCACATTAGGTGCTGTTTTTCTTTTCCACATTCGGGGATTTTCTGAATGTGTACTCTTAAACAGTTAAGAAATCCCACGCCCGTGCAGTTTTCCCCGTCCTCCTCCGGTTTCATTGTCATTTCCGATCCGTTTGGCCATGACTTCATTTCTCTTTTCCTCAAAACCGCTTATGAGAAGAACAGCTGAACACACCCACTTCCATTTCAACTTTTCAGAATGGATTATTTTCAGTCCGGAAGATTCTTGAGCCAGGGGTGATCGGACATGAATATGTTGGTGAGCTGTCAGCACCACGTCCTTCCAGTGCATTAGTGTCAGTCTCCTTGCTGCACCAAAGCATGAAATGAGTGATGAAATATCAAATCCTCTAACTTCAATCCCCCCCCCCCGCCCTCCCCACACTCACCCTGTCTTCCAGAGCACAAGACATAATATCGACCCCCAGTCCATTTAGACAGGAATTTAATATTTTTTCAGCTAAACCAATCACGCATGGTTAGCGCTCAGTGTAATCCAATCACATTCCATCATAAATGCCCCTCTTGTGAGGCTATACAGAGACCTGATAAACTGGTGGAAATCAAGACGTTGAAAAACAGGGCCTTAATAGATTGTCTTGGCCGCCTTAGAGGAGCTTGTCCCGCTCCTTTCTGTCGATACACATTTTCATTTTCCAGCCCTAACTGCGCTCTCCGGGCACAGATTGGCTAAAGTGGAGCTGACTTTGTAAATAGGACTCTCATTTATTAAGGCCTTTATCTGTAAGCTGGACTGGGAGGTCTCGGAGAAGACGCTTAGCGAGCGTCACCCAGACGGAGAGAGGGGTGGAAGATAATTATGAGGCATTTACTTTCGTGATCTGATTAATAGCAGGAGCGGTTTTCAGTGCAATGCTGCGAGTGTTCGGCTTTCTGTGTCCTTTGAAAGACTCTGGACAGACCATTCGCAATGACACTATACAGTCGTAGCCAGCATATTGCAGCCGTACTGTGTGTGTATGTATGTGTGTGCGTACGGTGAATGGTGAACATTTGTTAGAGGACATAGGTGGCGATGCCTCACACAGGCAGTGAACTGAGAATACTCATTTGGTTCCTGAATAAGGCCCTGACAGCTACCATTTATATCTAGCTCGTTGTATGCTGTCCAGCCGATTAATAACAGTTTATTGCTGTCTAATTAGTGTCGGCTGATTGGAAACTGCATCAGGAGAGAGAGGGAGAGAGACTTGCTCGCTTTGTTTTAGTGTCTGCGCCGCCAGAGGCAAACGCACAAAGGCGAGAATCGGCAGGACCGGTGCAGTGAGAATGTCGAAAAAGCACGTTTTGCTGCGCACGTTCTGTTTATGCCGTTCATTTTTTTTTTTTTGCAGATGCATCCGGTGTCGTGTCTGTTTTCAGCCCTTATTTGTGTGTTACTGGCAATCTCGCCGCAAACTTGGGTCGCCGCCCCGCTTTTGATCAGCCATTACAGCTTCATCGGCATCGCCTGATTCTGCCTTTGAAGACGCGTGGACCGGAGTTCGGTGATTTCTCTCGGTGCTCGGTCTGTGATATGGCTGTTTTCATTAACAGTAACAAGCTGTTCGCCGAAATTAGGCCCCTGTGTTTGTATGAATTAAACCCCCTTATACTGACTTTGCTATGTGACTTGAATCCCGAGCTGCGTTCATGAGAGAACTTCCTATGGCGTTCCATACTAATTGTGCTGTGCCCAGAGGATGCAGCGTTTTCATGGATCTCTGAATAGATGGTTTGTTTGTTTTTTCCATTTAATACCAGATGAGTGTAATATTATGTTTCCACTGTATTTCTTTAGGGTGCAGCCAAACAAATACCAGGCATCACACATTACCAGGATTAATTTCCAGCCATTTGTTTGTTTGCATCACGTTCAACAGCCGTCAAATACGCCCACTAAGCATCGATACAACACTAGAACAGCAACCACAGAGCGCACAGCAGCCGGCGATTGCGGTTAATTATACGTCAGTGTGCATTTCAAGAATAGTTTTGTGCAGTTAAAAAAATAAATAATAATCTCTCGCCTCTATTTCTGAGACATTTCTCAGGTGTGCCATATTGCTTAAGTGCTGCCATTGAATTCAATACATATATGTGTATTATATTAACGCTGGGGCTGTAATGCAGGCTATATTTACTTGAATCAGAGCCATTCTCATTTATGCTAACTCTAGTAAGTGTAAGAGCACTGTGGTTGAGAGAAAAAGAAAAAAGAAAACTTGCCATGTAATATTATAGGACTTGGATCAGGTCATCATGACCCGGTTCCCAAAGATTAGTTGCTTGTGGTTTGTTGCTCGGAGCTGTAATGGTACTGAAGGTGTATTAGCATTCGCTTCTCATTTGCGTCCCAGCTAGACTGAATGGTTAGGTCAGCGAGGGCCCACAACTCTGTCCGGCCTCCAAACCACCGCTGACATGCAGCTGATCAAGGCTTAATTAGGGAGACATTTTCTCACTGTGATTTCTATCGAAGCATAGTGGAAAAAACAAACTGAGCTACAGTCCTGCTGCTGGACTGCAAGAGAATGGAGTGTTCAAGTCCTTCCAGCATGTAACTGCTGTTAGTTATCTACTTCTAAAGCTTGGTTTATGCTCTCGCGGGGCATCTAAGCAGAGCCTGCGCTGCAAATATCCTACGCCACTGGAAGTGTTGTACCTGTGAGCAGGTTTGTCCGCATTTGTCCGTCTGTTATTACCCCACTAAAATGATAGTCGGTGGCTGGAAAGCAATGTTGAGTTTCTCAGTGCACTTGAGAAGATCACGCGTGGGAGGCAGAAGTTATTTTCCACGCTTGTCCGGTTGCCGACAAATGTGGAGCAGAAACAATCAGAGCTGGAACAATCAGAGCTGCTGTGTCTTCCAGGTTGTGGTATATGCAAGAAAAGAAGCTGAAACAAAAATGACTGGAATCGTTGGGTTTTCTTGAAGATGTTTCACCACGCATCCAAGCAGTTCTTTTGGTTCTAAATAACTGGTGGGGAGTTAGGTTTTTATTAAGAACATCTGTGTTTGGTATGGCCAAGAGGTATGCCTCTGACGTTATCAGTTCCTCTAAATGATGCTCACGACATCGATCAGGCATCACATTATGACCATCTTCCTGTTATTGTGTAGGTCTCCCTTGTGCCTCCAAAACAGTTGTAACTCATCAGAGAATGGACATGGTCCTTCTGAGGGTGTCCTGTGGTGTCTGGTAGCAGTGTGTCAGTGGGGGCCTTTGGGTCCTATGGGTTGAGGGGAGGGGCCTCTGTGGACCAGGCTTGTTCCAGTGAATTTGGAGGCCAGGTCAACACCTTGTACTTCATGTGTTTTGACTAGTTCCTAAACCGTTTTTTGTGTGGTTTTGTTGTTGAAAAACCTTGTAGAACAGAATTTCATAAAGGGATCGATAAAGAATCGGATCAATAACTAGAATTGACGTTGGCTCTGACTGGTCAGTCCCCTTCAAGAGTGCCCCCTGTGACTAAGCTCTGTAACGACCAGTAACTGGAGGAATTTGTTTTGATCTTTTTTGTGTGTGTGCTTTGTGACCCGCGTCCCTTGCACTGTGTAACTACATTTCTGGAGAGGGGCACGCTAGATACCACACAATAAATTAGGAAGCAACTTTCTCTATGGACCTTTCTTCTATATTCCTAATATCCCAACATCTCCTCCTTTGTTTTCTTGTTTTCTTCTTTTCAGCTGCTGCTGTTTATCCTCTCTGCCATCCTTAACAAGTCCTCCTTTCTTGCTACCTGTCCTCACCTCTGTCACCCGTCCGGCTCCTGCCTCCTTGCAACTCCTCTTTGCCAGCTGCCTGTCTTAGCTGCCTGAGCTGAGGTGAGTGTTGTAGGTAGGGTGGAGCACAGCATTAGTGTTTCTGCTTGCCTGTGCAATAGAAGGCGACGCGCATCAGGGCCTCTGTCAGCAGATCAGCACTGATGCAGATGGGAGGTGAAAAGCTCCCCAGCGATGAGGCTCATAGGCAGGGCCACGCTTTCCTCCTCTGTCGCCCTCCGAATCTCTCTCTCTCTTTCTCTCTCTCTCTTTTTCCCCCCTGCTCCTTTGTTATTTCGGCAGCAGGGATGGAGTGGGCTCTGACAAAGTGCTGGGATTGATAGATGGACAGAGCTAGAGACTGGATGAGAGGATGGATGAGGGCAGAGGAGGGAGTTTAACACAGGCAAACACAGAGAGACAGAGAGGAACGACCTGCTCGGCTATGCAGCCACTCGCAGCCCCACAGCAATTTAGCCCTCGACTAACCCAGCGCCAGCGGACTCCCAGACTCGCTACCTGTTTGGTCACGATGCATATGAACGACTGTGACAGCGGGCAGAGACTTAAGGAATTTAGCGCCCACAAAGAACAAAACAGAACAAAACTCACCATACTTCTACAAAAAGCCCGATTCATATTCTCATAGGAACTGAGTACAACTACGAAAAGCTAGTTCCTGTGAGCATGAAATAACAAATGTACATGTAAACTTCCCTAGTATCTAGATCATCAGTATTTGTACAGTGCTTTCTAACACTTGGGCTATATTTTCAAGACTTTCTCTAAGTGTTTGCCCAAATACTCACCCAGATGTCTCTGCAGGAGTGTGTACTGGTTGTGTGCAGGAGGTTTCAGCCATTTTTCACAGCTCCTGCATACCTAACCAGCCCTGGAGGAGAAAGATGGGAGAGAGGCTCCCGTAACCGTGTTCTTATTACAGAAGCCTTCCTCTGCATCTTGGGTGGGGCAACCTGTGTATGTGCGTCCGTGCGCCCGCCCGCGTGCGTGCGTCCTCTCATTACGCCCCTACCTGCTCTGCATTACTTGTCAGTGGTGCTGGAGCGGCCCGCTCAGATTAAGACTAATGCCGATGGCCCCAGGAACTGCGATTAGAATCACACTCATTACTCAGGGCCCGGTGACGGAAGCAATTTAAAGCCCTCGTCTTTACAGTACAAGAGGCAGGGCAAGCCCCCACTGTCAGAGGAAGGGAGACTCTACCATCCGCACACATACATCAACGCAGTAATACAACTGCACTACTCCCTCTCCTGTCCTCCAAGGACACCTGAAGGCCAGGCCCTTAGTGACTTAATTGACTGACTCTCTTTCCTCCTGGCTTTTAATTTATTTAACCGGTGAAGAAAAGAGAATGGGGCATTGGTTTGCATGTTGCTTCAATGTCTGGAAAACGCGGACGATATGTAGGTCAATATTGAATCTACAAAAGAGAGCTGATTGTTGACTAAGGAATAGTGTGTGTGAGAAGTGCTTTCACACTACCACAGACCCCAGAGACGAAGGTTAGATGGTCAATATGTGTCAGTCGGATGTCATTGAGACTGATTGAGTGTGCACTGTGAATGTTCTTGGCTCGTCGTGTGTAGCTGCTCGACTATACATGTGCACATCCGTGCGAGCTTTGAGAGCCTGTGGGTGTGCCTCCGCAAGTCCATACATGCTTGCTTTTGTTCCCTCGTGAGTGCCCGTGTGTGTGTGTGTGTCAATGGTTTTGTGCATGTGCGATTATGTGTTGGTGACTCACCTCCACAGTAAGGTTACAGCTGCTGCGCCGTGTCCCTCTGTGACAGTTGTACAGGATGCCAGTCAGGGCCAGCTTTAGGGTGGCTGTCACTCAGTAATGAATGATAGGCCCATCAATTAGCACCTGTCACCATGGCAACTCTATCATAGTAATGACAGCGCTGCTCGGGCTGGAGGAGGCAGGGAGGGAGGAGAGAAGTCAGCTGTACAGTGAAGTTGTTCTGTTTTGTCATTTAGTTTTAATGGAACTGCTCTTTCTTTTTGATGGCTTTCATAGTATATACAGTAACCAAAGCTGAACACTATTCTCTTGTTGTTTCAGCCTAGAATGTACTGTTGTTGTGTTATCTTTAGTGGCCAGACATCAAAATTAAATGAGAACAAAATGAAACATGCATCAAAATCTACTACTACTACTAGGTCATCTTGATTGATAGATAGATAGATACATAGATAGATAGATAGATAGATAGAGACATAGAGAGATAGATAAGTTACAGATATGCACAATTATATATACAGTCAGCAGTAAGTGTGAACATAGTAAGTATACGAATACATACAGTAAACAGAGACAGTATGCAAGTAAGTGCAACAGTGTGTAATGCAAGTTGTGAACTTAAGACAAGTTTAGGTGCTTTAAGTTCCAATAAAATTACAATTTTGGTCAAATTGTCACGTTAATCTTGAATATAAACTGATCACTGACGCAAGAGATGTGATAAGTAAGTAAAACCCTTATTATCTGTTTAGAACATTTAAAAATTCATGAAAGAAATGGATATAAGGATATAACCAAAATCAAATGATTAGTCCATCATTTATTTTTAATTTTTTAGAGTAGTTGATTCATTTTTAATAACTTTAATAACGTAACTTATTCACTAAATAATAACTTGTACCATTAATCTTCTCCTGCAAACATATTTTAATGTGAAATCTCTAAATGAAGAAACCATTTCAAGTAATATCACAAACATTAATAGTTACAGTGTTCAATGTAGATTTGATCTGTAAGGTGTTCTTGTCTGAAACACAACAGATAAGAACGCAACTACGATCGTAGACGCCAGCCGCCGACTAAGCATCAGACGTATTAGCGCAGACACTTATTCTGCAGCCTCATGGTTTTAAGGTCAACAAACTGCTGGATATGGTCGGTGGTGTTGGGATGATCTTGCGTTGCGGTTGTGCTGCTGTGATAGGTCATTTCGCCAGAGCGGTAGCCGTCATAATTGGGAACGAATAAGCATCGTGACGCGTTGATGTATTCCAGGCAAATCGGCTGGTGTAATTGACATTGATGCTTCATTGCAGCCACAGCTGCGTACCAAAACATTCAGATGGGCTATATTTATTATGAACAACCTCAAAAATAGTTTGCGTTTCAGTTTCTTCCCATTCCCACTGTATCTAATTAATCTGTTGAACATTGCTGCTGTAAAATACAACCTGATCTATTAAGAACTTTGTATGATCTGCCTACACGGATGTGACAGTTGAACAGTTGTTTGTCTGTGATTATATGGCACTATTCAGTTAGTAGGTCATCCCTCAGTGTTTCGCTCTTTAGTAAAGGTAATGTGATGACGCTTTTTCTAATCTATTGTATTATATTGTTGACATATATAGATTAATATGATTTGAGGATTAGTCATAATTTCTCCTTGCCACCGCATCTTTTCCATCACCCGGCATACTGAACACGAACAACACTTAACTGTATGCGCCCCTCCCTGTTTAAATAGAGAATGGCATTGACTGATTGATATTGTAATTCTCGCTGTGAAGTAATGTTTTACAACATGCGTAAAGACAGATCTGTGCGGCCTTCCCTGCCGAGCAACTTTCTTCTGTATGGATCTGCCAAGAGCTGAGGACTGGTTAAATGCTGTCAATCATTGATTTCTCCCTCTGACAGCAGAGTGATGGCTGTGGTGATTGAAGGAGTCAGGGTTTTGTCTTTCTCCCCCTGTGCTGCGAGGATTCAAGCGAGAAATCCTTACACCTTCTAAACCAGCCCCATCACTTCCCTCCTCCTTGTTTCCCTACTTTCCCACTCCCCCTTTCTCTCTCGCTCTCTCTCTCCCTCTCTCTCTTTTAACAAATGGGCATCAACAGGCCATGAAATAATCAATGCTGATGATCCATCTTGGAGCCTGTCGATATGTTAATGAGCACGCCTCATCGTTATTGCTGCCGGGTCATAAATCACTGCCTCTTACCAGAATGCACAGCAGCTGGTGCAGCAAACCCCAGGCCAGGAATAAAACACTGTCTTTTAACGATTAATGTCCAAACATTCTGCTGCCCTGTGCCTTGATTGTTTTCAGATGCCAAAAAAGTAGGACGGATTGTAAATCAATAAAACAATAAGACAAAGTGTTTTAATAAAAGGAGAGGTTGCGAGTAAATCATTGCAGTGCTCCATTTAGCACTGCTTCCTGGGTAAGGAATAATTGGATACCTGGTACCCAGAAGTCATTTTTAAGGTTATAAATGCCTGTGTCGGCCGGTCGTGAGAAGCAGGCTAGCTCGCAGCCTTACATTTTTCAAATCTGCTTTTTTTTTTTTTTTTTTTTCTTTTTTTTTTTAAGGGACCCGAGCAAAGCAAAGGGAGGGCGTAGTAGCTAGCTGTTTGACTATGAGAAATGAAAAGATAACATGTTTGCATAGCACACACTGCAAATCATTAGGTTGAGATGATGGAAATAGATGGTGGAAAGAGAAGCGTTATTATTCTCTTATGTTCTCTGCTTGAAATATTTGACTTCTTCCTGGTTGTTTAATACAGCTCTGACATACAGTATACGCTCAGTGTTCACTTAATTAATCACTGTGTTGCCACATTTTCTGCATATGGAAGGATCTATAGTGTATATAAACTGTGTTTGACTGGTTGGTGATCTTTTAATAACCCGTGTGGATATTGATGTACTTGTTGTAGGTGCCGCTGCAATAAACTGAAGCATGATGGTTTATGATTTAAGTTGATTTCTTAACCTTTAAAGTTTGATTCTTTGTTACACCAAAAAAAATAAATAAATAAATAAATCTGAGGCATAAATATGTTTATTTTATTTCATATTAATCCAGACAAACGGGCAAATGATTCACGCTCTGCACAGTGCTGTCTACTGTGTACATGGAATATAAATGACTCTACATGTCGGGACATAATATGAGTCTATACACATGACATTCTCCATTAGATGTCGGGTTTGACGTGGGGTGAATGGCCACGCGACACATGCCGGGGCTTCTGTCTAATTAAGATGGAAGTATGATTTTGAGAAATGCTACGACGAGGCGGACTTGAACTGAGACACAAGATGGTTGACGAACTCACGACTTAACGGAAAATGTTGGATCCGGCAGGGAACTGTTTGGGTCTGTTTGCCTTCGCAGATCTAATGGTTCAGTCTTTATGCTGAAGATTTATTGCAGCGACACAAAAAATTTAATCATAAAAATAAGTAAAATAAAGAAAAAATAAATAATAAAAGTAATCATCATGGTTCTAATCGTTGGTGTGGGTATTGGCTATTGGCCAAGGTGTTATTTTAAACATCTGTATCGGCAGAATCGGAGCAAGTTTGCATTCATCTCGGATTATGATACCTCCGACTGCAAGGAATGCTAAAAATCTGATTATATTCAAGAAAAGTCCAAACCTGATGAAAAATGTGTGAATTCCTGAAACGGTGATCTGATAAAACAGCCGCAGCAGCACAACCGCTAAGTACAAGCACCTCAACAGTGAACATCTAGGGCCCTTCTGACCTCAAAATGACCAGACAGAAAGCAGCGTCAGTGTTTGGACTGTTACAGTGACTTTCATTGGATTCTTGGTTGTCGGTCGTTGCCTTTGAGTTGCTGTTGCTCCTTTTTTTTGCAGTGCTAGAGGCAAGAACTCGAAGACTCCCTAGATCAGATGCTAAGGGCTAGTATTTCAATTCATTACATTCATGTTACTAGAGTGTGAGTCAGCTGCATTGTTGCAAATAATACAGGTGCATTTTCAGTTGCAATTGGCACAAGTCATGGAATTTAAATCTTACTTTGCATCATCTGTGTTAATTAACAGAAGATTCTAGTAACCAACACCTTTCCTGATTGGTTCTCTTCTGAATTACTGTATTTTTGTGGTGAATAGCATCATTATCGTTCGTAGATTTCACGTTAAAACGGCACAAAAAAAGATGACTGATTAGTCCAAAAATAACATTGTTGTCGCCCTAATCCTTAGTTATTATTATAATTCCTTATTGGGCCTTTGATTTAAAGTGAAATGTTCAAGTTGTCGAGTAAAAAAAAGAATGATTCTAACAAGA
This sequence comes from Chelon labrosus, assembly GCF_963514085.1. Classification (NCBI taxonomy): domain Eukaryota; kingdom Metazoa; phylum Chordata; class Actinopteri; order Mugiliformes; family Mugilidae; genus Chelon; species Chelon labrosus. The sequence continues at coordinate 13,760,956 of NC_140348.1, forward strand.
ATAATAATGTGGCTCATGCAGGCTTTGTCCTCTCAAATCAAAGTGCTTCGCTTTGCTTTTAATATTGGTATTAACTGTGGTATGAGTCGTGTGACCTTGTGCTCAGTGATTCAGTCAAGCCTGTAGATTGCAGTGTAACCTCTATGTGTGTCTCTACCGGACCTCTCAGACCTGAACGGTTTTATGTTCCAGCCCTTGGACTTCCCGCCGATGATGAATCATAAAACCGAGGGTTTATAGCAATGTTAGCAACTGGAGTACCCTCTGCATCAGTACTTTCTCATACACATGTCCTCACAATGTCAATGTTGGTAGTTAACCGCTGTGCCAACTTGTTTATGGAAATGTTGTATTTTATGAAACCTTGCCATCATCAACCCGGCGGAGCGTCTGGCTTTTTCCTCGCGTTTGCATCGATAAGACGGTTCGTTTGGAGACGACTCCATAAATGTGCAACATGACAGGTGTTTTGTTTTTGCCTGCTGGTAAATCTAATCTGGCTAGCGCGGCCATGTTTGCTCGCTCCGTTTTTCTGCCTCACGCACTCACTAATACACCAGAACACAACTGCAGTCGAGTATCCTCCCTTTGGTTTATAGAACCAGATAACATGTGCGAGTGCTGGACACCCCAATTTATTTACAGGAACTGAATTTACTTCACACTCTGACAGCTTGAATTCCTGTGGCCTCTGTGGGGCCTAAATCATGCTTGCGATATAGTGCAGCTCTGCATTTTTTCTCCCTCAGTGCTAAGTATTATAATGATGAATCTGCTACTCTGGCTTATGCCAGCTCTAGGCGGACATAACAGCAGTTGTTTAAGTTTTCCAAAATAAATAGAGAATATTTCAATGGAGACAGATAGCAGAGAGGAGCCTGGGAAATGAAATAGTTTGACTTGTGGAAGTTGCCTTTCTAAATTGTTTTTGTTACCAAGATAAGGAACATTAACTCCAGATGTCTAAGAAAGTAAATAATATATCAGTCGACTGCAATAACTGCCATGTGCTGGAGGACCAAATGGAGAGTTTTATATTTTTTTATAACTGTCATCTATCAGTATCTGCGTTCTTCCACCCATCTTCATCTTCCCTATCTTCATGTATGTAACCATCAATCCACATCAACATTATCTGTATTCCCCTTTGGTTTTTAGATCACATCTGTGTGTCTTTCCATTTCAGAACAGATGGGCCTTGTGCATTCACTTATTGCTGTGAATTTATCGCCACACAACATACAATGTAATTAGACAATTTGCCATCTTACATAGGGTTAAAGGGAAGAAGGTTTGCAGCTCTAACCGTTGTCTACACCGATCAGGCATAACATTATGATATTATAATATTGTGTAGGTCTCCCTTGTGCCTCCAAAACAGTTGTGACTCATCAGAGAATGGACATGGGCCTTCTGAGGGTGTCCTGTGGTGTCTAGGAAATGGACATTGTTAGTGAGGGTCTTTGGATCCTATGAGTTGAGGGGAGGGGCCTCTGTGGACCCACAGATGCTTGATCAGTTTGGGGTCTAGTGAATTTGGAGGCTAGGTCAACACCTTGTGCTGTTTTCTGAGTTGTTTTTGTGTGCCTGTGTCAGGCTGCATCCTGCTGGGGATGGCTGCTGCCATCAAGGAGTGTCATTGCTATGGGGTGGGGGTGCCTGGTCTGGTCTAGGTGGATGCTACATGTCTAAGTAACATCCACATGAATGGCAGATCCAAACGTTTCCCTGCATAACATTGTATTATCACAATGTTATTTACTCCTCCTGTCAGTGGTCATAATGTTATGCCTGACTGGTGTATATTCAGAGCAGTCCATTCTGGATATATTCATAGGTTATTCGTTTGGTGCATTTGGCTGATCTTGTGGAAAGCTGTGTCTCATGCATGACTTGCACTTCCATAACTGCATCTAATTTGTTGTAAGAAGTAGAAATAGCTTCTCTCTCAATGGCTTCTCTGGTGATTCTGGATGGTGAACACAGACCTCGCGGTGTGTTCAAATTCAGCTCTTTGACACAGGCGATGTCACATTTGGTCTGTACCTTTAGACTACAAATATATTGAGAGTGTTTATGGGTTAGGGTTTGGGTGTGACAAATAAGGCCTTTAAAACATCTGAGTGTACATTTATTTAATTTACCTTTAATTGACGTTGATCTAATGCATACTCGAGATAGATGCAGATGTTTGTTAATACTAAATCAAACAAGAATATTTAATACTAAACACTCTCATCCTTATTTCAAGCATCTTGATTGTATCAACACCCACCAATGTACTCCGTCCCCTGTGGAAAAACTTCAAACCACCATCCAAGGGGTCAGTAGCGTATTAATTCGCTAAAGCATTGTTTTGAGATTGCGTATCACTTAGGCTTCATGATATTAATGAGGAGATGGGCTTATTAGGGTTCCTGGGAATAGTTGTTGATGGGAACAATCTGGAAGGAGTGAAAAATGATTTAACACGCTCAGCGGGAGTGCACGATTGGGCCGTTGCGGTGCGCTGCGATCACTTCTTCCTGTACAGCGAGGCATCTTGATGGTGTAGCACGGAGGCCGTTTGTTGCGGAATTAGTGTGAATTTTGCCGCATTTGTTGTTGTGCTGTAGTAAATGCTAATTAGGCTCCACAGCCATAATTAGAACCTCTCGCTAGACAGACTAATTTAACTAGTACCGCAGTAAGACCATCGAGAAGATTAACACACACATACACGTGTGATATCACACTTGCATACACAAACATCTCACCTTATAATTACACTCTTACTAACTATCAGCTGAGACAAATGTGGGGGTTGCAGGGGCTCTTTTCCCTTAATACGTTAATCATTCCTTTGTTCTTGTGAGCTTTTAGGAAGTATGTGTGGTCTTAATGGGTATTTCATTAAGTACACGGAGTTCGAATAGTGTGTTCAACACAGATAAGTACAGGTTAGGACAGGTAGAAGCTACCATGACGTAAAACATTTTGTTCAGTTGCTATTGGCAGGTCGACGCACTTAAAAACCCTTTGGTCTTGGACGTACTGTAAATCATTCCCCCCCCCCCCCCCCCCCCCAAACTCTGGCACTTGCATTGCAAATGTGCAAACACGAGAAAGACGGATTGTTTTCATTGAATGTCATTACCTTGTGTTTACCCCTGTTGCCGTCCGCCGCGATTTGAAAGATTAGAGTGCAGCGTGCACATCAGTCTGCAGCCTCGCCTGCCAGTCACGCTTGCAAGTTGCCGCGGCGTCAGTGGCATGGCATCCTAGTTTGGCTGGCGCACGGAGCCAGCGGCTGTGGGCAGTGTTCTTGCTCCTCGCAGCAGACATGCTTCTCAATCATCCACTGACACGCAGATCATCCGCTGACATGCAGTTGGACAGTGTTTAAACACATAGCACGCAAAAAGGCTCCAGTGGGTTGGTACAGTGGAGTGGAAGATATGTCTGACAGTATTTGACAGATGGCCACAAACCATTGAGAAAGAATAACTGCTATGCCAGTGCCTAGGGATGGAACAAGTATTTGTGTCTTATCTAAAGTAAAGGTTACCATACAAATAGTTAAAATCCTGCCCACAAATTAGACGGTATAGTTAATATTATTTACTGTACCTGTTCCTGTCCAGAGTCTGTTCACTCCAGTGGAAGACTTGACTGATTCTGGCTCTAAAATGGCATCTTTAAGACAAGCAAATGAAGAGAAAAATAAATGTGGCACGTATATTAAATGTGTATTGTATATCCTGTGGTATTGTGTTGACATATACAACTAAACAGTGCCACGCTGCCAACAGTAGGCTGTAACAACAAGAATGGTTTATGTGTATTTATGTGTCAATAGCATGCAGACGGGTAATAAATTAGCTCTTAATATTAGCTTCAGTGGCACAGGCCTGAGTGAGCTAGCTCATGTATTTTTTTAATGTCCTGGGTTGCTGTGTTGCATTTTTTGATCATATGACACGCAACTCAATCTACTGTAATCCAAGGTTCTCAATGTGGACCGCTCACATCACACACACACACACACGCACAGACAGGAAGTGTATAAAATGTCATGCCATTAGCGCAAGATCGTCTTTTGTGTTAAAGCATCATTTATCACCAAAATGTTCTCACTGATAAAAAGCGTCCCGTTTACAGAACGTCCACTTCGAGGGTGTTGTTATATTGTTGTATTGTCGTATATCTGTGTTTAAATCTTAGCTGGTATTAGCCTATTTAATCATAAAAATATTTTAAAAATACAGACGCTACCACATATTTTGCTACACATGTTCAGCCTTGCCATTTTACATTCATTTTTCAAGCTCCACTGACCACTTCCTGTTTGTTGGGAGTGGGCGGGGCTTCAACACTGCCAGTGCGAGAGCCTCATAGGTGAAATCTGCATGTAAGTAGTATGTATCATCAACATTTGTGATTGATGACTGATTTATTCACATGCATCTTGACCCGTCAGACTCTTTGTTCTATGAGCCCACGCTCCTTGAGCCAGGAGGGAGCGAGACAAAGACGTGGGGGTTAAGCTAAGATGCACTAAGATCTATGTAAATACATCTATTATTCATATGGGCATCAGGGACTGCTATAGTTGTCTCAGAACACATTGAGCTTTTGGCTACGGCCTTGGGGCCTTCTGTAAAACACTTTATCATGTTTTTAGTCCCCATGAATAATTAAAAACTTAAATTACATGCCATGTACAAAATTCATATGCTGGGGGTTGGAGGGAAAAGATACATGAAAATTAATTTTCTTTTCTCTGAGAGTGTGACGGGAAATCAATTAATCTTGATGTATTATTTCATGCAGGGCAGGGTAGCAGCGGCAGAGAGAGTGGCTACAGCTGTTCTCATTGGAGAGGCCATATATTATACTTGGCGGCTCTGACAGCTTCTGAAGGAAAGGGCTGAAGGATATCAGGCAGGTGAAGCAACTGTAAAAAAAAAAAAAAATATTAGTGAAAACAAACTGTTTCCAGGGACTCTTACAAACCGTACAGCTGGAGGATGGCTTTATTGAATTTATTTAATTCTGAAACTCTGACTTCCGTTCTCCCCCCAAAAAAACGCTGTCACTCCTCCCTGGCATTATTAACGAGGCCCCCTTTCACGACATCATGTTCATTTGATTAACTAGTCATATGTTTTTGTCCTTCCATCTGCAATTTATTTTCCCGTGTCTCATCTTGCCATTTTTGGGGGGTAAGGGGAATTGAGATTTACCACCCGTCAGATAAATGTGTCCAGGTAATATAACACTAGGGATAGAGTGACAGAGCTATTTACTGCCTGCTTTAAAGTTTTATAACTTGTCACAGTTTGCAACTTGTTGTGCGCGGCTCCTCAATTTTCTCGGCACAGCGTCTGCAAATAGAAAATTGTACACAGAAATGATTACTCTTTTAAGGGGGGAAGCGGGGAAATCAGTAACCATTCGCGGCAAAGCGCAGTTAATGGGGGAATAATGCACGGGTGCGACTGACTCTGAACTGCAGTCGTTTCCAGAGAAAAAGGCGTGGTGTTAAGTAAGCACAACGCAATATCCAGAATCATTTTACAGAAACCGGGTGAACATTATCAGCCCTTCATTTGTGACAGCTTCCCCTGGTGACATTTAATCATAGTTTTTATGGGAACTTTTCTCCAAAGTGATGTGCAAACTGTTAGAAGTCAGTCATGTCACCTACTTACTGAAAGATGGATCACCAGCCTGCCAGCTGCAGCTGCTGATGAGTGACAAGTGAAATGTGTCATGTCGCTTTCCAGTGATGTGTTTGTCAGGAAAGTGTTTGTGGCCAAACAGCTACTTTCTGACTGCACTGTAATAAACAGTGAGGAATTAATAGTGGGGAAAAAAAGGATTAATATCCGAATAGCTGCCTGCGTTTTAAGTTTTAAATTGTCTTTTTGCCCACTTAATTTCGACATATGCATTTGTTTCTGGCAGATTTAAAGGAAGAGCGTGTCAGGTGGAACTTTGGTGTTGTTTTCCCGTCTCCTCTGGGAGGCTCGCGCATACTGCTCTGCTATAAATCCCCTTCCATTTATGAACAGATTTCACTGGTCAACAAGACTGGTAATCAACAATCAGTAAACATCTGTTACTATCTATTAATAACCCGGCAAAACAGATTTACTGCTGGCCCGACGGCTGGTGAAAATGTATTTCTGCCGCCGACGAGGGGGCAGCTTGGAACAGGCAGCCAGTGCCATTTGTAAATGCGAGACAAATTAGAGAGCAGGAGACAACTAAATTAAAAAGCCAAATGACCGAGGCCAGATGGAGCTCAATATAACAAATGGAACAAGTTGCGGAGGTGCCAGTTGTACAGACGCTGAGGGACACTGAGGGGGAATTGATTCAGGGAGAGCCATTGGGTGAGCAGATGAAAAGGTTATATTAACACTTACAGGAGGCAGAAAGTAGGCCTCTGTGCCCTCCAGCTTTATGTTACAGTCGTTCACACATATGGATGCCGCTGTCCACATCATCTTTTAAATGGCGCTGCGTGAATGTCAGTGTGAGGAATAAACACGCCGCTGCGCCCGGCGCGTGTGACGGAGGGCATATTGTCAGCACATGGCTAGAGTTCCGCTGTCGACTGATACGACTTTATTCCGGCTTCCTCCGCCCTCGTGCTGATTTTCATTACATACACATAAAGCCGTACTCGCAACCCTTTGTAGACTACAGAGGGGTTTTTATATTGTAAAAATAAATATCACGTAATCCTCGTTATCAGCCCAGGGATAAATTTTATTATTTGGATGTTCGCGGAAGACGCCGCATAAAACGGCAAACGTTGCTTCATCCTGCTAGTTTACTGGTGATGCATCACACCTGCAGCTCCCTAGGTTAAGACACATGAGCGCATTTGTATCTTGTAAATGGGTGTGCAACGCCGGGGTGAGGAACACATTTGTTTGGGTTAAAGACTGCATGTTAATGAAATAGATCACGAACATTGCCATTATGATAATGGATTACAGCACTTTCCCCGTGGCGTAATATTTTATTTATGACCTTTTTGGATTACTTGGAGAGAAAAAGAAAACGTAGACAGTGTTCTGCTCCGTGGCCCCTTTCCAAACACGAAAACAGTCCGTATTTACTGAACCCATTTGTCCCCGTGGCATGTGAAGATCAGGGAGTTTGAGTGGGAGATTAGCTTTGGGTTAATGAAGTCTAGAGTCTGGAGAGAAATGGTTATTACTCTGTAATGTAGAGTCTTTTAATTTCCACTGTGGCAGTCAGGCCCTAATGTGTTATTTTACATTCTGTTTTAGATTGCACAAAGTGGTCACCGCTATTTGTCTTAATCACTTAAATCACCATTATTCAGATGTATTAGGAGATGATACATTAGGCTGCGCTCTCTGCCGCTTGCCTTCCTGGTTACTGAATAATAAAATACTCCTCACCGGGGACGGTAACACGGCAGTAATATTCTCCTGAAAGCCTATCGCGCTCTTTTTCTTCTTCCATGACATACATAAGCTGTTAACACATAATATGCCACCATTTGTTTCTTTAATCTCTGCCTTTTATCTGCCTTTTTCTGCTCCCGAGGCATCATTATGGGAATCGCTGCTCTCATCACTCACTCGAAATCCCATTTTTGTTTTTCTGTGGGAGATTTCCTCCTGTGCAGTTACTTACAGTGGAGCGCCACTCGCCTCTTGCTTCTGATAAAGGAAGCGCGGAACTGACAGGGGCTATTTGTAATGGGGATGAGACAAGGGTGACACGCACTAGATTATAAAATGCAGAGACGTGCAGAGGTCAGATAAACAATTTGCCACCAAACTTGGCTACCCATGATGCTCTCTGCTCCCTGTCTGCTCAATATCAGAAAGGAGGAGAAGAAGAGAGGAGAGGATCCGCGGCTCTAAGGGGAGGAAGGTGGGAAGGATCATGCGAGTAAGAAAGGGGTGGGGGCCAGGGGAGCACAAAGGAACAGTGAGACAGCCCCCCTGGCTGATGGCAGTCAGGTTTGCATTTTTTATTTATTTTTTTCCCCCCCTCCCTCTCTGGGTTAATTCACGGGATGAAAAGCTGCTCTGTGTGATGTGTCATATATCAAAGACAGGGCATCAGTAATCTTTGCTCAAGGGCACAGATAACAGACAGATAGACATGTGAATGAGATGAAAAAAAAGCAACTCATCCCTTTCTGCAACCACCACGGAGGAGATAAAACAAGATTTATGACTCATCTCAGACCACATACCGGCTGTGTGGACCATTTTTCACATGCTCCAAAAATTGGTACTGGAAAGCAATCTGCTTGTCAGAGTGTCCATCAGGTGCTTCAGGAGGAAATTGGGTCCTTCGGGCTTTTTGCTCTGCAGTCAGCTATTTTCTTTATAGCAGTTTTGTTTTTAATGGTATCCATAAATATATGTAGGGTTATAAGTACCTTTATCACCCAAGGAGGTTTTCCACATGATGTGACCCGCTATGCTATGGCGGTTTCCGAACTGAAAGCCCCCCCACCCCCCAAGTGCGGACACTGCGATCCAAGGAGCTACAGAGTTGTCAACGCCTTGACGGACAGCGATGAGATGGTGTGATGACTCCGTGGTCGAGTTTGATTGACGGAAAACTTGCTCTGATTGGCAACCAAATCAGTTTTGTCCACCCAATCAGAGAGTGATCTCAGACCGAGCAGGTGGAGTGCTATCCGTACGCCTGTCGCAACGTGCTAAATGTTCCAAGTATGGGTGTGCAGGAGTGGTCGCTGGCGAACACAGCAACATGCTGGATCGTGGCATTTAAATAGACCACTCAGTCTGGTGAACAGGTGATCAGATAATGATCGGCTTGTCTGCACGGCGAGAACGTCGCCGCGCTCCCGTCTCAACCCGCAGGCCTCGTGCCATGCACAAATGTCAATGCTTTGCATCTTAAGTAAACCAGCTGTGAAAAATACCTCACTGCACATACACTATATTACCAAAAGTATTCGCTCACCTGCCTTTACTCATTCTATGAACTGAAGTGCCATCCCATTCCTAACTCATAGAATTCAATATGATGTCGGTCCACCTTTTGCAGCTATTACAGCTTCAACTCTTCTGGGAAGACTGTCCACAAGGTTGAGGAGAGTGTTTATAGGAATTTTTGACCATTCTTCCAAAAGCGCATTGGTGAGGTCACACACTGATGTTGGTCGAGAAGGCCTGGCTCTCAGTCTCCGCTCTAATTCATCCCAAAGGTGTTCTATCGGGTTCAGGTCAGGACTCTGTGCAGGCCAGTCAAGTTCATCCACACCAGACTCTGTCATCCACGTCTTTATGGACCTTGCTTTGTGCACTGGTGCACAGTCATGTTGGAAGAGGAAGGGGCCCGCTCCAAACTGTTCCCACAAGGTTGGGAGCATGGAATTGTCCAAAATGTTTTGGTATCCTGAAGCATTCAATGTTCCTTTCACTGGAACTAAGGGGCCAAGCCCAGCTCCTGAAAAACAACCCCATACCATAATTCCTCCTCCACCAAATTTCACAGTTGGCACAATGCAATCTGAAATGTACCGTTCTCCTGGCAACCTCCAAACCCAGACTCGTCCATCAGATTGCCAGATGGAAAAGCGTGATTCATCACTCCAGAGAACGCGTCTCCACTGCTCTAGAGGCCAGTGGCGGCGTGCTTTACACCATTGCATCCGACGCCTTGCATTGCACTTGGTGATGTGTGGCTTGGCTGCAGCTGCTCGGCCATGGAAACCCATTCCATGAAGCTCTCTGCGTACTGTACTTGGGCTAATCTGAAGGTCACATGAAGTTTGTAGCTCTGTAGCAATTGACTGTGCAGAAAGTCGGCGACCTCTTTGCACTATGCGCTTCAGCATCCGCTGACCCCTCTCCGTCACTTTACGTGGCCTACCACTTCGTGGCTGAGTTGCTGTTTTTCCCAAACGCTTCCATTTTGTTATAATAGAGCTGACAGTTGACTGTGGAATATTTAGGAGCGAGGAAATTTCACGACTGGATTTGTTGCACAAGTGGCATCCTATGACAGTTCCACGCTGGAATTCACTGAGCTCCTGAGAGCGGCCCATTCTTTCACAAATGTCTTGTTTCACAGTCTGCATGCCTGAGTGCTTGAATTTATACACCTGGGGCCAGGCCAAGTGATTAGAACACCTGATTCTGATCATTTGAATGGGTGAGCGAATACTTTTGGTAATATAGTGTATGTCAATACAATAAAACCTACTAGTAAACCACAGCGTGGAGCGGACAAATAAACGGCAGGCACTCAGCATGTTTCACCGATGATATCCACACTGACAGTGAGCATTAGGACAAGGGAAGGCTGTCTGAACCTCTCCTGTCTAAAAAGGTTAGAGACTGGCACTTATCAAAATACTATAATACACCAAATATGAGTGTAAACAAAAAGCTTTGGACAGTGTCTCTCTATTATTTTCTGTGTGGTTTGGTCAACATACATCTGGATGATAAGCACAATTTGTACCACAAATCTTTTCACAATTTATTCAGATATTTTCTAATATAGAAACGGTGTCGTTAAGTATATGTTGCCATTAATTAGTAGTTACAGTTTTACTAAGTAGTAGCGGTTACTGGTTTTACTTCAGTGGATAGTGGTGATCAAACTCCAGTCCAAACTGCTTACAATTTGCACTCGAAAGCCATTTGCACACATCCTTTGCACACCCTATGCTGCTAATCAGACGTTTGCAGTCACCCTAACTAGTGCTCTGTTAGTCTGCTTATTAGTCAGCGCTGCTCCCTGCTGCTGTGTAGTGTCTTGTAGTGCATTGTCTCCCAAGTGTTTTGTACTGTATCTGTGTTGTATTGTGTGTCTTTGCACCGTCGCCACTGTTTGCACTGTTCATACTGTATGCACTGTTTTGTGTTGTCTGCACAAGCTTGCACACACACACGTGTTGTGGTCAGCCCCTCGTATTGTCCTATGTCTTCATGTCCATGGTCTTGGAGGAACGTCCTCTCATCTCACCATGTACTGCACCAGCCAGATATGGCTGAAATGGCAGTAAAATCCTCTTTGACCTTTGACCTTTGAAGGCAGCATTGCTGTAGTGGTCGTGCCTCAAGCCATCAGTCCGTACAAGTCTGCATCTGTGTCTGACAGATCACACTGGACTGGACTTATTGTTGCTGCACGTTTTGCACATGGCAAGCCTAGTAGAAAAAGACCCAACAATGACTCCTAGCCACTGGTCACCAGACAAGACTTGGACACAACTCACTGTAATAATCCAAACACCTATGGTGCTGTCTTATTGTTGTCTTATTGTTTTGAGACTGTAGGATGTTTTCTAGCGTTCATGCCGATATGGTAGACCATTTCATTTTTACAAAGGGTACTTTTTCAGCATGCCTGGCATTGCCTTAAGAGGGAATTAATGTAAACACTGACACAACATTTAATGTAATCCCTGAAAAAAAAAAAAAAACATATTTAGGTAATCCATAGCGTGGTCTTGCAAACCATTTGGATCGGTCCACAGGGTACATATTGTACGTATGTTTTATCTGAACTGGTTTGAATGATTTTAACCCGATTCTTCTTTAATGAGCGGCACTCGTACAAAAAGTTTTGAATCGAACCGACTCACTTCTCGTGTGCGTTATCACATTATTACTTCTATTACATTGATCTGTCTGCTTGTTCTACTCTGTTTCGACATGTTTTCTGCGATGCTGGACGGCAGTACGTTGAATGTCAACAGTCAACCGGGGCATGCGCCTTTACTTGAAAACAAACGGTCGGTTACAAGCCTGCATGAAAACTTAAAACACGATCAGGAGAGTTTCTATTCATACAAACCAAAATCAGGGCACTTAAAAACACAGAATAACACAGAAGCATCCCATCACAAGTCTACCGACAGGTACAAACCACTCATAAGTTAATTAGTATCTGGAAAAATTGTCAAGTACATTAAAAAAAGTACCTCGGCCAACATCCAATAATTGCTTTCCAGGATTTGTAGTTATGTGTCGGCAAAGCTCCATTCGTCACCTTAAGAAGTCCCCAGAAATTGATAGAGTAAGCAGGCTGTGCTTTTTTTTTTGGACGTGTGGACATGTATAGGTAGGAAGTATAAAACTCTCACCTGTTATGGATCATTATATAATAGCAAAATAAAAGACATCTACAAAGAGTCCTTTTATGCAAATGTGTACACTGGAAAATTATCTTATTTTAATATGGCCCGAAAGTGATTTTTCAGCTTGGATTAGACATTCTGTCTATAGTTAATTTGCACACAGTTTAATACATTTCGTAGTATGACAAGTTTATATTTAAGGTAGTTTTAAGCTTTATTTAAACAGGTGGTAATAAGGTGAAACCGATACATCGAGCAAAATGTGTAGAGTGGGCTCCTACTCGTTGGCTGTGTGATTTCTCAAGTGCTTCCTGACTGCCAGGTTGAAATAGGGTATTAGAGTGGCCCTGCTGTGCGTGGAGTGTTGATAGCACGGGGAGCTGCATGACTCTGTCTGTTATGGATCAGGTTGCACTTGGGGAAACATTTGAAGGTTCCTCTGAGCTTTCCCAGAGCAGAATTTTTCCAGGGGACAGAAGGATCAGCTTAAAGCAACGGGCTTGTTGACTTTGATATCCTATCTAATACCAGCACTTCCACAAGTTTACACCCCTGCAAACAGGCCTGACATTAGAATATCCTCATTTGTGCTAGCAAAGGGATTTGGCCCACCGCAGGGGTTTGAGGGTTGTGTTTCTGCCTGTCATAGATGAGTGAGGGTTTCCACTATTTGGCCCGTGTTCCCCTCCGCACAGCAACAGACTGTGAGAATGAAAAACAGGCCAAGGAGAGGGGATGGCACAAATACCTGCCCAGCACAGCAGGCAGATGTTCCACGAGGGTCATTGTGAGTCGCAGCAAGGGTAGGAGGACAGACTGATGTAAAACATGCCCTTATTTTGCACGCTGTCACATTTGCCTCTTGTCTCCTGTTGCTCCTTGAGCTCTGTCCTACCTGCTGTTCCTGTCTACGCTACTTGCCAAACGCGTGACATCTGTTCTAAGATGAAAAGCAGAGGCAAAATCTGAATGTCAATATCGGCGCCGCGGACGGGCGGGATGAACAAACGGAGCAGTGTCTGTCACTGCGCGGCAATCATCCTTCAAATGAAAGGTTACCGCGCCACATTGTGTGCTGGAGAAATGACCATTTTTAATCAGACAGCGGGGGACACATCTGTCAGAGGCTCGGTAAAGCTGCAGTTAGGAGCCAAGGAGAGCAGCGACTGATCAGTACAAATCATTCCCCCTTTCCACCTGCTGACAAAACAGGCCTAAATGTGAGAAGGCCTCCGGGGAATTAAATAGGACTTTTCTAAGGTTATCCCGGGGATGCTAAGATGATAAACGGAAGAGGCTTAGCGGAGGTTGCTGTGAGATTACATGGCATGTGATGGTGTGCAACAGGAGCAACAGAAAATGGGAACAGAAGGATGTACTGAAAATCCTATTGTCCTTGGAGTCAAATTTGACCCGTCTCGAATGTTTCCATATCACATAATTTGATATAAATTTAGCCAACTGGCTAGATTCTAAAAAGAAGTGTACAATATACAGTGGTTAGTTGAGAAGAAGTTGGCTAAAATAACACAGTATTAGTTTATTTTAGGCCTTAAAAATAGTCCGACCGGATCGGTTTTGAACCCGGGAGGACAAAAGTTGCATCGTTGACGGGAAGACAATACGAGGGATCAGTTATTAAATCTCGAAAGGCCATCCTCTCTTTTGATTAAACAACCCAGCATCACATTTGCCGCCTCTTTATTGTACCTTTGGCGCTTGGTTAACTTTTCATCTACGCTGGCAGGTTAACAAGGAAGATCTAACCCACCGAATTGCCCCGCGAGTGGGTGAACCATTATCCTCTCTACGTTTCCTGTGTTCTCCGTATTTAGTCGGATCAGAGCCGCTGTAAAAGTGTGACTCCAGACCTTGGGGTTTGCCCTATCCAGGGGCCTTAGCCTTAAGATTACATCTACAGAGGGGCTGAAACTGTTCAGAGCTGGAAAAGTAATTGCAAAGCTAAGGTTAGTAATTTTGTGGTATTAAATTGCCTGTCAGAGCTAAATGAAGTAGGGCTTCTGCACTGCCAAAAGCCATGTGTGGAGAGCGGTGTAGCTTTACGCGAGGAAGGTTGTATTTTCCTCCGCCACATCATTTTATCATTCAGCTGAGTTCATGATGTTGTTTTAAGAGATTTAAGTCTCATTACCCCAACCTAGGCCCTTTGTGATTTATGCCGTTATTACACCACTCTCTCTCACAATAGAAATGATGCATGAATCACATTTGTACTGTAAGACAAATGTTTCTCCAAGGGAAATAGAGACACTGTAGCTAGTTAAAGGGACCCTCATTAAGCTCTCGTTATTGGATAAGTGGCTCTCATTTTCTCTGTGAGATTCCAGGCCTGACTAACTGGTCTTTATACCTCTCCGAAGATTACAGTGCTACACTGCGGCGGCGATAATTTGTTCTTTGCGATGTGACCGGCGGTTACGCATTTTTTCAGCGTCCAAATGCGCGCCGTTGACCTTCAGTTCCGGCTGTGTCCGACACCTGCTGACCCCCAGCTCTGCGTCTGTCAGGGAGTTGTCAGGGACGGAGTTAAGTATGGGCCCCTAGAGCTGCCTCTGCCCAGCCCGTGATTAAGACGTGTTTTAAATCTCGTTTTAAGTACTCCACCAGCAGTATTTCTTTTATTTTTATGACGGCGTTAAATAGTAAAATAGGAAGTGAATGGAGTGATAAGAGTAAAAATGCAGCCACTGTGGGAACAGCTGGTGATTACTGCCATTATTGATTCATCTGATTACGAATGGTTTTGTCCATAAAACGTCTGAAAACTCCAATCATAAGCAAAAGATGATATCGTTGCATGCACCAATAATCCAACTCTTTGAGTCAGGTAACCTGTATATCACAAAGAGGTGCTGCTGGAGCCGGTGAATGTCTGGCATGTAAAAATAAATGAATAAATAAATAACTGTATTTCTGATAGTTTAACTAACTAGATTTCAGCCTACTGTAAAACGACTACCACAACTGACACCACTGTGATAATCATCTTCACAGCTGAGTACAAAAAAAAACACATCAGAATATAACAATGCTCATGCTGTGCACCAACGGAAGAATATTTAGTTTAATTTAAGCCTGTTTCCCTGATTAATAAGAGTCATTTCAGATTTAAACTTGACACATATTAGATATTTAACTAAATATCTGTGATTTTGTGTTACTCCGTGAGCTATCAGTAGCTGGGTTTCAGTTGTGTTTTATTATGTGCATATTACACTGCACAAAAAAAATTAAAACAAAAAAAAGCACTTAATGCAAAAGGGTTGCAAGTTAGGTAGGTACTTGCATGACTGATAGGTGTTTCCGCTTCCTGACAAGAAGAAGATAAGTGCAATGTTTCTCATGTAATAGCTACAGGTCTATGTTTTTTTTTTTTTTTTGTACATTGAGGTTTTGGCTTTTCAGCTTGCGTCCTGTTCTACTACTGTTTATTAACGAATAATTTCGTCCCCAACGCTGTGACATTTCAAAAGTTCGCTTCAAATTAGCTCGAGGATTACGTGGAACATGGTCGACGTTGCGCATCATCAGCATAATGGACAAACATTGATACTACTATTGAACAAGGAGTAAACTATAAGCATTTACACACTGCAAGACTCTAGAGGTGACGTGGTAATGACAGACCATATACTTTTAATTCACTTCAGTGAGTTGTAGCAACAATAAGTGGAAAAAAAAAACAAAAAAAACATGGCAACGTCAAAAGAGGTTAGGTACCAAATTACACAATCAGTTTTCGAGCAATGCGATCCATGCGACAACCAACGCGAGTGACGGATACAGTTGAGTTTCCCAAATATTTTCTTTTTGTCTCCAAAAAACAGAATCATCTTCAGACCCCCCCCCCCCCCGTAAAGCTGTGGGAAATCACTGACACACTTCTCACATTAGTATTTTCATCCCTTGTATTTCTATTCCCAGCTGTAATGACCTCAGTCTGTTGTATATTCACTGCTGGCGTCTGTTTCTGTTTCGTTGAAGTGGTGATACTTCCATCAAGACATTAGATAAGGACAGACAACGGTGTAGCCGACGGAAAAGAAATACAAAGGAATGATATACTACTGCGTGTCCCAAGTATACAATAATAGTTAAACATATCAAAATAGGGGGGGAAACGTGGCAAGCGAAGATGGCTTTGGAGTGGGTCAAATTTCCTCTTCCGTAGTTTTCGTGAAAGCTATCATTTTTCTTGAAATCCGTGGCTGAAAATTGTCATTGATTTGCGGGATGACAGCTACTAAGAGCCCCTCTATTGATGTTGCCATTGACAGTTTCAGTAAATCCCGTATTTAATTATCATTCCCGGCCAAATGATACACCTTTTTGTTCTGTGAGACGATGTCAATGGCGCGGGGCGCATTGTTCTAGGAGGAATTATTGAGCAGGCTGTCACTGCACTGTGATTTAACAGAGAGCTCTGCTTTTTGTGTGGCGTAATTAAACCTGGTGTGTGCACTACTCCCGGACTGCTAAAACCATCGGCGACAAAGAAGATTTGTGTTGTTGATGGCCTTTGTGTTGAGGTATTTTTCACTCCTCCCTTAACTAAATGGCCCATCACCCTTTTTTTCTTCTCCCCTCCCTTTTTCCAAATGTCTTTTTCTTTTCCCACTCTGCCTGGCATTAAAATATACTGGACTAAATTCTATATAAGAGAAGATATTTCAGTGACTTGGTGTTGACTACTTGCTTAAATTCAGGATAAGAGATTTATTAAAATCTCTAATCCCAACTTTAAAAGGGATTTGGAGTGCATTAGAAGCGTTAGCGGCATTTTCCTTTCCGTTATAACTAAAATAATGTCATCATTTAACAGACCAGACGTGGCAGTTTATTTTCCAGTTGCTGGTGCTGCCTCCGATGGCAGAAACAACTACTGCAAGTCGCCTGTTGACCACTGAGACACTGACAGGCTCTTTGCTGGACTGACATCTGAACCTGCCGGGGGCACGAACCTGCCAGGGCCTCCAGCAGGTGCCAGAACCTGACACCTCCTTAAGGCACTGGGAGCAAAGTGGTGGGTGGCGGTGCTGATGGTGGGGGCTTTTGGGCTTTATGTTGGAGGAACAGTAACATGATGCTGGAGTCCCCTGCCTTTTCCCACAGTGGCCCTGAACCACCACTCTGCGGCTCCACTGGCTAACTAACGGCTCACTTTGACCATGGTTACAGGAAGCTCTTTGTTGGGAAGGACAGAATTCAGAGGGGAAGTGGTGTAATCCTGGCTCTGTCCTGGATCAGTCAGTTTGGATTTCACACAGGCCTCCCGATCAGGCTTAGTGCAGCCAAGGGCCCCTGGACACTGTGTTTCCAGGGAAACAGGCAAACACCTTTTCCTCACAGCGGGATCATAAAAAGTAAAAGTAACCACATAACATAGACTCTTTCTGTATCTTATACTGGGTTAGCAAAAGTTAAAACAGCGAGAATACAGCTCACACAAGAAAAGGAACTATACTTATATACTCAAATAGTTTCCTTCTAAACTTACTTTGAGTATTTTTTTTTTTTTTTTTTTTTTTTTACAAGAAATAAAGAAATAGTCTGTATCTAAATACAAACCAGTAATAAAATAAACCCAAAAGCAAATGCCAGCTACAACAGACCTAGAGTAGAACATGGTCTTTTGTGCTATAGGTCACCTAAAGATGCTCTGCAAACACATTAAATATAAATAACAGTGCAAATAAACAGCGCCAGCTTTAGAGAGGTATATTGGGGAACTGCATAGTTTGTATATGATTGAAAAAGGGCTGCCATATTATATAGACTCTAGCTTCTTTCAGGGTTTCTTTCAAGAACACGTTGGATCCAGATTTCATAAGATGGAGAAGACGGTGATTTCCAGCCCAGGAGTATATTCTACGTCTAGCTAATAATGTAAGAAAGGTGACGAAGTCAGCTTTAAGTTTTGGCAAGGCCATTGTACGTGGAAGTGTCCCAAATATTGCCGCTAGTAGGCAATTGTTGGCGTCTGTCACTTTATTTAGCTGTTTAACAGGACGCACTCGTCAGTATAACTTCTTGCAAACTGTGCAAACTGCATTTGATGAAAGAGCTTAAAGCCGGTTGATATTGTCTATTAAGGCAGAAACCCGTAAAATAAAACAAGATTAGGAGGGAAAAAAACGTAAAAAAAAAAAAAAAAAAGCATGCTTGCAGAGACTTGAGGATCCACCGTTCTTTTGATGCTGAAGCTCACCAGGTCTTAGTCACTTAGTAACTCTGACACCTGGTCTTCTTTTTAGTTTGTGGCCCGTGAGCCGTTTTCTACCATAAATGGGGGCCAGTTCAGGATGTTTTTGGGGGCTTCCTTTACTTTGTGGAGACTGGATGTCAGAGATCTTTTGTAGGCTGCACAAATAGTCAGCTGAAGTGTTCATTGTTGTTGTTGTTGTTGGCTTCTATGTGTGTCCTCCTTTCGGTGAAACTATGGTGAGAATCGTGTCTCAGTGCAGCTCAGTCTCTTGGTGATCTCCTTGGTTAGTGAGAAAGCGAACCGGCTGGATTGAGTGACGTATCCTTCCAACTCTTCACTTATTCTAATTTTGCATCTTTTTTTTTTTATCCCTCCATTAAAGTGTCCTTTCACCAGCAACTATAACAAAAAGAGGAGGCCAGACATCAATAATAAAGGGTTTATTGCAATAAATAAACTAAGACCTAGTGGGCTTCAGCTTCCAAAAAGTGGCAACACTATGCAAGCGTAATAGAAATAATATATTTCCCTGATAAGTATAGCACTAGCTTCACAATTTGCTCATGACAATAAGACAATGTGACAAATATAACGAGAGGATCGTGATTCCATAACTGGACACAGCTCAATTACAAATTTCCGAGTGCTTGTTGCCCTTGTCTACCTTTTTTTTTTTTTTTTATCTCGCTAGTGTGCGTCTGGTGTGTATGGAAAGATTAACCGTGCCCATGACAAAATAAAAGCCCTGCTCTGCTGCTCATACCTCTGAGCACCTCTCAACAGGATATGACAAATTGTGGCCGTCCCAAATCGTTGCTTTCAAATGATTTCAGCCTTCAGATTATCCCTGGAGAGAACTATCTGAGCCTTTTTCTTTTTTTTCTCTCCGGTCCAGTATGTGGCTTGGAAATGCCATTAAAGCCATGTCCAATGCGAGCCATGTTGCCTTTCATTCAATTAGACAAGATCTAGCCCGCACAAATGACACTGAAATAAATTGATGTAATGACGAGAATCCGTGCCTTGCAACAGCGAGAGGTGAAAATCCACCCCTGCAATTTCAGCGCTTCGTACTTGGCATGGCATGTAATGTGATCTCAGTTCAGTCGGAGGAAAACAAATCTTTTTCTTTTCTTGTGTTTTACATACAAGTGTAAGACTATGTAAGGCATTTGTACTTATTATAGGAGACGGCAAGAGAGAGAGCTGCAGGGGCGGCTGGTTCATTCTCCACCTATGCTATGAAAAGCAGATAATTGCTCCATGGCCAGGAGGCTTTGATTGGCTGGCTTGTTAGGGATCAGAGCAGTGAGATGTCTGGCTCTCTGTGGACACCAGGAACTTTGTAACATATGGCAGAGGGAAGTGGGCGGAAGGTTTTTGCTTCTCTTTTTTTTAAAGTTACTCCAACCCTCGTTTTCTTTATGACCTCTTACACGGGTCGAAATGTCACGCAGTGCCATACAATTTCTAAGCTAGCCATGGGTATTTTGAGCGCTTGTGAGAATTGAAAACTCAAGTATAAATTTGACCACATGCATGTAATGTGCGTGAGGCGTCCAACTTAAATCCGTTTCGGAGAGCTTCCACTTCTGAAAAACATGACATTTCTTCAAACGGCATATCGAGTGCTTCAAGGTATCGTCCTGCCGTATTTTTCTTTTTCGCTAGAACACTTGTTTGGATTGTTTGAAAAGTCAGTGGCCTTTCCATGGATGATTACAGTTTTCAAAATTCCGTTCAGTCAGCCAATTTTCCTGCAGAAGACACTGTATCTAGTGGCGTCGTTTTACAACATAAATATACAGTGTGTGTATATCTATAAACACACTCAAAAGCACAACTAATGCACAGGGCAGATGAAAAACCAGAAAACTAAATAATTTTGCAATTGGACGTAATGTGATTTTCTCCATTTTTTTTATTTTTTCATCCAGTTTAATTTAAGGGATAATCAAACACCTGCTCTCCTTGCTCGCAGTAATGCTCTTCTTATCCATGTTGTTTGGCAGCTATGTGGTGTTGTTGCAAGACAATTTCATTGTGTTTTCCAGATGAGTATCACTGCTTTCATGTATAGAAATGTCATAACTTGCCTCATACTTTTAAAGCAGCTCTGCCAGTCACAGTGCTGGTTGATTAGAGTGAATGCAGTCCCGACATACCTTCCCAACAAAGTGCTGAACAGTAAAATAGCATTGTTGTTCACTTAGTGAGATAGAAAGTAATATACATAAATTGGGTTTCATGTTTGTGGAGTTTTAAAAATAATTAACACCTATTGAAGTACAAGTTTGCATTTTAAATGGTCAAACAGTAGTAGTTAGGGCTGCGGCAACTATTTGGATAGTCGACTAGTCATCGACTACTGTAACGACTAGTCGACTAAACACAATGGCGCTTATTTATCATATCTATTTAAGTGGCAAGAGCAATAAAATAAACTGTCATGACCCTTGACGCAAATAGTATAGAGGATTGTTGCCTTACACCAAGACAACTCCATCGCCACATGCTGTTACAGGCTAGCTACTAGCATGGGAGCTAACTACTTCACCGAAGTGTGTCTGAATCCTCCAAAATGTGTTTCCTCTTTAAATTTTCATGCGAAGTTGAGGTGGTGCCCTGGTGCGTGAGGTTCAGGTTTCGAGTGTGAAATGTTCCCAAGCTTGTGAAATGTTCCTTTGATTGGTCCGGTTGGTAGTAGCACTATTTTTGACTGCTTCTCCATCTCCAAATTCTTTTGAATTGATTGTTTTGGATCAAAAAGATGGAACACATCGAGAAAAGGTTAACTGGGGAGGTTCGGAGATGCAAACATTTGTATGACTAAAGCAGGAAGAAGAAACAAAAATTAACCCAACTGGCAAAAAAAAACAGACTGGTCCCAGACTGACCAACGCACAAGTATAAATGGCTTGCCGGCGTAGGCTAAGTGTGCAGGTTACGTCGTCTATGTCCCGCAGTACTTTAAATTAATCTTTAATTTTTATTAAACCAGTGCATGAACATGTGACATTATAGTTCCACTACATGATATGAACTTTAGCCAAGGATGTTTGTGATATTTATTATATACAGGACTGAACCTTGTTAGGGTGCCTTCTGTGAGCTGAGTTTTCAGTCGTTCACTTATATTTGCGTCTCTCTATGGAGATGCAACTCTTTGACGGACAGAACATTTATCCTCCTACGTAGTAAGCTTGGAGCTGCATGACCACATTACACACACACATACGCACTCAGTATCATGTTGTTTTGGACCCCTTTGTCTGCTCTCTTTGCCCTGTCTGCAAAGAGATTTGGGTTGATGTTTGTGATGGCAGATATCCCTCCCAACAGACAATGTGGAGGCTGAAAAGAGGATTCTTCCCCTTTTCACTCCAGAGCTTTCTACTCTGCTGCAAGTTTACATGACCCTTCAACTCCTCTCCACACAAGCCCTCGAGTTTTGTTCAGCAGCTTCTGTTTGGGTATATAAGGAGGCATTGTTGCCTGGGTCACAGCAGCGGGATGCTAAGTTCAGGAGTTTACGTAAGAAGGCCTTTCTAACGGCATCAGCCACAATCTTTTGACGGATCACGTGAAAGACGCCAGGCCACGGCGACGGCGCTTTACGTGGGGACATGCAGGAATATGTTTTTTTTTCCTGTCATTTGAACAAACAAAATAACTATTTGAGCAAAGTTTTCCTTGATGCTGGTGCTGTACACTGACTTGTCAAAAAACCTTCCAAACTTGTTTTAGAATGTTTGTAGGTAATTTATATCCTCTAAATTGTCTGCACACTCTGTCCTGTCTGTCAGTTTTTTGCCAGAGTGATGTTGATTTGTTTACTCAAGCACATCAACTCACTTTTCACTCTCACTTAAACTGAATGAGCTCTCTGCATCCACAGTATTTCGCTAAGCCTGTTTGTTGGATGTGTCCATCACTACATTTCTTGTTCAAGGCAGACAAGACAATGGATTTATTAGGGAGACAGATGAACTTCTTTTCAAATCCCATCATTCTGTTCGGTGTCTAAGAGCGAGACAGTTGATGTGCATATGACAGCTGTCACATTCATCACAGTTTCTAGTCACAAACAAGCGGGAACACGTAGGCTGTTGTCTCCAAATTCACAGTGCAGCTTTCAGTAAAGTGTAGCCTGCCATCAGAGCTCTGTGTAGGATCATAAAACATTTGGCATTTTGACTTGTGCCTTGTGATTTATCTTGCCTTGAGACATAATTTGGTCGGAGCCCGCAGCAAAATATATACTTGGATAAATGCTGTGGCTTTGAGTTGAAATAAACAAATCCCTAATGCCCTATCAATGTCCTTCCTGTTGGAAACAGAATAACTCCTTTCACTTACCGAAAGGAATATATATCATCAGATAAATGCTCCCTAGAAATAGGAAACCAGGGACAGACTTAACCACTTCTAAGCCTGGCTTCCCTGTGGGCTTGTGTTTATGATAAAGAGTAATGAATGGAAAGTGGATTTTATCAGTGAAAGATGGAGGAATGGTTAGTTTGAGTGATGCTTTTTGTCCCACATGGCACAATCAAGGCCTAAATTTGAAGTATAGTCCCTTGTGTCTTCGTAGACCAATTTTTGTGGATATTGGTTGTGGGACTTTGCCGGCCCTGCTTGTTGTACAGTACTGTGAGGAGGACAGTCCAGCTAACTGAAGATACAGCAGAATTGCTTACCAGGCAAACCACAAATATAGTTTATAGTTTATAATTCAGCAAACTTTCTGGTTTGCCTGGGAGTTGATTTGGTTGTGCAAGAGTATACACCGATCAGGCATATTATTATGACCACCTTCCTAATATTGTGTGTCTCCCTTGTGCCTCCAAAACAGTTCTGACTCACAAGAAAATGGGCCTTCTGAGGGTGTCCTGTGGTGTCTGGCAACAGGCGGTTGTTAGTGGGGGACTTTGGGTCCTACTAACAACATCAGGGGAGTTCCAGTGTATCCCACAGGTACTTGATCAGTTTGGGCCTGTGTCAGGCTGCATCCTGCTGGGGATGGCTGCTGCCAAGAAGGAGTGTTATTGCTATGGGATGGGGGTGCCTGGTCTGGTCTAGGTGGGTGGTACATGTCTAATTAACATCCACATGAATGCCGGGTCCAGACGTTTCCCAGCAGAACACTGAATTGTCACAAGATGGTCAATGTTATTTACTTCTCTTGACGTAATTGTCGCCTGATCGGTGTATGTTTGTGCCAGTACCATGGTTGCATTTGTCTCTTTTATATAAAGAGAAGAGTAAGAACAATGTATCTCTGTCTTAAGTTAAATAAATGTTCTCGGTTCAGGTTTTGAAGAATATTCGTGTTCCTTATTTGTTGCTTTGGCACCACAGAGCTGGTTGCCTCACATGTCGCTCTCTGCTTGATTCCTTCTCCATCTTGTCTTCCCTCCTGTCTTTTTCTCTTAACCCAGCCTCTCCCTCCAAGTCTCTTGATAAGACCTGGCACTGAGTTGATCCAAATAGGGCTGCTCAGTGGCCGTGGACACTCCCACCGTTTAGATTGGATCACCGTCAGGAGAAGGTTTTCCTAATGGGCTGACAAATTAATGTGCAGCCTCAACCTTCTCTGCAATGATTTCTCCTACATGGGCATCAGTGAAAACATTTGGTCCTCCGAAGTAACACGAGCGCGCTGTAACACTGGGCGTTAGGGAGTTAAACAAGCCTCATCTGTTTTAATCCATGCCTCTAATGGGAAAAAAAGCAATAATAAAAGGTTACTGCTGATCAATAGCCTACATAAACACAGCCCATCTGTCTGAAAGATTAATAAATTATGGTTTCATTGGAAGAGAAGGGACAGACTTTCCAGTTTTGGTGATTTATTTTGCTTTTGCTTATTAACACCTTCTGTAGTCCCAGCGCAGGGCTGTTCTTTCATCAGACCCTAATTGACTGTAGGATTTTGCTGAAGTGTATTATCAATCTCTATCTGTTTCGTATGGAACGACATTGATCAATGGAAATAGCTTTTCTTTGTTGACTGCATTGGACAGTGTTGCTCGGCCACAGCTTGGGCCACGTAATGGAGCTTATGAGAACCAAGGCAGCGGATCGATAGAGCTTTGAGATAAGAAAATAAAATTCCCCCTTTTCTCAATGATTACAGGCTCAATGGCTGAATTTAGAATCCCAAACTTTTTATTTTCCTTTGGTGTAGAAGTGATTCACTAAAAAAAAAAAGCCAAACAACCACCTCAAAGATTTTTCTATCCCCTCTCAGCCTCAAGCCCATTAAAATTCCTCTGAAGTTTTTTTACATATCACTACATCAACTGCACATAAATTATGAATGTCTCATATAGCAGTCTAGCACTTTTAGCCCCCGGGTTCCCTTGAAACTGATTTGGTATCTATGAACTTTGTTGTTACAAGGGCCAAAGAAAATTGTAATAATATGCTCTCGCTTTGATTGATCATTCACAGCTCATAATGCAGAACATGCCGTAATAAACATTTTCACCTTCATGTGTTACTTTGAGATTGTGTTTGTTTCACCACTAATGAATTCGCTGTCACAAAGTCAACTCTAATATATTAATGCATGAGAATGACTTTGTCGTAACATGTAGATACACAGTCGGGATGACATATCCTTCTTTCAGACATCATAGGCAGCTGTGGTCAACTGAGTGCACATGGTTATTTTTTTGCAACAGTAATTATTTTTTACAATCATGGCTTTAAAAAGAGTGAGACCTCTAATTGGCTCTGATGTATTTGGGGAATCACACTAACCAGTGTTTTCCCTCTTTGTTAGCATAGAGTGGGAAAGGCAATGGACGAGAGAGATAGAGTAGAAAAGTTCTTATAAGGGTTTTAAACTTTCTCTATAGAAGACATGTCAAACAAAAGGCCTGCGGGCCACATCCTGCCCGCGGAACAGTTGTATCCGGCCCGTAATAATATTTGGTATAATATTTGATATCTATCAGAATTGGCCCGCAGGCATTTTGCGTGTCCACCATTGATACTACAAATCCCAGACTGCATTGCAATAACTGAATTTTTGGCATCAGGCAGGTACGTCAATCAGAACCCCCTCCCAGCTTTATTGACAAACTTATCAGCCTCATGGTTGCCTCGGGAACCGCTCAGCGTATCAGTAGCAGCGCAGCGCTCTGAAGCTACGTCAGTCAATACGGTTGACCCATAAAAACTCGAGCCACAAGCATTAGGGCACTAAATACTAAAATATGTTGACGGAGATTCTTACACAAAGACGTAGCAACACAGTACCAGTTAGCAGACAACCGGCTAAATAGGTTAACCTACTGTTCCGCGGTAGCAAACATATAAATGACAACACCACTACAGCTAAACACCAGTCGGTTAACGTATATACTAACATACAAGTGTCCGTTAGCCAAACAGCAGCAGCATGTTTAACACGACATTAGCATGCTAACTTAGCCCCGCGGTTAGCTCCGCTATCCACCATATAGTAACCACCATGTTAGCCTCCCTAGTTTTGTTTGTCAGTCCAACAAAGGAGGCGACAAATGAGCTAATGCTGCGCACTAGCTAAAAAAAGTCCCACTGAGTTAGACTATCAAAACTACCAAAAACTGCACCAAAATATGCCCAACTGGATGAAATGTGAGTTCGTAATGAGTGTATGCTCAATATGTTAAAATAGTCTCAAACAGTTTTTGCCCCCATCATTCAGTGACATATGTTGTAACTGGGCGCAGTCACGCTAATGTTGCTGCAAACAAATCTGACATTTGTTGACTAAGTCCAGTCAGAAAATAGGGCAAGGATTCTAGAGTAAGGGGTGGTAGCAGCTGACAATTACCAGTTTGTCTACATTTACTCTACATTTGTCAAGAGTTTTAGCCTTGGGCTCGGCATCAAGCTGCGTCTGTTTTGGCTTCCTAGATATGATTTATCCCCATCAGTCCAACTGAAGGGCCCCAGCTGTTTTCGTGACGGATACTTTTACACTGGCTCATGCTGAATATGCTTTGGTGTTTGAAATCATCCATCTCCGCTGCAGTGGGACCCCTTTGGCTTAGCCTGATCCCCAGAACATGCAAGCACGAATGCCTCTGTTTTTAGGCTGAGGTCTGTCCAATAGACCACCCTACCCTACTTTCTCCTTAAGGGAATTAATATAAGATAGTGTAAGATGAGAGATGAACATTTATGCTTTTGTTTCCATGGATGAGGAGAATAAAAAAAAAAAAAAATCAGATTTTGATCATGTTTTTGATACTTTTATTAGCCTTAATGCATTATGTGAGTGCAATGCGGGCAATAAGAAGAGGGACCTAATGGTTGAATCTTTTAAAATCTAATTCGCAATGATAGGTTTATGTGTTTGCAGCTTCTTCATTTGAGTCACCTAACTTCGTCAGAACATTATCCATTCAGGCATTGTTTTCTCTCTCACTGACTGCAGCTGGATCCAAGGACATCTGACAGTCTGTTTTCACTCATGACCTTATTTATAACTTATTTACTACTCACACATGTCCCAACAGTTCAACTAAACTTGGATTCCCAAGCTTTGAGGAAAGTAGGCAGCGTGTCCTTCTGTCTGACTCACGTCTGTTCTAACCATCCCCCTTTCTAAACTTGTAACCAGCTGCACATCAAAAGGAATATGATTTATTAGGGGTGCAGCTCCCCAGGACTTTGAACGACCATCGACTTGTTTATCCAAGTTAACATTCTTGGCCATATCCATATATTTTTCTGTTTGCCCTTTCATGTGGTTCTGCACGGGTACATTCACTGGCTGCTGGAGTTATAGTCCACCTACAGTAAAAGTATGTCGGCTGCTAATGTCACTCATGGAAGGTTTGGGCCACGGCAGTGACATGGATCAGGTCTGTAAGTGTTCCTTGAAGCCATTACATAATTGATCTATTTTCACTGTGCTGCGGTTAGTTGATGGCACACGGGTGGGGATTCTCTTAAGAGCAGCCATCATTGACTCGTTTCCCTTGAAGCTGCCCATCTTTTAGCCCTCCGAATCCCTCGATCATGTTTTTTTTTTTTTCGCCCGCATCTCTCTTCCTGTGTCTCCCAAATGGAAAACATGTGGCAGGGGTTGTCATTTGTTAACGTATGGTAGAAAGAGTGAAACAGGCCAGGGGACGGCTCATCAGGAACACTCATTCAGGATGATAAATGTAGCCAAATACACATTTGTCCGTAAAACTTGCCGAGTGGATCAGCATCATTAGGCATGAGAAATAGGTGGAGCCCGCTGAGAAGTGAATGCAGCAAACAGATGTTGCAGATTTTCACCAGCATCTTTCATCCAGAGTACCGTCATTAATAAAGTTGAAGGTGATCCTTGTGTTTTCATCTAATAAGACCAAATAAAGTATGGTGGGACTCCGAGGAAATTGCTGAATAAACTGAATATCGCCATGGCTTCTTAAACAAGGATCCGAGGTGCTACGTCTGGTTTGAAGTAATTCTTGGCTATGCGACACTGCAGTTAGGATCCTGAGTATACACTGTATTACTCAGCGTTTGCTTAAGTCCTCAGAGGAGTAGATTTCAGGAAAATCTTACATTATGACAAAGTGTATACATTGCTTGCGTTTTGGGAGAAAGAAAAGGTGCATTGTTAAAAAGGAAAAAAGTTTTCTTGCAAAGCTGCCTCTCTCATTTTCAGATAACGCTGCAAACATGTCATTGGAACGGTGATAAAAACTGACAATAGTGCTTGGTGTTGTACGGCACCGCGTCAATCTTTTAGCTGAATCTTTATGCCGAATGGTTGTAGCTGATGCCATGGGTACGTCAGGTGACGGAGCCCCATGTTCAGGCAGCTTGGCTCCGTTGTAGAGGGCCTCCATCTTTGTCAGCCTTGTCTCATCTTATAAACGGGCCCAGACAGAGAAGCTTTACCATGAATAATGCCTCAGGTCCATAGAATCCCAACACCTATAAATCTTAATAGAGGTTCCCAGATTCCAACGGGCGGCCACATCTCTTTCCCACCCTTCCCAGCTCTATTCCGCCTCCCATGCGGAGCCTCCAATTTTTCTCCCCTGCAAAGTAAACCCACAGTGACTTGAATTTGCCCGTGCCATGATTTACCCACAAACAGGATTAAATGCATATATCTCATGCAAATCAATAAAAACAGGTAAAGAATGCTTAACCTCACGAGGTTTGCCTAAATGCAATTTATCACTCAGGGAATCGGGGGAAGGCAGTGGGCTAACAAATGGAGTCTGATCAGTTGCGTTGGGCTTGTTGTCAGATACTTGAAGAGTGCATTTTTCATTTTCTGTACTGTAAATTGCACTTGGTTATGTGTTCGTTTCAAAGGGACCAGTGAAATCCATGCTTATTGCATTTAGTTTGGAAACATGCACTTTTGAAAACTGCTGAATGGCTTTTATTGCAGTCCTCAAAATAATATCATATAATAGATAGATAGAAAAGCATAAAGAAGTCATATGCTTTCAAGTATTCCCTCCACGCTGCTCGACCCAAGAGCTTGAGACGCGTCAGTTAGCCTGATATGAATTACATGATGCATTTTTATGCTTGCCTACTGAATTATATTAACAGGCTTTGAAGTGAAGGAAAATATACTTGTAAATCAACTCATCGCATGTATAACAAATTTCTCGGTCATCAAGAAGGCTGCGCATCGTTTTAGACCGAGAGCACGTGCGCGCGTGCTGGTGTGATGAGCACAGATATTGACACTCGGAGAGATGTCTTGCTTTGATATGTCCATCTGTGCCTGTGGGCCTGGGCTGGTCAACACGATGCCCTCAGATTCTCCAAATTGAGCCTGATTTACATTCATCATTCATAAATTGGGAATATGTCACCTTTGAAGTGCAATTACACTGCAAGTTGAGGAGGTGGATATTTGTGAATTTTGTATTTCAGTACTCCACCCCAATTTACTTTTCGGTATGTGGACAAGTCAAGTTTAATATATAATCAGCAGCCTGACCTTCTTTTTTACCAAAGCAAAACTTTGCACAGTAACTGGGCTTGTTCTATAAAGCAGTTTTCTACCTATTGGTACTCAGTGACACATCAACAGCCAAGCACTGGGAGCAACTGGGACCCTCCAGTTCGTGGACAACCTGCTCTATCTACTGAGCCATAGTCACCCCTGCAGTCCTGCTAGAGGGCCGGGTTCTATTTCCTTTTGCACTGTTATGAGCATATTTCAATTGGTTTTTGGGTTGTTGACGCCTCGTAATTTACTGATCTTAATGAGTAGCCTAATGCCTCAAAAATGTTGGCTTCACTGTAGATTCTCCACACATGTGCTTTACGGTTTCATTTACTCCCTAGCATCGTTTTTGAGCTGTGTCGGGGGTGTTTGCATCGAAATGCCATAAAGTCACATGCATTCCTCTCATTCACTTACGTTGTTCCAGGTGGCAATCGATGAACAATTGACCGCATTCATTCACGGTGCAGTGATCACCAAGTGTGTCTTAAGAATAACTGTGGCGGGCTGCGGTGCGCGCTCCCACAACTATTTCTCTTGCCTAGTTCAAAGATAAATTAGCAGATCCTAAATAATGCAGTGAACCCTAATTCTCTTTGATTAGCGGCAAGTTAGATGATAGCGACCCATTGAAATTGGTCATCAGCATAAATAATGACTGAATGAACTGATAAAATGCAAAGTTGCCGGCCATCATAAATCAAACGAAAACCACTTGGTGTGGAAGTCATTGGAATTAGAAGTCCATGCTCCTATTAATTATGTTGCCTTGCCAAGGCGACAGTGTTATAAATCAGTTGTGAAAGGTACTCCAGTCGGCCGGCCTGCCCAGCAAGGCCTGCTGCCTGCAAATGGCTCTGTATACCCCCCTAATTGTTTCTTAAACAAGCCACCTCTAGAGGCTGAGGCTGATGGACAGAGTTTAAGAACAGAATTGAAAATGTGGGAGAAGGGTGCATTGGATAAAGTTTGCACTTTTACATCAGGGTCCACGAGTCTACAACGAAAGTCTCATTATTTCTCTTTCACAAATGTGATAAATCGATCTAGATACAACATCACAATATTTGTTCCACAACTCTCGACACTTTTATCACCACTTGTGGTCTGTCTGGGAGAAATTGTTCTTTGCAGAATTTTGTTACAGTTATTCAGGCGTGCTTTAAGACCATCTCAAGGACTTAGAAGATAATAGAGTGTGTTTCACATTAGATATTTTCAGATGTTTACAACAATATTCAGCAAAGTTGAAGCCTCCTTTTGTGGAGCTTTAATAAGCACTGAGCCTGGTTCAAATGTATCTGATTCAACGTTTCAGTATTTCTCTCTCTTTCTTTACAAATGGCATTTGGCTGTTCTATATTTTTAGACGAATGTATTTGTTTAACAACTTTTTTTAAAACCCTAACTCATTTAACTGAGTCATTATAGCATTTGAAATACATGGAAAATCCATTCTGTGTGCAGGAAGTAGACGAATGAATTGCAGTTTGAAGTATGACAGCAATATGGGAAATGTGTAAACAGATTTTTATTGGTTTTAAATAATGAGGTCTTGTGTTTGAATTATCTAGCATAGTTAAAAACAGTTAGGAAGCCTCAACATTAAAACCACTGACAGGAGAAGTAAATAACATTGACCATCTTGTGACAATACAATGTTCTGCTGGGAAACTTTTGGACCTGGTATTCATGTGGATGTTACTTATACATGTACCACCGACCTAGACCAGACCATGCCCCCTCACCCGGTAGCAATGACACTCCATGATGGCAGCAGCCATCCCCAGCAGGATGCAGCCTGACGCAGGCACACACACTTTAGGAACAACTTATAAAACATGAAAAAACGGCACAAGGTGTTGACCTGGCCTCCAAATTATCTAGATTCCAAACTGATCGAGTATCTGTGGGATGATCCACAGAGGCCCCTCCTCTCAACCCATAGGACCTAAAGGCCCCACTAACAACATCCTGTTGCCAGACACCACAGGACACCCTCAGAAGACCCATGTCCATTCTCTGATGAGTCGCAGGAGAGAACTACACAATATTAGGAAGGTGGTCATAATGTTATGCCTGATTGACGTATGTATACAATACGTATAAAGAGAGAATCTCAAGTTCAAGGAGTCACAGATTTATTAATATATCAAATCAGTTGTTGGTTGTCCATGCGTTTGTTCTGTCCTTGATTTTGCCTCCTTTACCTCGGTGTTACCCTTGACATCTAGCCAGGTCTTCAAAAAAAAAATAAAAATAAATTCATCTTGGAGTGAGTGTAAAGCCTTGGAAACAGGAGCACGGCTGTGTGCATGCTCCTCTCTAAAGGCTCCATGATCCCGCCATCAATCACACGCGCCTTATTAGGTTGTCCATAACTGGACTTACTTTGCTGGGTATGCTATTAGAATAATTGCATTCCTATGCAATTTGCTGTTCTGCTATATATGTTTGTTTTTTTATAGCACAAAGCTATGAGGTCAAACTACGAGCCGTGACGCCGCCTGTAAATGTCTATGTGGAGATGTGAGTAATTTAATGGAACAGGATTATATATATATATATTTTGTACAATCATGGATATTTTGCTTTGATGTCACCGGGCTGAACTGCTAGTCGGACTTTTGCTCACTGTGGACTTTTAGAAAGTGGAGAGTCTGCAGGGTAAATAATAGCCTTACTCAGTGTGAAGTAACTCTCACCTGGTGTAATGGGTCTGTAACCCCTGCACCTCTATGAATACGCCTCTGAAATGGTCCTGTAATCTCTATCATCTAATTTTCCCCTGGATTTCCCCGCTCTCTTTACATCCCGAGCGAATTAGTTCCCCGTACCGGTGACAGTGGACGACTCTGGACTCACAATCTATTACGTGCCGAGGACAAAATAACTCTCTGATTTTAAACGAGGTCTTCTTTGTCAATCCATTACCCATCTCTGTTTCTCCCCTCCCTCCCTCCCTCCACCTCCCTCAGCT
Source organism: Chelon labrosus (assembly GCF_963514085.1). Classification (NCBI taxonomy): domain Eukaryota; kingdom Metazoa; phylum Chordata; class Actinopteri; order Mugiliformes; family Mugilidae; genus Chelon; species Chelon labrosus. Next base: position 13,793,246 of record NC_140348.1, read on the forward strand.
CCTTACTCAGCGCGCCCGTGTGCGCCCGTGTGTGTGCGTGTGTGCAGGAAAAGTCCCCAAGAAACCATTTAGGCTGCAGAAATGGAGCGGGCCCAGGCCTCAGGTGTCCGTGTCACGGTGATGAATCACATAGAACACATATTAAACCTTCCTCATGTGAGAGCGACCTGTGTTGAGCTGCACCCTTTCCCTGGCTGCCCTCTCTCTCTCTCTTCGGAAAAAAAAAAAAAGAGATCCATTGCCAAAAAAAAAAAAAGGAATTATAAATATGACTGTGTTCTACACATAAAGGCCGGCCTGTCCCTGAGAAATTGATTTATTGGATTCCCTGACATTTTAGTTGTGGTCGTTATGTTATATTTATGGGGGAATTGCTGGAGCCTCTCATTATGCTCTCCTAATTTATTTTACATACTTTTATGGCCGCTTGTGCTCAGCGGGCCTTTACGGCAGCTGTTATTGAAAAAGGGAAAAAGGCAAGCACATATCGATCAAGATTTACATGTTTATTGCCAAGATTGTGATTTATTTCGCTGCGTTTCCTCGTTTGGGCCGTGCTGCTTTTCAGTCAGTTGTCAGAAGCAACAAGAAACCAAATGCAGATATTTTTATAGCCTCTGCTTTTTTTATTTTTTTTACTCTGCACATTCGGTTACAGTTTCTTGTCTCGTATATTTACTGATGTATTGTGGAATGAAAAAAAAATAAGAGAAGTCGTGCTATTCGGGAAATGACATCTGCAGTATTTACATTGTGTTATGATGTACAGCTTGTAGCTTTTGTTTAAGACGGTGTTGTCTGATGTCGTACGATATTGAGGATCATTATGTTGCTCTCTGAGCTTTTGAGGTTACAAAGGTTTTTTTTTCTTTTTTTGGAGGACAAAATTATTTAACAGCCCGATCACTATTTCTTTCATATTCTGAATGACACAGAGATACCTTATTCAGGTTGTTCTTCGTAAAGTTATGTGGCCTTGGACATGATTAAGTAATAAAAACAATTAAATTAAATTACTTAAACTTTTGATGCATTAAATAGTGTCCCGAGATCATTCCTCAGCATAAAGGATGTGTAATTAACAGCTGAGATGAAGCGGTTATGAGCTGCTTCTTATTAAATTAAAGTCTAGAAAGAAAAAAAAAAAAGAAAAGGAGAGGGACGGGGGTGGTGTCTTTCAGTGAAGCCCGAGAACTTGATATATGCTTATGCGGCTCTGAGCATCACCTACCATGAAATTTAGTGTTTCCAGGATATTTAACATTAAGACGTACTTAAAATTAATTCTACGTGCAATTTCTCAAAAAGAAAGCTGACAACTAATGTCAATAAATCGTGCTCGGACTGAGATGGGGGGATCGTAAATCTGTTGCCCGGTGCCGCCCCTCAGTGTGGTAGTCAGGGGTCGAATGGGGGTGTGAAGCAGGGTATAGGAATGAGGAAGATGGATTTGTTGGCGAGGGAAGGAGAAAGGGTGATTTGAAACCCTGGACACTGATTGGTGGAGATGAGGCTTGGGTGTCCTTGTGGTGACATTCAGTCCCTGATATTTGTTTGGCTTTAAATAATACCCTGGACAGGGCCTGAGAGTGATGGCCGCCGGGTCGGCTGACATTACAGCCCGTGCCAAGGTGAGCGACTTCAGGACACTTCCTCCCGCTCTGTCTTCCCCTTCATCTCTCCGTGTCTCTCTTTTTCTCTCTCTGGCCTGTCAATACGCATCCACTTGTCTGATGGGTCCTTCTCAGAAGCTTACAGCTGACATGCCGGTGTCTTTATTTCCACCAGCAATCCTTTTAGAGTTGGCCTCGGTGATCAGTCATGCCACTGACAAGCAACTCAGGCCTCAGCACCTCAGCAGCCGTCCATCCACTCCTCCTCATGACTCTATGTCATTACAAAGGAGGAGAAGAGAAAGGCTCTGGTCCGGAGTAAGAATTCATGTTGACTCCATTTCTCAGATATTGCAGGACACATTATTTATTTCTGTATACTAACGGACTGGTGGCTTGGCACAATGACATCTTGAAGGAAACGATTTCATCTGTCCAGTGTCCAAATTCACACTGCTGGCCCTGTTTTGGGTGGACGTCATACAGGAATGAACCTACTCAAGGCAGGAACAGGTTTCTGATCATCCACAGTTCCGATGGTCCCTTTTGACTTTATGTCCTTTTGGATCTTTGAGATGTGAAGGAAAGTAGGTCCATTATTCTATGAGATAGAGTTCAATATGTTGAATTTAAGTCCCCAGAAAAGGCTAGTGGAGGCCTATTTGTTTATGCATATGTACAAGTTTCCTGTAAAGCAGCCCAGCTCCCAAAAAGTCCAGTCTGCTCTGAAAGGTCATCTTCAAAAGATGCAGGAGGGAGGGGCATGAAAATTTGAGTATACGCCCACGAGTGCAGCATGAGTCACTGACAGTCTTTTCCCAGGAAAGTACAAACCAAAATGCTATAAAAAAGTATACTTTTCCGTCAATGTTGGGCCAGATACTGGCGTAAAGATGGTAAACAGTGCAACTTTATCCCCCATAACAGTTTACAAAGGTGGATTTGTGTGTTTCACCCAGTATAAACTGATTTCTTCCATCTATAATCAGGCGCCTGTGTCCTTAGTCATGGGAGACGGTCTTGCGTAGCAGGGTGGAGTAAGTGTGAGTAGTTTTCCAGCTCGTAGCAGATGATGTGCTGTTGATTACGCCGGACCGCAGTAATTATGGGTGAGGGCTGGTCCTGGGTTATGGCCTCTGTGATTACCGGCTCACTGTAAATGACTTATTTGCAGTGTTGTTGATGCCTCTTTAGAGAAATGACTAACTCCGCACACAAACGGGCCCTTTTAACGCCACGTCCCTCTTTAATTAGGACGACTTTTGTTATTTACAAGGGGACTTGCGTGGAATGTGGATTTAGACACCCAGCCGTCGCTTCAAGAGTATGAAGGATACTCGAACGTGGACAGCTTTACAGCACAGACGTTGTTTGACCGTTTTACAGTTTTTCCTCTGTTTTTAGAGTCAGATTCTGGTATAAAAGTAACTTTTACGGAGACTTCAGGCAACACAAGGCTTATTATCGGTCACATGAAATGTTCCCCACACGTATTACAGCTTATAACTAACATTTGTGTTCCAAGGTAAATGTTTTGCAAACTTAAATGGCGCGAATAATTGCATTCGGCTTCAATTTCACCTTTAAAATGTTATTTCAGCTTACAAACATATTATCTTAACCCACATCCTGCCTTGAGTACAAGATCAGATTTGGTTATCATTATTCCAGTATTTATGTGGCAAAGTTCAGATGGCAATGGAGCATATTATCAGTATTATTAAAACATTTACATTACTCTTTTGTGTGTGTGTGTGGGTGTGTGTGTGTGTGTGTGTTGTCCTTTCTCGTGATTCCTTCCCAGCATTTTTAAATCTGTTCTTGGCTTTCTTCAAAATCGTATGTATCAGTCCAATAAAAGCCACCGTGACACAAAACAGAGGCAATTATCGTTCTGTCCGAGGGGAAAAAGGTGAAGCCCTACCGCTCTATTGAGCAAATAATAACAGGAATGTCATATCCTGTCTTCACAAAGGATCTTATCTGATATTGGGGTTGTATGGCCACTGCGCGCTTTGGCGGATTTGAATGCGAACCATATTGTTGCTCACACTCATATTGAGGCTGCTGCATGGACCTTTTCTTCATAAATCCTACAATAATGCATATGTCCCTTCATCTTCCCATCATTAGAGATTGTTTTAGTTGGCCACTTTCACCTCTCAGCTCAGCTCTTACACAAACTAAAGTGTCTTCTCTCTTATTTCCTCCTCCTTCTTCTTCCTTGTTTCTGTCCTCTTTCGTCCCTCCTCCTCACTAAGCTCTTCTCTGATCTCCACAAACCAAACTCGCAGCTTTAATTTGCCCACAAGCATGCGTTGCTTCCAGGTGTGTACAACCAGCGGTGGCGCCGGGGACCCGTGGGTTGGGGCCAGGGGGTCGCTCTGATTAACAGCCGTCCTCTCCCGGGAATGACAAACTTCCCCGCGCTGTCACCAATGAGTATGATGTTCCTTTTGTTCCCCCTTCAGGCAGCTGTGACAAGCTGGCCAATCAGAGGGCTGCAGGTTTAAATCTGCCAAATTTTTTGACAAAACAAAAGACTCTTCAGTCTCGCAAACAGACACAGCCCCGCTGTTTGACTGGCTGCCTGCTCCACCACCGACGGAGATTACACTGAAGTGCTTAGTGCATATAATTACAAGTAATTGGCAAATTGTAGGCTCTGACCAAACAGAAATTGTTTCATTATGTCTAATTAACACCTTCTTGATTATGGTTAATTACTAGTGTTTGATAATGGAGGAGCAAAGTTGTCAGTCTGGAGACAAGCACGAGCCATCTGGATCATTGATAACCATATGCCGGTGCCTTTGCTTTGCTTTGCTTTGCTGGGACCGGAGCTGTCAGGGCCACAGACAGTGGCAGGTGTCTGCATTACATTAGGCTCAGCACAAGGTGTAAACACAACACAGCTCAAATAAACATGTCAAGGCACACACACACACACAAACGTGGTATGCAAATGCATGCACAATCAAACACACACTTACACTTCTGTGAGCATGAAATTAATTGATTTCAGTCTCAGAATATTAACATAAAAAGTCCCTGAACTTCATTACAGTCAAAAGCACATATCTCTTTACTAATATTATACTCAGCTTAACTAAATAAACTCTTTCCACTGAAACAGAATGCATAGTTTAAAAGGTACACATTATTATTAGGGTAATTTGACAAATAGAAAGCCATCAGTCGAGAGCTTAAGGGAAGGTTCAAACAGATGCCATTAGGAGCAAAACAGAGTTCCTAACAGCCTTGGAAATTATTCGAAACAGAAGGTTCCCCGCTGTAAACAAAAGAAATTACCCTGGACTAAAATTGTCTGTCTGTCCCTGTTAATTAGCAGCACACACCAATGTGAAATTAGCTATGACGCACTCGGAAAAGAGGGAGATAAATAGTCCCGCATTGGGAAAGAATAGAGTCAAGACTTGGCATAGGTAGCATTTGTCATGTTTAATTGTGGGATCAATTAAAATTTGGGGGGATAATGATGATTTATAAGTGTTTGTGTGTAATTTGACATTCATTAAGTCAGCCAGACACACGCTGGTATCAGCTTGTTAATTGTGTTTCCTTTTTGTTGAAGGGTGGCTTTTGAATGCAATTGGCTTAAAGTTTACCAACTCGGCTCGGCTGAGGGATTCCGTAGCGTGGCAGCTGAGCTCCGTTGTGCTGCTGTAGCAGTTCTGTGACTTCGTATTGGCCTGTGTTCAATATTCTTTATGAACTTCCACTTATATTGGCCAAACCCATTTTCATTTAGTTTGGGGTGGATAACCTGTAGTGTGTCGCCCTACGGTTTTCAAATCACTGACATTATAGACTTTTTTTAATTATGTTTTTGCCCTGCGAGTCTCTTCTGTCTAATTAGCTTTGCGAGCTAATAGATTTCTGATTAACTGCGCTGCATATTAAATATTACTTCAAGCCTGCCACATTAGTGCTTCTGTAAGTAAAAGTACAGTCATTAATTTACATTATTGTAGCATTATTATCTGTACATTATGTCCACGAAGTCTTCCTTGTGACATTTAAACATCTGGCCTGTCACGCTGTATGGAGAATATACATGTCAGGCATAAGGCAGGATTTTTTTTGAGATGCACAAACCCACTGAGTGTTTTCAATTGTTCATTTGCAGCAGCCATATCCATTGTTATGTCTGCTCACAGCATTGTTGTAATGCAGGCGTTGGTCAGATAAAAAGTACAGTCTTTTGAGCTGTGCGTAATGCATCCAATTCATCATGCACATGTAATGTGTGCCTTTTGAACGCACCAGACAGCAGTGATGGGAGAGCACTTTGTTGTCATGCACGCCCCCCAACCCCAACCTCCCTCCTTTTTTTGCTTCTGCAAGGCTAAGATGTAGGCCAAGTGGAAGAGCGCCAAATGATTCAACGCAGGACAAGATTCCCTTTCAAACAGCGCAGAGGTTTTTCCCCGCTTATTCATTTTCTTAGATTACCATCAAATTTGTGTCACCAGCAAGGCAGCGTTATTGACTCGCAGCGATGCACTCCTTTGCCTTCGTTGTTATTAGTTGACATGCTGACATTTTCATATGTGTCTTTGCTAATGCCTGCAAATTGCTCTGACCCAGGAACGTGAGAATTGAACAGATAATTTTAATAAGATTCAACTGCAGATGGTGCGATGCGCCTGCCTTACACATATAGAATACCAAGTGTAACCTGTTTTCAGAGGCGACTAAGGGAGCAAACCGTAATGGGTTTTGACAACATTGTATTAGGCACAACAACTACGCATAATGTACCGAAAAATTGGACGTGAAATTGGAAACACAGCCGAGAACAAAGTAAATTTACATGGTTTGGTAGGTTTGGTGATGTCTGATATCATACTCTCTCATGCAAGCTCTATCTGGAGGGAGAAGGCAGGAGCTGCAAAGGGGGGGCTTAACAATGGATATCAGTGGAGAGTGCTTTTAAAGTTAAGGCTGATGGATGGCTTGTCAAAAAAATAATTGCACTGGTATGGAAGTGGGCCCGCGCAAGCTTGCCGAGGAGGGGTTGGGTGAGTATGGGGGGTGTCAAAGCGGCGGAGGAGGGAGGCGCTATCAGCAGAGAGCATGATGGGAAGTGACAGTGGTCTGTCAAGAGGCAGTGGCTGCCCAGAGAAGTGTGAAGCCAGAGCTATGAGGTGGCAGGAGAGAGCAGGCTGTCAGAGCAAGAAAGTGGCTTTAATACGGCGAAAACCAAAGGAATCCGCCTGTCAGGCCTGCTCAGCCAAGCCAAGGTGCGGCGGCAACGGGAGAGAGGAGAGGAGATGGGGAACGGATATGGGTGAAAACAAAGGTAGAGAGAGGAAGAGTGAGGGATAGACTGAAGGAGGAGGGAGGTGGAGTACCGGGGTACGAGTAGTGAGAGCTCTGTGGCAGCAGGAGAGGCATGACGGGAAATTGTGTGGGACAGAGGAACAGGCCCAGCCGTCAATTAGAAGTTCCTGAGGAAGGCTTTGGCGAGGTGATAAAACTCATCAGCTCTCCTACTCACTCTCCAGGTGGCACTGGACTAGTTCTGGGCTCCTGTTAACAGTCTGCAGAGCTACCCCTGCGTATAACTACAGTCAGTGCGACTCTACCACAACTCCTACTGTGTCCTAAACTCCCTGTATTCTTACTTCTCCGTCAACCTCGTCTTCCGTCATATTCAAACTGAGGTTTATATATTTAAAAAAACAGGTGCGTTTATATTATTTTAAGCCCGCCGATGCACTGGTGTGACTGGAACGAAGACAATGGAAGGCTGATTATTACTCTAGTGGATCATCCCTTGCCATTTACATGAAGTGGTGGAACATATTTAATAAGGCTTGTCTGCTCCGTCTCGACCTTGCGTGAATGGCACTTTAATTCTGTGACCCATGAGGAGAAGCTGAGGGACCCACGTCTTGATTACTGACAAGAATGTATGCTCACTGGCTTTTCACACCGGGGCAATTGCTTTTGTTTCGCAGGGGCGTCCGCGATCGGGCTTCGCGTACGTCACGCCGATACGGCGCATGATTGATGCGGCATGTCAAGATTCAATAATGACAGTGTCACTTCTCTAACGCCGCCTCGGCGCTGCGTCGCGGTTTTGGCCTCATTTTCCAAACGCCAGTTTTCATGACATTTTCATGATGTTCGTTTATTTACACGCACGCCGGTGGCTGTGTTTTATTGCCGTACGCGATGTTTAGTGAATGCATACAGTACTGCGCAGGAAAAGCAGTATACACATTACACGTTATCTAAAAACCACGTAGTGAAATCAGCTTTTCATTTTGCCATGGCTACAATATGTGTGGTATAGCAGGGGCCATGATCTGTGTCTTCACATTCATAAGCAATTAGTCTTGCCGTAATTTATTCCTCATTAAGAGCACATAATTAAAGTTCTCTCTCTCTCTACGGCTTCTTTGAACATTAAATTACACTCTCATTTTCCACGAATATATACTGTGATATTTAAAGGGCCACTAGCCACTGACTGGGGAAAAAAAAAAAAAAGTTATTCTGAGAAGTTATCATTACAGATCATGATATAATGATACGCTCACTTGTGAACTCCATACTCTTGTCAGGCCCATGCAGCATACAGAAAGAGCATTTGATTGAGAGACTGTGTATGGATTTTAATGAGCACATTAGAGACTCGTCTGGTTTGTACCGGTCGAAATTGTTAGAGGTTGAAGTTATCACCAGGGGCGTGTGACATTCATGCGATCCTTGAGGATGGAGTACAAGGTTTATTAAAAACAGATTAAGGTTCGACCTTAGAAAAATATTTTACCGTACGTCCTGTTCACTTATAAGCTACAATCCCAGATGAGTTATAATGAATTATTGAAGCGAATTCTTCAGAAAACAAATTTAGACAAAGTTCTGTATATTTTTGGCCCAAAGTCTCATGTGAAAGCACCCAGTGAAATAATTAAAGAGAATGAGCGCTCGTTTGGTTGACCTTAAGTACATTCAAAAACTTTGACAGTTGGAGATATATAGTATAATGTCTTCCAAAGGATTCGATGAGAAGACTGATACTTCTGTCATGAGTAAAAGGGGAAGATACAGCCTTGACATAGTTAGCATAACAACTTAAGATTTTGGAAAACTGGTTGGGTCTAACAAAATGTACCTATCAGCATCTCTATGGCTGCATACGTGTTTTTAAAACGTATTTTCATGCTGGCTCTGAATCACAAGTGATTTCCATCCGTTTTTCATGCCTGAAAACATAAGTGGCTCCACATATTAGGGGTTGCACAAGTTCAGATTTTTAAAGTCGACACCGATAAGTCGCTGATGATGTCGCTAATAAAAACACAGTAGAAAGTAAAGCTTTGCAACAGTGGAATCTGATATTCTTGACCTGAACATGCGCTACATACTGTATGCTGCAGATGTGCATAGCCTGTATAAAAAAAGGCTGCAACTCGGCACCATCAGTGGCATTTAACAGTACTCCACAGCGTGTTGTGCAAAAACATTTTAATGTGGACATCATTTGTTGAATCCACACACAAGTCAAAGGATTAAAATTATATGTTGCAATGTTTGGACAGGTGATTGTCTGCCGAGTGTGAGTTTTTGCTAGCTGCCTTGCTCAACAGTAAATAGTGAGCAATTTTGGACATAGTCTTTTTATGCTAACCCGTCTTGGCCTGGCTGTAGCTTTATAAATACCTCCCAGACAGTAGAGAGTGGTGTCAGTCTTGTCATGAAATGCAAAAAAAAAAAAGAGAGAGAGAATATGTCAAGATGTCTTTTAAAAACACCTGTCAGTATTCATCTTTCAGTAGTAAAATGTATGTTATTTCACACTGTTTTTACGTATCTGTACATTTCAAAATGGTTTGATGATTGCCTTTTGCCTATGCTGACATTTTCCTAACATCAAAACTAAAGCCCTTTTTTGTTCACTTGATGAGCCTTTCACATTAAGGGTGGGAATGTCAAATTGAACAGCGCAAGAAAGGGTCGCTGACTCCACAGCTTGGTACTTTCAATACCTGAGAGAGAGGCACTATGTCAAGCGCTGATTGGGAAAAAAAAAGATATATAGACTACCAAATTGATGAACTGACTCAAGAGAGAAAGACATAGAGAGAGGGAAGATTGTATGGACAGAATGGATGGATGGAGAGAGCGAGAGCCTCATTTAGTGAAGAAAAGGCTGTTTGGCCTGCCCATAGAACAGAGGGAGAGTCCAAAGCCATTGATCTCTTGGAGCCAATGACAGGCCAGAACTCAGCAATAATCATGACAAATGAGCGGAGCCTCCACCAGATGAGAAACTGCCAATAATCACACAGACCCCCCTTCCCCCCCAAAAAAAAGAAACTAGCAAGGTCACAGTATACGGCAGTGGAAAACTGCTACCTCTCAATTCTCCTGAGGGAGATGTTCTAGGTAAAGAATGGGGACTTTATATATATATATATATGCCACAGTTCATTATAATGTTATTAAACAGTTTGGGCCTCGCAATGTTACTGATATCATTTAAATATCAGAAAGTTTGTGTAGCTTTTGTGAAAGCATTACTTAATATCAATCATTCAGTGGTAAAACGGTAACACTGGAAAATAAATGAGGCTGCTGACATGCTCCTATGAAGACATTCATGCCTGGAGTGTTCCTCTTTGTAGATTAGAGCTAAACAATAATGATTAAATTGCCGCAGCCAATCAATCTGGGTTCTGATAAAGTATGATTGGTAGCACATTATCCCCTTTCCCTCCCTCTGGATGTCTCCTAGGCTCCAGCACCAGCGCTGACTTGCAGGCACACCCCGCCCCCCCCCCCCACCACCCTCGCCTCCCAGTACGGAACATTTTCTAATCAGCTTTATCTCTCACATCTGAATTTATCTTATTCATGGAAAATGCCAATATATTAACCGGCTTGTATGATACACAAGGTGACCCTACTGACTTAATGACGTAATACATTATCCTTAATGAAGTCAATATCTCGTCTTTTAGCTGTCTGTCTATTGGGCCGATTAATTGCGGCGTCATTAAAGTTAGCTCTCTTTTCATTTGAGCTTGGCGAGTGGCATAAAACTAATGTTCTTAGTTATCAACCAGTGAAATAGGATGGAGGGCGGAGGAAATTACAGGGAGGGCAAGCCGGGGGGGTTCCTACAACCCACATGAGTGTTTTTCCTCAATGACGCCAGATGTATGTTACTGAAGAGCAGATGGAGTGGTAAAATTGCAGATGTTATTTTTTATTGAAGTTCTTACATAATGAGTTTATTAATTTTTCACATGTTTGAGAAAAATGCAATTGCAGATTATTTTTATGATATTTAAAAAAAAAAAAAAGCTTCTCCTCTAAAATGGAAAGGATTTGCAATTTATAGTACCCATTCTTGCACAATAATTGCTGGCCTGAAGGTAAAGGTATACATAACTACAGTCTACGGTTAGCGGATGCGGAAACACAGAGTAAGGGGTTTGCCTTTTTCGAAGGGTAGAAAAACTGTTGTTTTATTATAAGAACCCAGCGTTTGTCAGTAATGTAGTGTGTGTTGCGAAAATATGTGATGCAGCAGTTTTTATTTTCTTTATGCGGTCCGCTGTGATTGGCAGGCTGTGAAGTGCTTTTGGTAGAAACTGTGCCCCTGTGGCTGGGACTGTGAGGGTTTCAGGGGGGAATTGGGGCCAGTGGTACGGTCTCCGCGAAACTCGCACAGTGGCGACAGAAGTAGCCGGAGGAGTCTCACACACTTGCAAGTCTGTGGCAGTGGCCTGAGGGCTCAGAGTGACACCAGCTCAACTAAACAATAGTTTTCTGATAGTTACTGTTACTGTAATGCATGAAACTGCCACTCTGTGACTCTATAAGTATTCTGTCCGGTAAAGCTCGGGAAACTTTTCGCATTATAATTTTATAATTTTTTTTTTCAATGTATTACTTTTCGTCCCTGCGTGGGCATTCATACTGTATATGCTTAAAGTGACCACTGTGGAATTCAGGCCGTGGAAGACGTTTAACAAGGGCAGAACTATTGTCAGTGACAGAGACACATCTCTGTCGGGGCGGATTCACCGACACCTGAGCCCCCCTTTTTGCTGCTGCCACCTTCCCCCCCCCTCCCCCCCTCTGTTTTCCCCCTTGCCTCTCTCCCCCAGCGCTGAAACAAGCAGGCAGGATGGGGGTAATTTACAATGTGTTATCTTTGTCTATAGCTGCGAAATGATATGAAGTAAATCAAGGCAGGTATAATGAAAGGCTGAGGATTCATTCCTGTGAGCACATTTTAAGTGTAGTATCCGTTATGGTGGCAGCGCCTGAAGAGGCTGGAATGAGACGGGCTGAGGGGCCATAAAGCAGCGGCGGGGCCCATGTTAATGCTGTCTGTCTGGGGTTAGTAATTGGGTTGCACTGATGAGTTGCTTCGAAGACAAAGTGTAAATCCCCCACGCCGGCCGTAAATCTTACATTGTTGGAACAAGGTGCAATCCCAACAAATATTGATCCTGCCTAGGGGCCTGCTGTGTGTGAGTGTGTGTATGTATGTGTGTGTGTGTGTAGACCTCCAATTACTATAGTCAAACCAGTGCGCCCTGGTAGGCTTGTTCTACAGTACAATTGCATCCCTGTCTTTACCGTAGATTTGGCCCCTGTTGTTAAACTGCTGAGCTTGTTTTGGGGCGAGATTGTCATTGCCTCGCCAGCTGTGCGCCTCCCTGCTCTCTGAGTTGGTTGTTAGTTGTTTCTGACTTTGAGTTTTCTCTGGCTGAGAAGTAACTGAAGGTAACTCGATGAACTGCAGTGGATTTAGTTGTTGCATTATTCATGGGTATTGCCACATCCACTGTATGAATATTTTGCCCCCGCATTTTCCCCGCTGATTCGTTTTTACAGTTTTACTTTACACTCTGCATCGCATTCGAAAATGCAGTTTTGCTGTCGTCCTGCAGCATCGAGATCCGCTACTGCTGTTAATGTTTATTAAAAAAAAAAAAAAACATGTTGGTGCTGGAAATAATAATCGATCGATTTGTCAGCAACGTGGATAAGCAGCTGTTTACTTATTATCCCTGGTTTAACCGTCTCAAATGTAGGATTTGCTGCTTTTCTCAGTTTTTTTACATTGTAAAATGGATGGAAATGTCAGTATTTGTTGTTATCTCTAGGTTTTTAAGTGGCTTATTTGTTCTTAATCAAAGTATCCACCGTCTCAGAAAGCAGGAATCAGACACACGTGTTCTTACATGTACCATATGAGGTTCTGGAAATACCACCTCGGTCTCCTTTTAAAGCCGGATGGTGGACTCGTGTGTTTGTGTCTGCATGTGCGATCCGGGCAGACAGCTTATCGTTAAACACATCCTATCTGGCCTGACAGGTCAGTGTCAGGTGCAGCTCCCCTCCTCTGTCACCCCCGCTGATACAGGATGTCACACACAGAAATCTACCTCCACGCGTATGCTAATGCAATCTGATGGGGGGAGCTGCTGAAGCTGTGATCCACTTAACGTGATGCAAAGAAAACATGATTTACACTTGCTATGTTGTTTTACCTTGTTAGGCTAAGAGTGCTAAATTAAAAAAAAAAGAAAAAAAACGAGAACAGCAGCAACGAATGAATGGCAGCAGGGGTATGTAAAAAAAAAAAAAGTGATGGTCTGAGCAGCAGTGACATGTCAGCGACTTTTATTGTGAATATGTTTGACTCGCAAAAAAGGTCATGTCATTCAGAGTACCAATCAGATTGTCCGTTGCCCTAACCTCACCTGTCAGCCTGTTGTGCTAATCCCACTAATGTGTATCCATTCCACTGCCACACCTAATATCCACCTTATTGCAACGGTCATGTGTCGTTTTCCAGCAGATATTTAGTTGTTTTTGTGTATTCTGGCTTCACTTAGACGTTCCGGGGCGTCATGTTATCAGGTATTTCTTAAAAAAGTTGCAGAACATGGTTGTTTTCATTATCAGAAACCAAAATGTTGAGTTTGCAATATGGAAAAAAGATGCAAAATATCATGAAATTAATTCAATTTTCTGCAGTAAATTCTAGATTCAGGATTTTTGCCTTAATTAGAAAACCCAATATCACGTCCGCAACAGTGTTCTGTTGCTTATGTGCAAACATGTGGTGTAGGTTGATTCACATTTTGTTAATCTATCTAAAGGCTTATGTTTACTCACGGACCCATTACATCCATTTTTACTCTCCTCCTTTTCAGAAGACAGGTGTTAGAAAGTTTCCCAGGTAGCAGACTTATGGTGTTGGTCGTTGGAGCCTCGGTGTTGTTTCGCGGGTTTCTTTGTGCGGGGCGGATAACTCATAGCCCCGGCTCTCGTAGTCCATCTGTAAAAAGGGGGAAAGCGAGACTTGCTGTGATGGTACAAGATAAACCAGAACCAAAGAAAGCTCCATTAATAATTCTCTTATTTGGGAAAGAGGCCCCGCGCTTAGAGAATACAGGGTAGTCCATCTCTTACAGCGGGCGGGGTTGGTGGGGTTGAGGTTGGAGGAGGGGGCGGGGGGTGGTATAAGGTCAGGAGGCAGAGACTACCTCTTCCGTCCGCCCCTCCTTTCCTCTACCCCTCCCCTGTTAGAGTGATGGGCCCAGGTTTTCCAAGGTAGTGCATTTGTCTGTCAGGAGTCTTGGCTGGCTGGTGTGATTTAGCGGCTGTCAGTTGATGCTGGTGTCCAGAGGATGATAGCGGCTGGCTGGATGAGGGGAAATTTGTTACCTTTAGCTCTGACAGGGAGATAATTGCTGATGGTTAACAGAACGGTATGGAATCCAAAGGGTTGGAAGGCGAGGGCAAAGTAATGGGATACACAGCCAACGGGTTCAGCCCATATTTCTGGCTGCACCTGATCTAACACACGTACACTCTTTATGTTTAAAACAATGAAATGCATACTTTTTGAATAAGCTTAATATTTTAGGGTTTCATTTTGCTAACGAGCGAGGACCAAGTAGGAGGAAGCAAGAGATGCTGTGGTGTTTTAGCTTGAATGTGAATATTTAGATTTTGCCTTGTCTGTGACTGTTGAACCTGTGTTAGTGAGTGTACATTTTCAAGACAAAAACAAAAAGGGTGTGTCTGTCTGTGTGTCCCCCAGCTCCTCTCCTCGCTCTCATCATTACAGTGCCGGAGACTCTATGCCTCTTTGCGCATCTAATTAGGACAGAACGGCAAATTTCCAGCTTCTCCCCTTCTATCCTTTAGGCCCTTTCACTTCAGCCTCGCACGTCCACCCCAATCTCCCTCTCTCATGTCCAAGATGTCCACGCAGGCGCCTCCCAGGCCCGGGATCAGGACTGCCGTCAGTCAAGCCATCCGAGCTGCCAGCAGCATATCTCGGAGGGAGTTAGGTAGGAGGCGGACCCGGGAGTTCAAGTGTGATAGGTTGACAGGGCGTGATTGACAGGTTAAACCCCTGGTTAATTGTCTTCTCCTCCTCACATTGATGTAGAATCTGCTGGGTTGTAATTCTGTGGGTGGAGTTAGGCGGCTTAGCTTGGATGGCATTGTTGCGCTAAACGCTTGTTTTCTTTCCCCAAAGCTGTTTCCGCACTTCTTTCACTAGTTCCCGCTCCTTTCTTTGCTTGTATTCGCACAGAAGGAGTGAGAATACTCTTTAAACGTACCAAAAATGAATTATCATCAGTGTCAGCTATCAAAAATGTGTATGCATGTCGCATAGAATCTAAGCATTTGTTGATATAATTTAGTACGTCTCGAGGAAAGCCGTGCTTTAGAATCATCCTCTCTATTTTTGATGGGCTATCTGCATTAATAAGCTGCTCTGATAGGGCCCTAATGCCTTGTCACTCCTCGGCTGACCTCAACATTATATTTTTATTTTCTCCCTGACAATGAGAGTAATAGGAAATATTGATTGGCAGCGCAGTTAAGTTGTCAGCATAGTCATTTATTGTGTCAGGAGAACCAGTTAAATTGTCAAAAAAAATCACTTGAGGACTCTGCTCTTCCTTAACGGCTTTCTATAAAAGCATCTCCCTCAGACAGGAAATGCTCCCATCCTCACTGAATTACAGTGCTTTTTATTGACTGTTTCTTCGGCATTGGACACGCTGAATGCGGCGTCTTATATCGTACTCGTACGCTTTTTCAAAATGAAAATAGCACAGCAACAATGGAATAAAAACATTACGAATGGCAGACGCAGACTGAATTCTTTATTTTACTTAGTAGATTTAGATTGAAAGTAATGTTATGGAATCCTGGAGACAGCGCGGCTCTTTATATCCACTGTAAACACCTACAGCATACCATAACCTTGTTTGGATTTGTTGTTTTTTTTAGAATACGCTGCGGTGTATACATTTTAGCGGGTTCGTGATTTATGGGCGCTTTCAAGAAAATCCCTTCCTGAGATGTTATCTGCGCTGATGTAAGGCTTGTAAACATTTCCCATCAGTTTGATCTGTCTTGTTGGTGTTTCCTGGGCAGCACTGCCTGTCAATTAGCTGTCTCTTTAATCTCCAGCCCCCCCCCCCCCCCCCCAACATGGGAGGATGTGTACTATATGATGCAACGGTGATTTGATGGTAAAATGATTAGAGAGTGATATCAGTTTGGGGGGGGGGGGGGGGGGGGGGGCTAGAGATCACTTTCATTGGACAAGATGCGTTCCGTAATACTCTAAAACAAGAAATGCACAACAACAGGATCGTACTGATGCTTGCATGCAGTAGAATTTTCAGTAGAAGACACATCTCAAGAGATGAAATCACACATGACGGACAAGTATTAGCAGCATGGCTACTACTGAAACCCATAGCAACGGTGTTCACTTGCCCACAGAGTTGAAGCAATGTTATTTGAAGATGTTTAGCGAGGGCCTGATTGAATTTGTCCCTCGCTGCAGAGACAGGCTCCATTAGGCAGTGGGTAACAGGGTCTGGGGACCAGTTAGAGAGATAAGAGTGGGAGCTGGCAGTGCAGTCTGGCCTCAGACCCCGAGCAGGAGTTGAGGGAATAAAGCTCCATAATGGCTGGTCCAGGGTCAGGTAGACAGCCTCCCTGCTGTTAAGTAATATTCAGCAACCCCGAGCAGGCTGGATGAGTAGTTTCGATGTAGAAACGTATCTGTTTCGACGTCAGGCTACTGCAATGATTGCACCTCAAGAAAACTGCCTCTCTCGTGAGTTTGGCATGTCTGATTCACATTGTGTCAGTCATCGAGTCAAAAATTGTTTGTGACAGTAACACGCTGCCTAATCGCTTGATTGATGGATGGAAAGAAGGTTTTTTTTGATAGTTAGATGGACATTTCCACGACGGCGGGATTGTGTTTTCAAAGTCAATCAGACTAAATTGACCGACAGTTCTACCTCACCTCTCTGCTGTATTTTGTATAATTTATGTTCTATTTCTCTCGAAGCCGCTACTGTGCTGTTCTCTTTGCCGTAGGAAGCAGGTGATTATAACAGCCGGGTGCCTCGGTGTTTTATGTACCTTAAGTCTCTGTGTGTATCTGACTGCCGCGGCCCTTTTCTCCAGGCCCTTGGCCCCTGGCCTCTATCTCCTGCTCTCTCTCACAGTAATGAAGCCTGCCTTTAAGGAACGGGGTGCAGGCAGCGAGGCATCACAGATTAGGTCAGTGGAACGGCTAGCGGGCTGAGCATGATGGATGAGGGCCAGAATGAGTTTCTGCCGTGGCTGTATTGTGAAATCTTTTCATTGTCACCGACGGGCCTATGAGAGTCTGATGAATAAGGGAGCAAGTGTCAGAAACGCCCTTCCTCCGCTCCCCCTTTTCTACTCCTTCGGTATCTCCCTAAGCTGCCGCAGTGCAAGCGTTCTTCTCCTGCCCTTTCTAACCATCCACGCGGTCAGTCGCGGGCAGTATTGATAAAAGTTATTGCTAGAAATAGGCCGGGTCCGGCTCAGAGACAGCCGAAGAGAGCGCTAATGAGAGAAAAATGGTGCAGCCAATGGAGTCACGGACAGGCTGTCAAGCTGCCGATGTACTGCGTTGGTCTTAAACTTCGAAATTGTGCAAAACAAGTCTCCTTGCACTTTCACACTCTCTCCCCTCTCTTTCCTCCCATGCGGACAGACCTCCTGCTTCCACATAGCAAAAGCGAGAGGCAGTGAGGGGGTGGTGGTGGTGGTGGTGGTGGTGGTGGGGTGTCTTTATGGGAAACGTTTGTGACCAGCGTGACAGCTCTGCTTGATGGATGGGCCGCCTCCATCTGGTTGCAGTGCATGTAATAAATATCCATGCTCGTGTTTGACCTCTCTCACTTACCAGACACATCTTTCACTTTTGGGACATCCAAGGGGGACTCACAATTATGCTCTGCACTCTCCACTAGCCGGGGTGTCGGGTATAGCGGCTCTGTTTATGGGCCACAGCCCAAGGGCAAAGAGTCAAAAAAATAGATAGCTGTAAACAATGCTTCCGCCGCCAGGAGAATTCTCCAGCATTCAATAACCTTTAACACCTCCTAAACCCTCATCTCCCTGAGCTGGTTGCCTTGTGCTCCAGAATGCAGCTCCGAACAAACCGCCTCCATCTCTTGACCAGTGATTTAGCTCGGTGTGTAAGCATGGGTCAAAAGGATCAAATGCCAGCGTCTGTGTGAAACTTTTTTTTAATTTTTTTTTAAAAAAAGTGACAAAAGGGGGGAAAAAAAATCTGACCAAATGAAATCCAATTTGCCCTGTTGAATTCGCCGCCCTGTTAAAAAGATTTAATCATTTATCACATGGAGGAAGGTTATTGTCGGGGGCAAGTGGAAATGCGTTTGAGCTTTTTCTAAGGTCACACTAGCATAGTTGCGCTCCCACCAGTGCTAATACAAATAAAGGAGAAAAAAAAGCACATTTTCAGTAGTAATTACTATTCCTCTTTTACTGCTCATATACAGCAGTTGGTGTGTTTGCCCTTAACAGTGACCCAGTGCATTAGGCTGGTCAGCTCTTCAGTAATAGAAATAGATAGGCGCACATTGGATTTTAATAAACCTGGATAATAATGAGGCTGAAAAGCTGAGTGAATTGTAAAGCAGAAGGCTAATGAAGTGCCTATGTGGGCAGTATGTGAGAAATAACCTATAACCTATTAAGAAGCAGCCTAACTCCCTCTGCATGAGTCCTACCCCTGATTGAATTAGTGCACTCTTTAATTACTGAGCATCTTAGATGGGAGCTCTGAATCTAATTGAACTTTTTCATGCTCGCTGCACCCCAGCCAAACAATTTGTTCTGTAAAAAAATTGAATTAACAGCCTCACTTTGTCTCACTTTTTTCCTTTTTTCCTTTCGCATCGATTTTTTTTTTTTTTTAACATTAAGACTGTCTCAGGAATTTCCATGCCGTAAAGAATCAAATCGCACAGCATTATTCACAATAACGCATATGTTATAATCGCAGGGAGAACTTACTTAAAATTCAATCCACTTTGGCATCATTATCATGTATCAACATAATAAATGAGCCCTTCAGAGCATGGTAATTATAATTTGATAAATCATCAGCAGAAAATTAACTGGATGTCAAAACATTCATTGGAAAGGGTGATGAATGGAGGATGATTGTGGTGATGAATTGTGTTAATCTGCGCAGTATGAAGCCAGCGAAATGGCTAAGCAGCCCAAGATGGATGGGCCATAGAAGCTGCAAGGTCAGGACACACAACCGCAGAATGGAGGGAAGGGAAAAAATAGGAGGGAATGAAACGAGGGGAAAAGAAAGAAGGATCCTCTCTCTCTTCTTCTCTCTACTCTGAGCATTATCTGTCTTCTTGCCGCAGCAGTTCTTTATGTCGGGCCTCAGGCAATGGGTTTGACAGTGAATTTGACCCTGTAGTCTGTTATTTTAAAGACACTTTTAATAACAATAGTAAGGGATGGGATGATGTGGATTAGGGCTGGCAATATCACCAAAAATATTATCATATGATTAATATATATGATTAATATTATTCTTCATAAAACACTCACGAATACATATTTGATAGACGCAAATCTTGCACACAGTGTGTTATGGAGAATGTGAACATATTTCTTTACACTATAATTGTATCTGGGAATCTTTTATTTAGAATTAAACAGTTAAACCCTAAATAAACCAATTAAGTGTTTTATGTTTCTATCCTTTATACTCTACACAGCCACCCTGGTTGAAAATGTATTTCTCAACAAGGCAGCAGCAACAGTGCTTTTAAACCAACGTCAAACAAAAGATCAACCACACATGTTGGCCAATGCGCAAATACTCTTTGTGCCACAGATTAATAACAAACCTAAATATTTAAATTAGGGGGGTGGTAATGCAGCCTTTTGAAAGTTTGTCGTGCTTCTCGCTGTCGTAGGAACAAGTCGCCCTCATGTCTTGCAACAATCTTAGTGCCCTTATACTCGCCGAAAGCCGAAAAACTCTGGGCTTGAATAATTAAACCTGTACGCGCAAGTACCAAAAGGTGCAGTTCCTTGATTGGCCACTTGAGGGTAGCTCTAAAAGCGAGTCAATCACTAGACTGCCGTGTTCCAACGCCTTATAACAGAAGGTAGCACAAGGTAGCAGGCTAAAAAAAAATGCTTTGGTCTCTTGAGCTAATTCTCTAGCTCTTATTTCATCCCTTTTAATGTGGGAGAGTTATAAATAATTCAGGACACAGCCACTTTGATTGACAGGCGGGCGCATTAACAGGTTGCACACTATCTGATTAGGCATCACCTGACTACGTCAGCTCCACCCACGCTCCACTTCCTCGTCTGTTTTTAAAATAGCCAAGACGTGCCAAAATGGCAACATTCAGAGTCAAACCCATTGAGCTTCAAAACTACCTCTCCAGAGGGTTCGTCATCATTATATTCGTAAGAAATCTTAAGCGAGTTTCCCATAATTAACTCTCAGTGTAATTGTCTGATTGAGTTATGATGTTTATATGAGTCAACCTTAAGTCGAGCTATTAGAAATCAGAATCTAAACATAGCTAAACCTGGGCTCAGACTTCAGGAGTTTTGGCCAGCTCCATCCCCCGACTCACCCCTCTCAACAATCAGAGGAGAAATCCGGTCCAACCTCGCACATCACCGAGGTTCGGCCCATATTTTGTGGTAATGTAAGGTATAAACAAATCCTCTCTTTAACCTCCAAAACCACACAACCGCGTGCAGACTGACTCCTACCTGCTTAGACTTGCACAGTTAACAGTTATTGCTTCCAGTTTCAAGATGTTGCTTTTGTATTTGCTAGCTCAGTGAAGAATTAGCAAATCCAAGATATGGAAATAAGATTTAGTTATTGTTGTGTTCTTAGCGCACATGCTACTACTACTACTACTGCATACTTCAATAGCCATGTACAACTGTGTGTAGACTGTACATGCAAGCGAACGCGTGCTAAACATAGAACATGTTCTAAGCAGATCGTTGTTTAATATTTAGCCAAACAGAGCTATATTAACTTTGTGTTATTTTTATTCCATACTGTGTCTTCTTATCGGAGCACATTTCCATTAGCGGGCTGATGAGTTTCGTTCCGGCGGTTGGATTGGAAGAGCCCTCACTGGTGATAATGAAGGCTATTTCTACAAATAACAGTAATTACACATCACCGCTTTTGAAATGTGACAAAGCAGACAATGTTGCTTTTATTGAATTCATTATGTTGACAGGCACTACATCCTTTTCATTCATCTCCCCTTCGTTATAGGGCCTCGGTGAATGTGTGAAAACCAGCGACAGTGCTGGATGTTGTTGTTCTCCGTTTGTGACTTTTGATCAAATGTGAGGCATGTTTTTCCTGTTGATGCTTGTGCCTGACCTTAGCTGGAAGCATGTATCTTCAGCGGTGAGTCTTGTACTGTTGTTAAAGTGGCTTCACCACACAGGGATCAAAAGTCCTCCTTCACATCCTGTGTCATTTCTAGCTGGGAAGTATTAATCTCATACAGAGCTCCAGACACCTCTTATCTGGCTGGCAGGTTGACATGTAAGGGGATATTTCGTCTTGATTCCGGCAATGAATGCGGCGCACGGGCTATCACTTGGCCCACGCTGCATATGGAAGAGGAGAAATCACACCTCTCTTTCTGTGACTTCCATTTTCATTTGTGCTCCCTCTCTCCGCTCACTCCTTTTCCGTCTCCCCTTTTTCTCTCTCCTGGAAATTATCACCAGCCATGTCAGGAGGCCTGTCGAACGGAGGGGGGAGAAATGTGTCACGCTGCCTCTTAAGTTTCTGATTGTCTAAATGACACAGAATCTCATCATACAGCTGTCTCCCTTTCTGACACTACAATTACCCATAATTCCCTCTGTCATTCACTGTCTCAAGGTTAGTATTTTATATCTTGAGGCAGAGGGCGAGGACATTTACATTTGGAGGCGAGAATATGAAAAAAAAAAATAAGAGGGAGTAGAGAAACTCAAAGTTTCGTGTTTGTATGTTCAAAACCGTTTTGTTATTTGAGAAAATTAGAATCTTAAAATACTGAATGGAGTCGCACTGAACTACAGCATGACTTAAAACTATTAATTACCTTTCCCCCTTGTTTAATGACTGCTAATGATCAAGCACCGTTTTCAGCCGATGCCATTAATCAGCCGCAGACACCAAAATAATATTCCTTGATAGCCTCAGAAAGTGGGTGTAGTCCGTCCCTCTTGACAAAGTGTGCTCAGTGAGAATGACCCATTATAATGTCATGTTCTTATTGCCATCATCTGTGATATCCCTCTATGGTTTCTGGGTTAAACAGTACATCTACCCATCCTTTCTTCTTCTTCTTCTTCTTCTTCCTTTTTTTTTTTTTTTTTTTACCCCATCCCTGGAGTAAAATGCTCTTCAAAGGTATACATTTCGTCGCACGATGACAGACGTGACACCATAATTGACCTGAGAGCTTCCATCTTACTCTTTTGAAATTCTCTGTTGTAATGTGTGTCAACTAGATAAAACGATTCCCATCTCCACCTTTATGTGGATTTCCATTTGCAAAGACAGCTGACTGACTGACTGACTGGCATAGGCTCCATTATCATTCCGTTTGAATGTCTGCGATTTGGCGGAGTAGGGTGGTGGTGGTGGCGGCGGCGACGGCGGCGAAGAGGGGGGAAGGAGCCTCCATTGTCTGAAACAGGTGCTCACGCGTAAGCTCTATACATTAGCGGAGCGTTTAGACGGGTTAAATAGTTTGCAATAATGTCGGGATTTGATATTCTTTGTGAGGAACACTTTGCTCCGTCTGACACACTGCCTAGTCCGTCAATGTGTCATGGTTTCACGGAGGCAAAATTGGTTTTAGGCTTTCATTAAATTTGCTAATGACTTCCATAATGTTCATATTATTAAACTGGAAATGATCAGGAATGAGAAAGTAATGCACTTTTTAACCTCTGAGTGTCATTTCGGCTTACTTATGCCAATCATTAGCGTATTTCCGAACATTATGTTAAGACTTTTTTTTTGTAGTTTTCCGCATGACGTGTATTAAACAAGACTTAGATCTCATAAATCCACAGAATGAGGTCCCTTGTTATGTATATACACATGTGTAGTATAGTAATTAGAGTATTACAAGCATTTAACTGGTTTTAGCCTCATTTAATTTGTTGTTCCCACATTCACCCTCCATAAAAGCCTTTCTTGTCTTTATTTTTTTTTAATAATCGTCACATCTGTTTCCCTCATGCTCTTTATTGGTACAGTGCATCCATCGCATTCATCAAGCACCAAATCCACTGTAAAACAGAACAGGACCGAGCACCTTCCCCTTCTTGTTCCTCTTTATTTTTGCTTCATTCTCACATGTGGCTATAAAAAGACATGCTCTGTTTTTGTATGCCATGTCATATTATTAAGTTTCACGCTTGCTCCATGAACCCGAGACATATTTTCTGCTTTCCCTCTGGCTAATTGGGAGATTGTTAGGACTGTCTCTATCCGGAGCCTGATGCCCCCAAATGTGTCAATGTGCTGGTATGCTGCTGCTAGACTGCGTGTCTTCCTGTCGGTTTGGGGCATGTTTTTCAGAGCGCTTCGTTATTAGATTAATTAACACTGTATTGACAAACTGTGATAGGACTGTGTGATCTTTTCTCACCTTTGGAGGCACCCTTTTTCTTGCTTTTTCAATCAAAATAATAAGGAAAATAGGCTTTTTTTTGTAACAACCGGAAAGTAAGAGGTAAGACTGAAAGTATCTCCTTTTTTTTGAAAATGGTCTTAGAATAACCTTTTATATATATATCAGAGCCGTGCACTGTGCGCTGAACCAATCTGACCCATGTGTTTATTTTCCCTTTGTCCAAGCTTACAAAGTAGAGGCAGGCTTTATGTGCCGGAGTAGAAAGGGGAAGCGGCACTTTCTGGGGGTACAGCTGGGAGGCTAAAAACAAGCTTTAAAGAGGGTCCAGTCCTGCTCAGGTTCACTGGTAAGCCTGTTGGACATCCAGCTTTGTTCTTCTCATAGGCTGCTTATCAGTGGCCTGATGCGGTTGTCCCCTCATATGTTCCTCTTGTACCTCAGCTGGGCCAATTCGATGGCCTAAGCACTCAAATTGAGCCATTTTGTCTCACTTTGAAACAAACTAGGACCCATTATGTGTGTGTGTGTGTGTGTGTGTTTGTTTTTTAATTCATACCCCTCCTCCCCGTCTCCCTTCCACTTTGGCCTTGGTCTATGTAAGTTGTCAATGCCCCCTGCCTTTCTCTGCTCTTAAGTTTGAAGCGCTAGCTTTGTGAGGGGTCAGTGTTTCCACTCCAGCAGTGTCAACTTCAATCTGGGGCGATTTGGTGTGAAATGTGTGCCATGGTGTGGGGGCTCGCAGGTCAAAGCCCCGGTAATTGATGTTGCTTATTCATCTGCTTTTCCTTGTCTACTCTCACCGCAGCACAGCAGCCGTTTTTGTTTGTCTAAATTGTTTGAAGATTTACTGTAGGTCTTAGGGCTCTGAGAAGCATCCCCCTGCTGCACTTTGTCTGTGTTCCTACCTAGCAGGGGGTTCAGCGCTGGGACACACAATGGTGCATGCACAAAGGAGGCTTTCCCCAACACAAGGCCTGGAGGACATCGCATAGCATGACACTGAGCACTGGGAGACACACAATGGTGGAGGCACAAAGGAGGCCTCTCTTAAGACAGGACTCAGAGGACATCTAGCATGACAAGCAGGGAAGCTCTCACTGTAATTAGCCATGGAACCATCCTGACCAATGGCCTTATGAGATCTATCTGAAAACTGTTTTAAACCACTAACGGGAGGAAAGGATAAGGTTGCTGCCAGAAAGCTGGTCTTGTGATGCAGCAAACCTAAGAAACACACATGCATAGACACAGCCATGCACGAAAACCACTTTCCCCGAGCCATTTCGGTCTGCTGATCTCTCTTCCGCCCCGTTCCTTCTGAGAAACGGTACCTGCTAGCTGGTGCGGGATGAAATGCTGGATCCGTTTAACCACAAAGAAGGGCCACGATGATGGAACCGCGTTTAATCTGGCCCTCTAGCATGTCAGGCGGCAGCATGGGTGGTATGTCCTCCAGGGCCTTTGAAGAGGGGCGATTTAGAGGAGAGATTTGGATCATTACACAATAAAGAACACTTCATAAGTACTGAAGTGAGTTGGAGAAATGACGGTTAATGATGTTGACAGCAATTCACCTCTGCTGAATTACAGAAAGATTTGACTCAACTTGCCTTCTTTAATGA
Organism: Chelon labrosus; assembly: GCF_963514085.1. Taxonomy (NCBI): domain Eukaryota; kingdom Metazoa; phylum Chordata; class Actinopteri; order Mugiliformes; family Mugilidae; genus Chelon; species Chelon labrosus. Next base: position 13,818,542 of record NC_140348.1, read on the forward strand.
GCCTCACTCTGTAAAGGTAATGGGCCAGCGGTAAGACATGGAGGGAGGAGGCGAGGAGAAAGTGAGGGAGGGAGATTTTTTTTTCTTTCTAGGGGAGTTGCACTGCTGCCCATGGTTTCCAGTGGGCAGATAGATAGCCTCCCTTTAGGCTATCATGTGAGGGAACTATAACGATAGAAAGGCCGTCATCAGTAATGAGGAACTCTTCAACAGGGTTGTCTGATCTCCACTGTTAGAAGTTGTGTGTATTTGTATGACTAGATCTTGTCATATACCTTTATTTCTTACTTATGTATGATTATTAATATAAACTACATGTACAGAGAGCGATTCTTGAAAAGTGTGCTCATTGCTTCCAGAATTGCACCCACAATCTGTCATATTTGTCACAATGAAAAGGGTTTTCTCCCAATAAGCATCCATCATTCCCTATGATTCTTCCCTACTGGCATCAAATCAGCCTATTTCCAGAGCTGGGACACTGATTCCGGCCTACAGCTCGTTTGCTATTTCTGATCTTGCATGTGTTTTGTGTGCAAGTTTGTGACAAAAACCTTAACTGACAGCGCGACAGTTGATTTGCGCTACTATTTATTTTTTTTCTCCCTCCCCCCCCTCCCCCTCGTCTGACTGTCATCCCATCAAAGCAACGTATCGGCCGCCGTCTTTGAGTGTCTCGCGCTGAATGATAAACATGTACATCCAAACTTGAGATCCAGTGCCAATTATGCGTCGACGGAGATGTCGCCGAGAATGTAGCGTTTAAATTAAAATGATGGCATTCAATTTCAAACCCCCCTGGCGCGGTGACATGTTCTATTATCTCCTTTTCTACGTGTAAGACAAGGCAAAAACAGCAGCGATGAAAGAAGGAAGCGTCCCAAAGGTCAAATCAATAACTTTATTGCTTGTCTGCAGTTTTTTTTTTTTTCGTCTTGTTGGCACTCCTACGTCAATCATGAAGCCTATTAATAGGTTTCTTAGAGGCAAAACATACTCCTGGCTTCACTAAACATACTCATTCCCTGACAACCTTCCAACAACTAGTAAACAATGGACATGATGCACTGAAAACTAATACGATAGCTCAACGTCGGTATAGGCCGACTTCGGCTGTGTTGATTTCCTCACGATAGTTTTGTAACAGCATAATCTGATTATATTGTACATGTAGCAAGCTCTGTACCACATGAAAAAAGAAATACATGGCTTGATACTTTAATTGGCAGGAATACTTGTCTAATTATCACTTTTCCGCTTGCTCTCCGTGCTGAGATTATGTAATTATCTTTCTGAAACACTGTGGAACGACATTGCCTTTTTTTTTTTGTGTGTGTGTGTGCGCGTGTCATTTCTGAGACGCTGCTGTACCTGACACTCAGCAAGCCACTTAATAATACGCTAGAAAGGCAGCTAATTATATCATAATAATGGGTTGATGAAAGCAATAAGGCAAGGCCGGTGAATGAATGATAGCACTGCTAGGCGGCTCGAGTTGTAACTTTATCTCAAGTTATTGGAAGAAACGCTAAACAGGAAGTTCTTTAATTACCAATGGGTTTACTCATTAAGCCGAGAGAATTGGGGTCTTTGTATTTATTATCGTTATGCAAATCCCGGCCTGTGCTAAATGATATGTTTCTCTGCAATGATTATTTTCAACGAATTGAGTCCCTAATCAAGTTAATTACTCCGTGTTTACCAGCCTCCCCAAAGCTAGGATACCCCAATTAAAGACTACACCTGTTCTATTTGTGGGATTTGCTACATGTGTCGTTACATGTTCTCCTGCAGAGCAAAGGTTTGTCAGGGGGGAAGAGCCGCCACTTAGACCCCTCACTGGGCTTCCAGATTTCATCTCCCGGCTCCTGCAAACGCTCTACGCCGACTGTGTCATCTAGTTACGGGATCCTTTACAGAGAAGAGGCAGGAACACAGCTGACACACACATCCGCGAGACCCGGGGAGGGGGTAGATGGGTAATCCGACGGAGGGCGAGCCGGAGCACCGGCAGCGGCAGCATCAACAGCCGCCGTCGACTGCTTTCGAAACTTTTTAATTAGCACTAATTACCTTTGCAGGAAAATGTTGAGGCTTGAAAGGATTTGTGTCAGCAAGTGGGAGATCAAAGATTGTGGTGCTGTGCATTTTAATCTCAACACTGAGGGGTAATAGGGAGCTGTTTGTGTGTTGGAGAGGGGGTGAAAGGAGGAGACGCTTCCCAGGTGGTACTTGAGTAGTCTACCTCCAGTAATGCTGTCTACCAATCACACCACAGGCCCTGTCACATTATAAAATTTTCCACTAATATAAAGAAATTAACTTTATTTTTTGTTGTTTTTTTTTGTTTTTTTTCTCCGCCGAATTGAATAATGGCTTCCTCCTTTATCTGTGCGCGCGCATTCCTCAGTGTCAGCGTGCGCACCCTCGTGTGATTTTTTTCTGCGCGCCGCTTCATCAGACTGACAGGCTTTTCATAGAGGTGGTGTTTAATGCATGCCTGGACATCACTGTGGCAGGGTCATCCATCAGACATCAAGACAACATCGATCATTTGCCATGAAGAGAGCGCGGGGTAGTGATTATTTGCTATTAGGTGGATGCTGAGGCATACAAATGGCTGGCAGTTGACAGTTGAACTCACTCTAACGTAATGCGGGTTGGCTCCCCCTCTCAGGGAAATGTTGACAAGCACTGAGCCTGAACACTGTAATGACAGAGTGTGCAGGCAGACAGGGCACTGAGGGATTCTTCTCACACGTCCCAGCGTCTGGCATTATTGAATGTTTGTGTATTTTTTATTGCAAGTACACGTGTTAATTCCCAGCTACACATTCTCTCGGCTTAAGATTTCTGCTGTTTATTCCTTTTTTTTTATTTTAATGAAAAAGTCACTGTTTATTGTGAAGAACCCTGATTGCGGTGTGCATTGGCTGATTGACCCTGTCATCGCAGTTTTACATACACTTAAATATATGTGCCCGTGTAGCATGCATGAGAGACCGCGGCGCTTGTTTGTGCCGCATTGATGTCCTCCCTGACTGAGATGCCATCAGCCGATTGATTTTCAGCTCCCGTCCACTGAGCGAGGAGGCTGTTTGTCATGTGGATAGACAACTAATCTTTCAATACAAACATTCCCCAAGACACATGGCCGCACTGCGAGCACAGTCCAGGCACTGTGACGAGGGAGGTTATTGTATGGGCTATGATGATGTATTTTGCGGGATGATGTATTTCGCAGTGTACAGTTCGGTGTCTTGCAAGGGAAGCAGCCGTCACTCTGTCTGGCCGTGTAACAAAACTCACTCGGTGGAGCTTTGGAAGAGACATCGACCTTCCTGCAGCGATCTCTCAATTTCTCTCTTCGCCGGGTAAATGGCCGACTTGCTTTTGCCTCTCAATTAGGTCATTGTCGGAGCTTAGACTTCATCCCGGGCCAAACTTAGGTCAAGCAAGGCTTATGCGGTTGGATCTGACAGGAATGTCTGTCAAGTCCTTATCCCGTGGCCGGGGTTGGTCCGGGGTCATTAATCAGACAGGGATTTGAGGTGCAAGGGGCAGCATGAGGCCAGGTGATGCTGACCTCAGTACAGTGGCTTTGATTTTGTCTGGCCCTGGCTCATTGCGTATGTGTGTATGTATGTATGTGTGTGTGTGTGTGTGTGTGTGAGAGAGAATTGACAGGATCAGTCCCTGTCTGATTCACAGCGCCCTCAGTGTCTCTGCCAGCGCTAATGACATTGAGAGAGAATATTAACCTCACACACTCAGCGGGAATATCCACAAGGGGTAGTCCATAACTCAGCCGCCGCACGATCCGCAGTGATATTATCATTCAAACACGCCGAAGCCGGTTTTAAATTTGTGACAGGCGCTCCATGGTGGAGACATTCTCAACAACCGAAGTCTGTACCTCTCACGTAATGGCCTCGCGTAGGATGAAGTAATGAGCGGGGATATTTAACTTCTTCGTCGACAAAGAAGTTGGCTAATTATATTTCACAGATTTCTTCCTGCTTGAATTTGTTTATGCTCCCTAAAAGAGATGTTTTCTCGAAATGATGTAACCCTCTGTAAAGTTCAATCTGGCATGCCACCGCCAATTGACAGCTCTGCAGCGAAAGATGATTTTTACACACAGGCTATCAGGAGCGAGCGTGGCGCGGTATTCAAAACAGATTAAGAGTGAACCCACATAAAGAGGAGATTTGCTGGCGGCGCCAAATGTACTCTAATGATTTGCATTGCCATTAATAGTAATTTGCAGCTGCCTGGGAGGAGACATGTAATCCCCTTTCCATGTGTGAATTGACATGCATTCAGGGAGGGCTATGTGTGTCCTGGATGTGTGATCTTTAAATGACTGCCACCTGAGGCCTGGCAATACAGAGAGAGAGAGAGAGAGAAAGAGAGAGAGAGAGGGGTGCCACACTGAGCAGCGACTTGTCTACATGTGAGCAAGACAGGGGGTGAGAAAAGGGGGGAGCTGTGGGGGAGATAGAGACAGATAATGACAGTCTAATTCACCGTCAGAGATGCATGTAGGGAGACGTGTATAGGCCATAAAGTGTAGCTGGAGGGAAGAGTGCTGGAACAGACCTGATCGGCGCTGTGTGGAGGTGGTAGGAGGGATGTCGGGGGTGGGGAGGGGGGCTTGAGGGGTTGCAGGGCATTAATTTGCTTTACAGATAATGTCTTCTTATTTATCACGAGCTAATCCTGATAGCATTTTGATGCGGCGTTCTGGTATTTTTGGACGTGTTCGTGTATTTTTGTTGCGGTTCAGACTGATGAAATACAGCTCTGCTGAACTAACGCGAGTGTATTAATGAGTTACATGTGTGATTCCATTTAATTTAAATCATATCATTAGCAACTAGGACAGAATGTGATGCAGTTGCACTCTGATCTGAGTGATCTGACAATGATATTTAGATCTGAGTCTTAAATCAGTCTGGCAACTGCTAGATTACATCGGAGCAGAAGACGATTGTGATTGTCTTAACAATATTTGGGAATATGGATTGCGCATTAAGCCTAACAGATATATATTGCAGTGTACAGACTGGCAAGAGCCCTCGGAATATTTCTCGACTATTTAAGGCCGAATGGCTCCACAGCCTCCTTCCTTTCTCTCCCGCTAACCTGCCTCCATTCACCTTTCTTATTAAGTTTATTAAAGCCAGTCCGCATGCCGGGTTTTTCAGGTCCAGTTCCTTTTACCATTCATTACAGTACCTTATCCTGGCAGGCAATCTGAAGTGTGCTCTGAATAGTCCATTATGCACATATGAAGGCCATCATGGCCCGAGTATTGGTCAATTCATCAAACATTTATCTGTTGCCCTCTGAACAGCACGTCAGTATACCTGTCACACTGCCACTCTGGCCCCCGGTTTAGCATAACGGTGCATTGCTCTTCTGCAGCCTTTGAGGGGATATCAGCTCTTGGAACCGTAGCAGTGAGGTCTCCTCTGCTTTTTGAAGCGTCTGTGTGGTTTCTTTAGTAGACACTTTAAGTTAGACTTTACGTTTTACATGGCTGGATGCAGGGATGCTGCCTGTGGGATCTCTGTTGCCATTTTACCTAAAGAGGAGGCTTAGAGGTTGTTCCACATTACATGTATGTTATGCGTGGCTAAGACAAACTCCATATTTGGTCTTCAGAGTTTCTAAAAATGATAATGACTCATTCGGGCGACAGTTCCAAAAATCAGCCATCAGACATAAGAAGGAAGACTGTGTGGCTGATGTCGAAGAGCCAAGGCTCCTATTCCTCATTTTTCATGTGTTGCCTGAGGATATCCGACATGACACTATTGCACACCATTGGCAGGAGTGACTGACATTTCAGCCAATAATGGTCGAGAGTTTTCTTCCCTCTGTTGTCAGCAGCGGTTTATCAATCACTATGTCTGCATCAGTATTAGTGTATCGATCTGGCAGGGCTGCTCTTTGGGTCAGTGTCTCCTCTCCAGTGTCCTTGTCTGGTCTCCCGCATTCCTCCCCTGCTCCCTGAGCCGAGATTCTGCTCCAGCAACACTTTACCAACTCAGTCGGCTGCGCCTTCGCAGATTATCGAGGTTTCAGCACATACGTGCACTACTTATGTAAGCTCGAAAGCCCGCACGCTTATGCGCACAGGGCTGTATGATGTATGATGGCGGGCCCGCGCGGGCTAAGTGGTAGTCAAAGCGTAAAGACAACCCTTGTGAAGTATTAGCTCTGACAATGAGGCTGATCATAATTATCTTAACAAGGAGAGGATTCATCGCCTCACCTCGTTAAAGCTACCGCCTCTCAGTGTCTCTGGATGTCTCTCTCTTTCTGGCTAGCTAGAGGTTTAAGGAAATGCCATTTAATTACAATGGAATTACTAGAAATGTTATTTTTCTCAATGTGTGCAGAAATATATATAAAATATATGATGTTTTTGTATATTTGCAACGTTTCCAAAAAATTATTTTACATACTTTTTTACACTTAAGAATAATAATAATAATAATAATACATTTGATTTATAAGCGCCTTTCAAGACTCCCAAGGACACTGTACAAAAACAGATGATATACGTGAATAAATGTGACAAACAGTTATATCAGTGGAAATCACAATAGTACATGGATGAAACATTTTTGTGGTGTAAAGTTGATCTGGAGTCGCCCCCCTTGGGAACTGATTATGCCCCGCCAATTATCTGCAGGACCGATCAGATCGATAGTGCTGGTTTTACGCGGTGAAGGACAGGAGAGTGACGCCACCGTAGTCGTACAATTCACCCGAGTGCCATGGAGTAGAATTTGTTCACAACAAAATGGCTCTGATTGGTTGTTGGACTATCCAAGTCAGTGTTTCAAACGATCAGTGTGCCCCGTAATGAAATCCAAGTGCCGTGTTATCAGACAGTTCTTTTCAGAATATGAACTAAAGATACTGAGTATTTTTATCAGTGCTATTACCATTTCCGAAGGAGTGAATTTAAATAGAACAGCGTTAACAAAACTTTGTCTATTGTCAATATTTACTGTAAATGTGTGTGCTTTTTGCCTGCCTTCGCCGTTTTCCCAGGTTTCAACAGCACTGGAGCTCATTAGTTTTGTTAAAAGCCAAAGCCAATCTTTTTTTTTTTTTTTTTTTTTTTTAAAGAGGGTAAAGTAATTTTACTGCAGCGCTAAAACTTTGTTCGTGTTCCAAGCCGCACATTAAAACAAGAACGCTTATAAAAAGTAATGAAACGGGCTTATGGAAGTCTGCAGAGGGAGCGTGGAGAGCTGGGGAGTATTAGAAGTTCAGTCCCTGCACTGTAGCTAATGCTGGATGGGACTCGGTGGCTCTCCCCTGGCTGTGAATTTAACTGATTAAATCAGCTAGTGCACGCAGTAGTGGTGACATGAAAACAACAATTAATAAGGCTCCCTCCTGTGCCATGCGGCTCCCTTTAACCGAGCAGCTAATAACATAACCCACAGGACTGCAGCCCATCACACACACACACACACACACACACACACATTCACAGGTGGCAATAGTTCGTTAGCAGCCTCTGCAAATGAAATAATGTTTATCCAGTGTGGTACACGATTGCGCCTAACTACACATTAACAAAGATTATACTTGCAGATTAATTGCATGTTGTAGTGAATTCCCTGTCAGTGCAAACACAATAAATGAGCTAAAAAATATAAATTGCGTTTCCCGTTTGTTGCTTTGGGGCCAATGCTCACATCTACGCTTCAGTGATTTTTCATGTTTCAGCAATAATTTACAACTGTTAATTGGTTAGAGTAATAAAAAAAGTACAATTTTATTTAATATCTTAAATGTATAGCTTTTGTAGCTTCGTATGTCTTCTAGCTTTCATAAATGAGAAACACGACGAGGGAAGAAAAAAAGAAAACACGAGCAAACAGAATTTCATAAAACTGGCACATCTCTCCATTCATCCATCTCGCCAGTGCATTAATCAGAGCTGATAAGAGGTTGTCAGCTAGCGGCTTTGCCAGCACACTGGCTAGGTGCTGTCAGCTGCTGTTGTTGTGGGTATCAAGTGTGTGTGTGTGTGTGTGCGTGTTTGCAAAATGTTGATGTCTCCTAAAACGAGGCAGCTCGAGACTGCTTCACTCGCAAGTCAACAATGAATTCGCTGATTGGATGTTTTGCGCCCTCCGAGGAGATGGTTGCAACATTTCGCTTTGTAGATCAAAGTCGCAGGCGGCGCGTCCACCGCTCGCGTGCCAATAGGTGCGCGGATCGGTGCGTGCCAACTGGAAGTGCAATTAAAGAAAACACATCATTTTGTTGGAGAAACTCATCATCTTCACGTGCTCATTGCCATCCAGATGTAGATTGTCATGCAAGTTGGTGTATACAAGGCAGTCACTGACGCTGAGCAGATCCAAGGAGAAGAAATACTTCATGCTGCTACTATTTAGACTCGGCTGTACCTTGAGTTTGTCATGCAGCGATAGGACATCTTTCATTATATTTATGTCTCTTTAAATCTGCTTTTACTTTTACTGGAAGACAAACTGACTATTTTAAAGCTAAACCTATCTGAAAGTGTTACTTCTATTATTGGAATACATCTGTGGTAGTCAAATGTAATTAACAGTTAAAAATTCAATTAGAAATAAATCCTTTTTTTGTGTGTGAACCGAGTAAGATGTCTAGAGAAGTGCACTGTCTGTGTTCCGTCAGATTTAAATGTCAATGAAGTCCCACAGGGCACTTTAACATGGCATGCTGACAGTGTGAAGGATTAGAAAACACACACATTGCCTTTGTGCGGCTCCTATGACTTGAACTTTGCAGGGCTCTTACATTACTTCTAACGCCGCCCTTCCGTCATTTTTATGCCCGTGTTGAAGCCGTATGTGTGCGCGAGAGCCAGAGAGGAAAAGAAGTTGAGGTGACCCCTTCACCTCTTTTTGCAATGCGTCATAAAACGGGAAAGCGGAAAGGCAAAATACTTCCTTTCAAAAAAAAGAAAAATACAAACCCTTTGATGCCGGAATCCTTACACTAACCCCTATCATGGCACACTTGCGAGAAAAAAAAGTTTCCCCTCTATTCTATGTGTGATTGCGAGTGTATTCCGGTTCCTCTGTGAAAATGATGGATGACAAGTTAAATTTGTGTCTGGGGAGTGAAGGTGAACTGTGACAGAGTGATTTGTCTTGGGAATGGAGGGTTAGGGTCAGGCGAAACTGGGCGCCTCAAGGCACAAGACATTGACAAATTCATCCTGCCCGCCGCATTTCTGAAGCCTTTTGTTTTGAATCCTGGCTACTCACAAGTGACCCCCATCCCTCATCCTGCCAGCCGCTGAAGGATGCCTCACCATGCCAGGGGAGCTCAGCACCACTAATTCTTGTCATTCACTTCCCTGACAGGCCCAGACCCATACTCTCCCGGCGTATGAAAGAGGGAGGCTGAAATATTTATTTCTGCACAACAACGGCTGACCAGATTTAAAGCCATAACAGTTTCCCTGTTTCCTTATCATTGCAGGTCACTGGCAGGCCTCAAAATGTTCACTGAGCTGGAAGAGCTGGTCGTCGACAACAATCTGCTAGGAAATGACCTCCGGTTGCCCAGGTTACCCAACCTCCACACCCTGACACTCAATAAGAACCAAATATCCTTTTCAAGAAAATCACTCACTCTCACTCCCAGGCATAAATTACAGACATCAGCGTCGGTTTATTCCACATTCATCCTCGTGTCAGTTCAGTCTCGGCGTTGTCTCAAAGAGCCAGCTCGTAATGCCGTGGCTTTGCAGCGAGCCCTGGGTGTTGAGATTAGAAGAAGCTGGCTGTCACAGAGCTCCACACAGGGCTAGTTTTTGAACCACAGGGACCTCTAGTGGAATCAGATTTTACAGTCAAAATAGCAGGTCTTTTTATTTTCAAACAGAACGAAGAGCACTCGGCTTAAAACTACACCTCAAGAATGGGCCCTCGTATATGAGTAATAAATCTGGTCACATAATTATTTTCTTAATACATGAAAAATGAATCAAATCAGTATGTCTTTTAGATGCATTACACTCCACTGCACTGTTCTCCTCACCGAAGGAAAATGGATTAGGTATTTCATTCTGTCACTAAATAAACTAAAGCATGCTCGCATTTTGGCTCATTCATTAAAACGGTGTTCCACTCGCCGCCCCCCCCCCAATGTAAACATGTTAAAGCCAGACCTCTGCCATAAATTTAAGACGCACTGCGAGGCTGTTTATGATCAGTCAGGAAAGTGTGAACTTCCCCTCTAAGCTTCAGAACAGGTTTAGCAATGTGTCCTGTTTTTCTCTGGTTGTGCGGATCCTACTGGGTAACGATGCTCGCTCTCTCGCTCTCTCTCTCTCTCTCTCCAACACATTCACACACACACACACACACACTTCCAGAGTCAACATTAAAACTGGGACTCCTTGAAGTGTGCATCTGGGACTGTGTGCTGAGTTTGGTTGTGAAGTGGTCGGCACATGCTAATAGGCCAATTATGTACATCCTGTCGTGGCGCGGTGCCATTTTAAAGCTCGAGCACTGCATTAGTGCAGTTGTATTTTGACACTTTGGGGCTCAATTTTCCAAGTGAATGTATTAGTGATGAATGTGCCTGCTTAGGGGCTGTTTGTTTTTTCCACGTTTCGCAAAAGTTTTCCACAGCACAGCTCTGAGAAGCACGGACTGTTTGAACCACAGGGCATCCATCATTTTGTCACTGTTCTGCACCCGGCCACCTAGGAAATGAAAGAGATCGAGAGAAAGAGAGAGAGAGCGGGAGCCAAATTGTGTCACTACTATATGCCAAAGCCTGCACCTTAAATTGCCCCTCTGTCTGCCCAGTCTCACAAAGCCACTGACTAGCCTCTTTGAGCACCTCGGTAAATTTGACAGTGAAGGGTTTTAGTGCAGACAGGCCTGGGAGGGGCTGTGTGGGTAGTAAATGCTAATGTAATTAACAGCGCTAGGTCCTTGACATCCGCCCTTTGACACCTGACTGATATCGAGGCCCTGCTGGAACACTTGGCTGATGTGACCCCGTCACTCGAATACCTCAGCCTGCTGGGAAATGAGGCCTGCCCCAACCAGCTGGTCAGCCCGGATAAGGATGAGGACGACTACCAGAGATACAGGTCTGTAAATGCGTGGACAAAGTGTGATGATGTCACCTGTGAAGTGGTAATAAGGGGTGGGTCGATGCATGAGGAGAAGGATTGATAGGTGATGCTTTTTCGTGTTCCAACTTTTAGTCACGCAGTTTTATTTGACAGCCTTTCCATAAGTAATGAATTTGGAGATGTTCCTTTTTTCGCAGCAACCAGCCCCTGCCCCTCGCAAGCAAACTGAGGATTCAACCATATCACTCTAAAAGCTTTGTCAACCGGCCCTTTTACACCCCAGTTTGCAAAATGGATTTCATGTGTGACTAGCCGCCGCCACAAATGAGTGTTTACTACCCTGCCTTACCAGAACGGATGATGCATTAAACATCAGGCTAGGCCTCAAGCCATGCAATATGACCACCATTTGTCAGGGTCCTTTACATGAAATGCGATAAAAGGCAAAAAGCATACTCTCTTTTGTCTGTTTTAGCCCTAAGTGCTTGTTTCTGACTCTGTGTTGCTTATTAATCATTTACCACCCATGCCTTTCTTGAATAATCTTTCTTCTCCTCTCTTTTTGTCTCCTTTCTCTCTCCCCCCACACACTCGCCCTGTGTCTTACTTTCCCTCCCCTTCTACCCCCTTCTGCCCCTCTTCCCTCTCATGCTTCTCTTGCTGGTGAGGAAGGCTGCTCTGTTTTGACTGACAACGTCTACGGTCCTGTAATGTAATATTCATAATGTGTCACATAGTAAAACATCAATTTGAGCGTGATGCAGATTTCATGTCTGACAAGGTTAGGCTGTGTGCAGGTCGTGACAGCACTGGCCTTGGGCAATAAATACCCAGCCCAGTGCCTCAGGAGCTCTCAGTCTCTCAAGTGAAATACCCTGGCGCGCTGCATCGGTGCCCCAATTAGTGCAGTGACACAGAAATATAGTATTCATTCACACAGTATTGTGTAGTCTGCGGGGAGGTTAAATGTTGTCCTGTTCTTAAACAACTGTGCACGCGCTCAGTGGCCATTCGTAGTACTACAATAACAAGAGCTCGGCCTTATAATATAATATTCTCAGAATGGTTTCTGATTATGCAGAGTAGGAGAGTGACTCCTCAGTAAGTAGTTGCAGGAACCTAAAAACCTCTGTTATATATGAGGATTAATGGATTATCACCTCATATTTTAACTTCTTATCTTGTGGAAAGTTCAGCTCGTCCAATCTCTTGTAGCAGAGTATCAAAGAGGAGCCTGAGGGGCCTCGGCCACCAGCTGTACTTTGTGTTCACTGAACCTTTTTTTTTTTTTTTTTCTCAGAGCCATAAATGCAGCTGCACAATAATTACCCATCCCCAGCAGGGATACTAAATATAACAATGGTTCGGTAACACTTCGAGTCCCGCAATTTTTTAATATGTTCCCCGAAAGGTGCTGATGTGTAACTGTCTTAGGAAAGTTCGAGGGAAAGACGTCTGTGTCATTTATTGCTAATTACAAGGAAAAGGGAGTGGAGATTTCAGGAGTAGTGATGCTCTTCTGGTACTAACCGCTAACCTTCCCATTTAATTTGTTCCCCTTTATTTCTTTTTCTGTTTTGTTTTGTTTTTTTCTCCATGCATTTTCTTCTTTCTTTATTTTCCTCTTCTTTTTTCCAATTTCCTCTACCTCCTTTCGAGCTCTCTTCTCCCGCTGCTCTTTTGTGATAAATGCATGCTCCTGGAAAGAGAAAGGCATTTATATTTCAGCAAACTGTGAAGCCGTCTGAAACAAGCTGTTGGGATCCAACAAGCCGTTACTGTGATGTAAAAAAAAAAAGGGAAGCTGATGCAGTGTACTTGGAGCTGGCTCGTGCTGGAGACCTGGAGTTTGATCTCCTCGTCAGCCTGACTTGCCCTCTTCCACACCTCCTGCTTTTTGAAAGAAATTCCCACAGAGCAGGTCTGCACAAGCTCCTCTATGAGGCCCGCCTCTACAATATCACAAGTCCCCTTCCGCTGTTCTTCCCTCCTCTTCAGAACCTTGTCTTTTTGAGCGAGAAGGTTCGAGACTTCGCATGGACTTTATAACCAGCCCTGTGTGTTCTTGTGACCCTTTTGGGGGACCTTATCTTTTTACTTGAGCTCTTCTTGGAGCTAGTTTACCTCCTTCTTCTGTGCATTTCCAGCAAGCAGGTCTTTTAGAAATTCTGCCACTTTGACAGCAGAGTAGATGGCGACTCTTTGCATTTAGAGCAGTAACAGTCCCTGCACGACTGATTTTGAGGGAGCTGGTCCAGCGAGTTGCTTCTTCACCGACCTACACTGATTTGGGCCACAACAGACAGCAAACTGCACTAGACCAAATACCTCAAATGTTGAAACATTTATGTAGCTCGTGGCTAAAAGTCTAGGCCCATACTAATACCTGATACACATGCATGATTTATATACACCAATCAGGCATGACATTACGACCACCTTCCTAGTATTGTGTGGGTCTCCCTTGGGCCTCCAAAACAGTTGTGACTCATCAGAGAATGGACATGGGCCTTCTGAGGGTGTCCTGTGGTGTCTGGCACCAGAATGTTGTTAGTGGGGACATTTTATCTTAATTAAGATGATCTCAGTGTTATTTCAAAGGAGCTACAACCAAGGCTACAAAAAGTAATGTTTGGTACATAAAACACACCTCATCCCCCTCCCCCGCAGTCAGCCTGCCCCACCTTCCACTCTACCGCCCTGTCTCCTTCTCTTTCTTATCCTCCCTCTGTGGTGGGGTTGAATCATTAATATCCCCACTGGCTGACAGAGCCTTGTCATCTGCTCTGACCCTGTGATGGTAGGTTACCTATGGAGAATAACCTCTCTGCGTCTCTCCCAAGGGCATCTTCACGTTTCATCATGGAAATGCCCCGAACAAAGTCCTTTTACATGGTGGGAGACACGGCACGGGGCCTCTTGGATTTTGAGTGGTGGCGCTCTCATCAGAAAAAGAAGCTCTTATTCGGGGTTACGTCATTGTAGACCATCATAAGGCCATATGGTATATTTTTATAGTTTATTATCAGTTTTCTTGGCCACTAATATGTGTTTTTCTAATTTTATTAGACGTTCTCCCTTAATTTTCCATAGATTTATTTTCTGTTTTGTGTTAGCCCAAATGTGATCCATGCTTCCCTTCCTTATTATCCTCAGGTGTTGAAAAGTTGACACGGGCTTTGCCATCTCCCCTCATCGCCATCGCCGTCATCAATTTGTCACGGCTCTTTGCGCGCCCGGCCTCGTCTGTGCCCATATCCCGCCGTCCTTTCTCACCCTCCACTTAGGTGCTGCATGCGTGTCCTTTTTGGCTACCAGCTCAGCCTGACATACTGGTTCCTCTATCCCTGCCTGCCCGTGAAAGGATCTGTTGTCATCTATGTATTCCAGCCATTATCTTTTGACGTTTCTCTCCCTCCCAATGAAAGACGGAGTGTGTCTGAAAGCTTAGCGAGATATGTGTGATGCTACCAGAATGACAGCTCTGGCAGACGGGTTGTATCTTCTTTCGTGCTATTTATATGTCATACTTTTTCTTATCGGCTTTGAAGGTTATTACACACAAGAGCGTATCGCCATTAAATCTGCATCGGCATTAAATCTCAGTAAACACGGGTTCTTTTCAAGTTTTGTTGACGCATGTATTTACATATTAGAATTTGTGTCAGTTTGATTAGTATATCACGGTTTACACGCTTCCTCAGATTCTCTGTTTGTCGAGAACAGACCTACAAGGAGGCCTTTTAAGGCAGCGGCGTGGTACAGCTGAATTGTTCTTTTTCCCCCTCAGGTACTTTGTCCTGTACAAGCTGCCCCAGCTGAAGTTTCTGGACACCAGGAAAGTGACCAGAAAAGAAGTGACGGAGGCACAGGCAAGAGGAGCCTTCATGAAAGTGGTCAAGCCCAAGTCGGAAGCTGTAAGTTAAGCTCTGTTTTTGTTGCTTTTTTTTTTCCAAACACTGTTTTAAGTATTAGTCCCTCTGAAGTATTGAGTGGATTTGTCACATTCATCCCTTTCTTCCCTCTTCTATTCTTTTCCTTTATCCTTCCTTTCTTCCTGTGCATGCTTGAGTGTCAGTCTTCCTTTACAGAGGTCCTAGTGCCGTGGCGCTCTCAAAGGAGTGTCTTTCCAACGGCTTAAAGTGTACATGTGTGTTGTGTGTGTAAATGTGTGTGACCACGGCCTGACCTGATTCCGTATGCATGAGCCCAGATCAAAGACGGCGGGCGGCTGTCCGGTTGCGCTTGTGTTCCCAAGTGTGACACGGCTGGCGATTGGAGTGACAGCTCACGTACATGCGCCTCACAATCGCTTAATTATCTCAAGCCCGTGCATTTATTCGTCCCTCTCTTGTTTTGGGCCCCGCAAGACTAATTAGAGTTCGGGAGGTTCATCAGTATACCCGCTTCAACCCTTTTCACCCCCCTTTTTTCACCCCCTCCCCTTTCATAATGCAATATAAATGAACGTCTTTTGCCTAGATTTGATTTCATGTAATTGTAAGGCCATGAAATATTTACTCGTTGGATCAGCTAAGCTGTGTCGTTTCAAGCTCTCTGGGGCTCTGACAGCGAGCCTGGGAGGTAATAATGCATCCAGAGTAGCAAGAGCATAGGCATCCAGTGACAAATCAGAAGCATGTGAGTCGATGTCGGGTTTAAAAGTGCACGAGGAAAACAAAATATTTATTGTTTCAGACAATCAGCTAAGATAGTGTACTCTTTTAGTGTCGGTTCGTGCTATGCTTTGTTCTCGATTCGTCATGCAAGTGGCAAGCGAAGAAGCAAAACGCTGAAATAATTTAACCCCAGCCCGCCACGGTTGGTAGATGGAGAAAAGTGGAGTGAAAACACTGTTCATCCACTTTATATAAAAAGAAAATAAGGACCTCTACAATGCTTTTTGGCAGGGTAAAGTCACTTTTAAGATTTTTATTTACATAGCTTGTCAGTGGAGAAGAAATGTTTGCCTTTGTCACCACAGGCTTAGATGAAAGGAGGGATAATCAGTGATTCAGGCTGACATGATGTGTGTGTCTTTGTGTCTTTGAACCTGCTGTATATGATTATTTATTCCCTATGCAAAGTAAAAGGTTACAGCTTTGATAAAAAAAAAAAAGAAGGTGTCTACCTAACACTGCACACATTATTTTAAGCGTCTGAACGTACTCTTCTTGTCTTATCCACAGTGTCTTATTAGCAGTCTGCACAGCGAAGAGACTTTGTCCTCGCGTCTGGGCCCTGGGATGTCACGGCAGCATTCCCATAACATTTGTTTTGAGTTAGATGCGACGTGATGTGTCAGCTATCGCAGACTTGATGAGCCATGAGAACCCCCCCGGCTCTAATTGTCCACATCATCCGAGTGATTGTAAGCTGACCGATAGTGCGGGCCACCAATTAGCGGAGCGCCCGCGACAGAACGGGAAAGTGGGGAGAGATGATGGCGTAATTAGATATTTGTGTTTGCTTTTATGTCTGTTACAGCGGGGTGTTGCTCAGAACAGTGGCTCTTGGTACTGTGTCTGCCATTAGCTTCATTACAGAGGACGGTAATTAGCTGTCTCGCTGTCGCCCGCGCTAGCATTTGAGCCTCAATTAGTGCAAGTATCGGAGGAAAAAAATATGGCAACGCAAACTTGATTTAAGAGGTTTATTTATGAAATTATTTGACTCTGAGTGTATCTCAGCTGTGTTTGGTTAGATTTCCTACGACAAGTCTTCTTCCTACTGTTAACTGTAAATTGAAACCATAGTAACAGCAGCGACCTGATAGCACAAATCAGAATAAGGAGCCCCTTCTCTATCAGATCATTCCCACTGCATGATGTACGTATTGGAATACTTAATGGGCTCTCTTTGAAAGAGACAGTGCTGAACTTTCGAGACCTCGTATCAGAGCTTGGAGTATGACCACAGTTTAAACTCCTTTTCAATCATGCCATTATGGCGTGGCACCGAGCGGCGCCACATGGTTCCGATCAGGCAGTTATGGTCTTTAGCACAATCTGAACGCCATAACTGTTCATACATTCCCGGCGTTTTCCACGTAAATCACAACCAGACCGTCAACAGCCAGTTGCTTGCAGGCAAATGGAGACGGGTACAAAAGCCAAGCGAGAAGATTAAGAAAAATGTCCCTGTGACACTAAATAGAAGCACTCTGTCACGGAAGAAAACAAGGAAGTGCGGTCAAGTCAAATAGCCACATTCGTATATTCGTAGAATAATTTAGTGTTTTAATTGTTGGTGTGCGTCTTCATGTACTGCTGAGCATTACGCCCTAAGTGGGTGACAACAAGCTGTCTCTGACTTGTCTGTATGTTTCAGTGTTTGTGTCAAGTAGCGAGGGGAGTCATTTTATTTTTTTTGTTATACTGCATCTCCTAGTGTAAAGGACAAGCAGTTAGACAACAATGATGACAGCTAAATGACGAGAGAGACGGGGAGAGAAGAAAAAGTATAAATACCTGAAGTAAACGAGAAAAAAAAAAAAAAAAGAACACATCGGTGACAATTGAAGTGTTTTCCCCCAAACCACAACACAAAGCAGAGTCAGAGTGGAAAAGCCTTGAGCTGTATTTTGGGAAATTGGGCGTGTTGGAATGCTATAATGTGATAATTCTCTTCAGGACTTAGAGGTCATGGAATGAAATGGCGTTAAACCACGTAGAGCCATTTGGACTGCGTTGGGCTGCTTTCGGAAAATACATGTGGTGCCTTTTGGCTCGGCTTCCCCACCTCCCTCCACTCCGCCGCAGAGCCCACATTATGCTGTCGAACCCTTGGGTTAAACTGCCCATGTCTGTCAAAACACTGTGACAGCACATTCTGTTTTCAGATCCCAAGCATGGTTTAAAAAAAAAAGAAAAAAGTGCGTAGCAAATTTAACTAGTAGAATAACATTTACTCCTTGCCACATGTTTAAGAGTGTTTCACAGTGAATGAAGTAACTCCATGGTCCCCCTTCACTAAGCACTGCTTGGTAGCTACGTCAGCGGGTATAAATGTTCCTCGGATGTCACTTTGATTTTGCCTGGATGAATTATTTGACTTGATTTTCTAGCATGAACAGAAGTTTTTTGTTTTTTTTTCCCCCTCCCAAACCCTTCTGTGTGTAATGTAAAGCAGACTGCATCGCAGGGTGGCTTGAGCCAGCTCCTGGGTCCCATGAGTGTGCGCACAGGGTAACGGTTCTTCAAGGGAATTGACAGTGACAGAGCCAGGAAAGTCCTCAAGTGGATCTTTTCAGTTTTGTTTTTTCTTCCCCAGACACTAACCTGTTTTACCCCGCAGCAGACGGCGGTTCATTTTAAGTTTGGGCTGAAGGGAGCAGTCCAAATCTAAGATAGACTGTATGGTTTTAGAGCCATGATTGTGCATTATGTGATCCATGATTGTGGCTTTTTTTTTTTTTTTTTTTTTTTTTTGGCAGTGCTGCCCTGGAAGAGGACGAGGCATTTTGCTATAGGTCGGTTGTTTTGCTACCCCAAACGTACCCTGTAAAGCATGTTGCCACGTTCATCTCTGCGCTTGAGAGTTATGAGTTCCCCGAAGCTCTCAAACATAACAAACAGCGTGCAATATAGCGCTTTGTGAATGTGCCTTCAGTGGGTTTGCTGAATCATTTTACTGAACAAATGTGTCCTCCGAGAAAACTCAAAGAATATGGTTCTCAGCAGGGGGAAGGGAAAATAACCCGACAGATTGCTGTGGAGGCCCGTTTATTACCGCTCCTCGCTCTCTGCTGGATCAGCGGTTGTACACACTGAACCCCGGTCTGTCACCTTTCTTTCATGTCGCATGCCTGGATCGGTATGTACGCAGTAGTAGGTTGAACGAGGACGGCACTGCGGGTTGAGTAGGAGTTGTGGGCAAAATAAAACCACACTAAGTGCCTTGTCTGCTTTATGTTCAGACAAATAAACCCACTGACAGATTGTGATCTGCTTGCTTTCAAATGATGTTCTCCCCCCCCCCCCATCTTACATAATGTCTTGTTATCTGTTAATTGCATCACTTGAAACACTGCTGTTCTCTGTCTTTTAATGAAAACATATCCTAAATGTTAAAACAGCTGTTTATAATTGTTTGGACGTGTTTAGTTTGTATGATAGACGAAACGCGCTGCTTGCTTGTGTCAGATATTTCCACGGAGCCACATGTTCATTCTCTTAGGTATGTGTATTTGTCTGTCAGTGTCTCAGTGAGCGGTGTGAGCCCCCATGTGACTATTCCTCTGCAGCTGACTGCTGAAGTATGAGCGTGTCCAGAGTTTGGACCAGTGAAACGAGCTCAAATCTGCAGCGCCCTGGCAGCCTGCGCACAGGAGGTCATGCGGGGGTTATAAGCCGAGAAAACAACAGCAATTAGAGGGAGTGACTCACACTGTCCACATAAATCATCCGAGCCCTGCATATCATAAACACACTGTAAAACTTTAAAGCACAATTAATTGCGAGTAAAAGAGCCAATATTGATTTATTGCCTCTTTCAAAGCCTGGAGACACGGGGTGCGTGACCTGGGTGTCACGTCACTCTCGCAAGCGAAAAATGATAGATGTTTTATTCACTTTTGGCTAAACGCAGGGAATAAAAACAAACATGTGTTTTTGCGAGGGCTTTTATGAGACACTGAACTGGCCCCGTTGCATTAACTGATTTTCCTCTCCTCCCGCTGGCATCCAGTACAGAGAAGGAACGCCTCTGCGGTGAGGCATTTGTTGTCTCCACGTCTCTCTTGTGTTTCGCGGTGGAGTTTGAGGCCTGTCAGAAAACAGGCCAATGCTGGCCAGCATAATGAGATGTCTCCCTTTTTTTTTTTGGCATTTTGATCTTAAGTTTTCATAAACTTTGACAAATCTTGTGATCGATCACATAACTCTGTTTTTTTAATTTTTTTTAATCTGTAGTTTTTATTACTCTAATAATATTAGAGTGCTCAGAACTGGCAAGCTAGAACGCCTTTTCTTTTTTAATATACTGGTCCGCAATCTCCTTATGCCACAGGGAGGGACCAAGTCCTTATAGTGATTTTGCTATTTTCAATGTTCTTTCTAGACACATACGACTA
This sequence comes from Chelon labrosus, assembly GCF_963514085.1. Lineage (NCBI taxonomy): Eukaryota > Metazoa > Chordata > Actinopteri > Mugiliformes > Mugilidae > Chelon > Chelon labrosus. The sequence goes on from NC_140348.1 coordinate 13,838,743, forward strand.
CAGGGAGATGACATACTCCTAATTTTCAGTATCTTTGTGCACCTATAATATAAAGCAAAGTAAAACCTTATAATATTATTATACACAGCACCTCTTAAATCTTTTTCATTGCACGCCACGGGGCTGCAAAACTCCACAAACCCCTGCACTGTAGCAACAATATCATTGCCACAAAGGCACTTCTTCAATTACACTCCTTCAAATCATGCTTTTAGCTATTGCACAGTGCAGCGTCCCAGTGTGTTGGCCTATCGGTCCAATCAGAGCTAATCCTCCCTGCTGGTCTCTTTGGTGACAGCAAGATGCTGCAAGCCTAATGAGAGACAGCTGGCTTAGTGTTGTCTCTGCACTTGAAAAAAAATAAATAAAAAAAATCCATCTTTCTCCCCACCGCCCCCACCGGGTGTTTCCGCAAAATTGTAATAAACTTTCAATCTCTCCAAGAAATCAGTTACTTCTTCCTCAGCCGTCTCTTTTAGCTGTTGACTGCGCGCATTAATCACTATTTCAGCGCTCTGCAGTTTACTTTGAAGTTGACTGTCGTGTGCCCCCTCTCGAGGCAGCTTTGCTTTAAATTACGTGCAGATTTTTATCAGATAATTCCAGTGAAGTTGTTGTTGTTGTTGTTTATTACATGCAGATGTTGATAAGGCATTTAAAAAGTTAATGGACTTGATATATTTTCTAGATGAGGTGGGTACGCCCTATACACGAGTGTCTCGTTTACGATCCACCGCGGGGACGGAAGTGAAAGTTTTAGTCCGTCTATGACAAACCTGCAAATCCTTTTCCTCCTTTTAACATGCACAAACATGGCACATTGTCTCCCAGCGTGCTGGATCACTTGAGCTTTAATCCATTATACCAGTGCGGTGTTAATGGAGATGGAGTCTTCTTTCAGCGGCGGTGACTTTCATGGGCATGCAACAGAGGACGGAGCCAGAGCTGAAAGTCCCTCCACTGAAGTTTGTGCTTACACAGGCCTTCTTTGTGGTTTTTAGAGCTTGTCAGACATGTCAAGCACAGGCTAGAAAAAGTATATTGTTTCCAGCCACTTGGATTCCTTTCCCCCTGACATCTGCCACTCCGCCGAGATGATAAATTCTTGCCTCATTAAGCGTGGGTGTGGGATTACAGACTGACAACACATTAATCACTGGGCTGGGTGGCAGCAGCCCTGCACCAGCTAGAGGCATTGTTAACCAAACTTTTCTAATGTGTCACTCTCCTCCTTGACAGCCCATAATCAATCATCCTGATTGGCAGGGCTGATAGATTACACTATTTATACTTTGTGTAATGAAAGCTAGCGTTTCCACCTACTGTCATTGTCGAGACGATGATAGGCCACGTCGTCCGGCTGAATGGGAACGCGCACAAAAAGAAGACAGAGAGAAAAGAAAGGGCAGGCCGACCCACTACTGTGAACTTTAAAACAGACACTGTCGAGCTCCGTGGTGGGTGGCGTGAAGAGGGGTGTTCTGCGAGCCCGCATTGTTCACCCTACACGGCGTATAGCTTAGAGGCAGTCGCCGCACCATCACTGAGCTATTGTCGTGTTTGTCGCTATCAGTGGCAGGCCGCGCTCTCGCAGGTAAAACTATGCTTTGTCTGCGCGGGATTCGGTTTCCCCCGTGACCCCGTTGGCGAGGTGAGGTTTTGTTGTCAGAGCCTCTTTTCTGACAGGAAGTGAATGATTTACACGTGTGACAACAAAATGACAAGACACCATATACTGTATGTGTGCACAGGTCAGCGGGATAATACATAATGGATTTCCCTCATTCCTCGCCAGGCTCTTTAGAACTACCTTACATCCCTTTACAACCCCACCCCCCCCGCCCCCCCACCCCCCAAGCAGTCATTTTTTTCTTCCTGGGAACTGGATGAAATGACACACTGCTGGTAGCCTTCACACATAATAAGGTTATGTTTCTTTTTGTTCATTTTCAGCCGTACGTCTTTGTCTGGCATTAGAGATGTCCTCGGCGCACAGAGCGAGGATATTGAATATGAGCTTTTAGTTGAGAGGGTGCCAAGCATTTGGAGAAAAGAGGTTGGGGTGGGGGGGGGGGGGACAGTCCATCATGTTTCTGACAGGCAGTAAATCTGAGACTTTTCTTATGCGACGGCGCGCTGTCAGGAAATTAGTTAACTAGACCATATTATGGAGAGCCAGGTAATTTACCCTCAGAGATGCGATCGCAAATAACTAGCGGGAGGCCGCATCCCTGACCTGACATTGCTTTGTGTATAATGCAAAATCTAGTGACATGCTCAATGGGTTCTGTCAGCTGCAGGATTGAATTCTCTGCCTACTGCGTCTCAGTTTGGAGCACGCTGGTCAATTATTTCTGAGGCTGTCAGTGCATAGGGAGACACTGTTATTTAGTATGTGTTAACTTGGCATCATTAAGACGCTCAGCTGACAGAGAATAGCACACCTGAATGTTATTTATTTTGATTCCCCCGACAGGGCTAACCTTCAAACGCGTTGACCTCCCTCTATTTTGCGTTTTGTGAAATCCCACTCGTGTCCATTAGAAACAGGAGCTGTCGAGGCGGCGGGGAATCAAATGACCGGGAGTCGTCTAATCTAACACAGTAATGTGCGGGAGAAGCTTCCATTTGTTTGGACAGATTGCTCTGATCACACGGTGGCGGTTTAGGGTCTATCCGCGCTCGCCGAGTAGACATCGCTGTCCGCGCGAAATCTCTAAAACGCATACTGAAATGTCATGTTATTGTATATCCATGTTTTTTGCCCGCCAGCACAGTATCGAATGCTCGGGAACGGATGGTGTGGTGTAGTGTTGCATGTTCTCTTTAAGTGGCCCTTGAGCAGAGACACCGGTGGGGCCGTATTTTATCTTTTCTTTGCACAAAGCGTTGGATCCATGGCTAGCACTCGTCATAATTTAACGTTGAAAGAGCGGCTAAGCGGCACGGCTAGTCTATAGAATAGACGCGGTGGTTTTGACTGATATCTTGATGACGCTTCTTTTGGCGAGTTAACCGAATGTCAGGTTTGGGCAGAGCAAGTCTCAAATTTGAACTCTGTGGGAAAATGAATTATCAGCCCACGCTGCCTACCCTCCACATCCTCCAACACCTCCACCGCCTACCAGCCCTGCTGATGAATGGGAAACCTGATCGAGCAAAGCCTCAGCATCACCTCTGTGCGGCGGGATGACATGATTAGGAGGTGACAGCTTCTGTAACAACATCTCTACATTTATCTTTCTCTTCTCTCTCTGTGTCTCTCTCTCTCCCTCCCTCTCTCTCCCTCTCTTTCCGTCTGTCTGTCTCTTCCCTCTCAACAAGTCAGACTACTCTATAATTAATGTCCCTGAGGGCTATCCGCAGGTCAGGTAAGGGGGGTGCTGTTGAGACAGGTAGTCTTGACACCTCCTGCTTTGTAGCTTATGCATGCGGGTGGGTTAGGCGGCTGAGGAGGGGCCGATGATGAGGGCCGGGTGCGTGTTTAGGTTAGAGGCTATGACGGGAGGTGTACTGTAGGTTGAGGGAAGCCAGGCCTCGCTGTGTGACCTTTCCACCCGAGAGACAAAAGGAACGGTTTTTCACAGGATTAAAACCAGTCAAATCTGGTGCATTAAGGGCTTAGCTTGTCGGGAGCCTCGCGTCTGACTGACGCGGAGGGAACGTGCGGTTCAGTTACGTCAGTACCGCGCACATTTAAGGGGTTAAATTGTTCAGGGATAATCAATAAGGCGTTTGTTTTAAAGAGCTCCGAGGCAGATCAACAGAAAACTGTGCTGCTTTTTGGTACAAATCTTCAACTGGTAAAAAGTTCGTCCTTGTGAATCCAGTCTCACTCTTTGTAGTGCGCCGCCCACAGACTGTTAAGCACTTCTGTTCCTATATAAATGTGAAGTATGCCCTTACGCCGTGACACCTCTTACACGCATCTTTACAGGATCCACACACCATCTCTCAATCTGCATTTTCACAAACACAGCAGCCCCCTTTTCCCAACAATGGCCCTGTGAATAGCCACTCGTCCTCTGTGTTTTTTAGTTGTGGAGAGCAGGCTTTTTTTTTCGCCCCCACTTTCCAAGTTTTGAATAAAAGCAGGAAAATGGATGAGAGGAGTGGGGTGACGAACAGGGCGAATTGGACAGAGGATATTAAGATGAGACAGAGGAGGAGAGGGAGGGCATTTCTGTTTTGTGGCGGCTTCCCAGAGTGCGCCAGAGGTCACCGCGGGGGCCGGAGGGGGTCAAGTGGCACTCGAACAGCATTTTTCTGTCATTCATGGGAATGTTGCAGGAGGCCGTGAAGGATTGGCACAGGGTTACAGGGCGCCAGTGGCCGGTGAAGTGGGCGAAGCTCTTTAATGTTTTCGCTGATTTGCAAAGAATGTGTCATCTCTGCGCGTTGGAGTCGTGGCGATGAAAGCTCAGCAGAGTTGAAAGCCTCAAATCATTTTCCGAAAAGCGCGTGATTAAAGCGTCTGCTTAAATAAAAGCATTGAACTCTTAATTTTACCAGCCTGGCGTTTTTTATGATTTCCACTGTCAAATTATTTGCATCCTTCAGTGTTCATCAAAGCCTCTATAACCTTCTGACAGCTTCGATCGCTTTCTATTTGGAGCTGGCGTGCAGTTGCGAGCTGACAGACTCGTAAAGCCTCTTCCCAGAATAAGTCTGCACTGCACCTTACTTAAGAAAGTGATCCGGAGCCAGTGAGCTGTAAAGGTCTGTAATAAGCTACCCTGTGAGATGTACTGTAAGTCATGATTAGTAACACACATATTTTATTTCAAACATAACTTCTCCAGGCAGTGTGGAACAAAGGTTTGTCCTTTCATGTAGTCTGATTAAGTGAATACAGGAAGTGGTGCACTGTGATAGTGGGTGGCAAACAGAGCTGACAGACAATGGATCTCTATTTCTCTTTATTACCGTTTTGTCTGTCTTCCCGGTTCTCTTGTACTTCAAAGTGATAAACGGCTCCCAGAAGTGCCAGAGAAGTCCGCACTCAAACTGACAGCACTGACCTTGTAGCACCAACCCATTTTGTCCCATTCTGTATGATCTGTCTTTTATCTTGTTAAGACTTACAACCCATAGCCCAGACATTTAATATGATATGATAATACGTATCCCCCCCTCCTCCTCCTCCCCCCTGGATCACCTGATATGCTGTATCCATGCAGCAGGCAGATGGGTTCGGGCACAACGGGCATCACTTCCCAGCGCTTTGCCTGCCAACTGGCAACGTCCGTCACCAGACGTGTTTGGGGGGTAACCCGAGAGGCGGGCCGAGCCGCGGCAGCTCTGACTTTCATCACACCTGTGCTAAAAGCGCGGCGTGTCCGTCCTATCTTTCCCTCCTGTAAGGGAATATTGCGGCGGGCAGTGGATCAGATGGGCTCACATCCTGTCAGACTCATCAGATTTCAGGACGACTGAGTGCTTTTGTCAGCTGAATTCCAGACATCTTCTTTCTTTCTTTGTGGAGGGGTTTTCAAAGATAATGTGTCTCAGGACTTGACCCCCCCCCCAAAAAACAATAGTATCATTGATACAGCGATGGCTCTAACTAATGCTAATGGTGTATGGTACATAATTCATGAGATCTCGGTTTGATCAAAAAGCGGAGTCTTAGCCTACGGTCCAAACCAAACCAGCAGGGCAGAAACGGGGCGACAACAAGTCTGATGCTCCTTTCATGTTATCTCCGCTCGTCCTCTCATCCCTTCCAGCTCGTCTCTCAGTGCCCCCTTGTCACAGATGTCACTCTTTCCTGACACCTGTCTGCCCTTCCCTCTTGTCTCCTTCTCTGTGGGGTGGAACTGTTTGTTTTTCGGAGGTTTGTTTATGGGGGAAGGAATACGCCGCCGCTCCAGGCCGCGTCTAGTCTTTCAGCTCATCACAGAAAACATGACAGCCCTCCTTCTCTTTGGTGCTGAGATGAGCTGTTTCTCCTGTCCCCATGGGGAGTCAGAAATTTCTGCTTCGCTTTCTCCTTCTTGAACTTCACTTCAAGACAGCGGATCGATAACGTGTGAGTGAGCAAACACTGCCTGCTTTGGGCCGTGTACACAAACATTGTGTAATTTCGCAGCGATGTGGTTCGAGGTTATATGCCAGTTCAATCCAGAAGGAATGAATGTTTCATTGAATGCGCTTATTTCTAAATATTTTTTTTTTCCCACACATAAGCTGTCCTTGAATGGAAATCCAGCATTAACTGAATCAGGGTGTTTCAGAATTATCTTGCGTTTAAGGGTGGAGATTGACAAACTCCAGTAAAAGCAAGTCAGTGAAACCAAAAATCTCCAGAAACTACTTTAATACTCGCCTGTTTTATTGGCTATCATTTCATTTTTCATTGACACACTGTAACGCCAATGTAATCTGCTTTGTTTGGACTCCGCAGCTTGTAATTACTGCAGTGAAATTAGGCCTCGATTCTGGTGAGCACGAGCAGTGAAAAGCCTGCGATTGGCCCGTAAATGGGAACGATATGAAATCAGACACTGACAACTTTGTAGCTTGTAATTATGCTGTTTTGCTGACACACTGTGTAATTATGTTGTTTACTTTGGCAGTGACGTGTTAAACACTCGCATGTTGCCATTTATAACATCTGGGAATTAAATAGGAATTCAGTAACCTAAAAAAATACGGTTTGAGTGTATTTTTGTGTGCAACTCTGTCACGGCGCTACCCTCATAAGGATACGTCCAGACTATTTTTTGTTTGCAGCGAGGGGAAACTGAGGTTCATGGAAAATTGTTAATACCAGTAATCGTGCTGGGTGGTCTACCACTGACCTTCTTAGGCCTCCACTTCTCCACCCAGCAGGCCAGTTCCAAGTTTCACCCTTTTCCTCTAGCTTATTCCCGTTCTTCAAGCTTCTCCTACTTTCTAGCATTTGGGTTTCTCTTTGGAGTACATCAGCACATCAGATAACCCCAAGGTGTTACAGAAAAACCTTGAGTTCACACACTCAGGAGTGGCTGCTGCGTGCACGCTGTATGTATTTCTTTTTTGTCTCTTATAGCTTGGAGTTAAGACTGAATCAGCTGTTCACACAACCTCTCATATGCACACACACAGACACAAAGCTCAGATGTGGAAAAAAAAAGAAAAGAAAAAGCTCAATTGCACAGTAGCAAACACACAGTTTTTTTTTTTTTTTGCGCACAAAAAACACTCACACACCTAAAGAGGGGGCTGTGCCTCCGGGGGCCACGTCAGTTACCTGCTGACACACAGGCTAGTGATTGATGAGACGCCGGGGGCGCTGGAGTAGACTTTGTCAGCTGCTCATAATTTATACATCTTATCTCCATCAGAAGAAAAGACAGAGTGCCGCGTTGTGTATATGGAGATGAAAACGCTGGGCTTGTTTAGGCGGCGGTGACAGGGTAGCTGCTAGCTGCTGTTAGCCGCGGCGCAGAGTGAAAACTCAGATTGCTATCTGTTAGCTTTCTCACCGGGTCCCTCTGTGGCCAGAGCCTTCACTCTTTACCTGTGACGAATCCTCTGTGTGTCAGTCATTTCCACTCACTTTCATTGCCTATCTCTCCCCCTCTCTCTCTCATGTTTCCCTCTCTCTTTGTGTCTCCTTTCCTCCCCTCCGCCTCGCTCTCTTGTGTCTCTATTTCTCTCCTGTGACCCTCTCTTTTTTCTTTTTTTTTCACTCTCTCTCCTCCGTCTATCTCCTGTCACATTCTCGAGCCAGACAGGCCCAAGCCTCTGCTGAAAGCTGCTGGCTCTTCCTCAGTCCACTCGCTGGGCGAAGGTCAGGACAGAGGCATGACTGGAGTTACAGAATAATTAGCTTTGTCAGTGTCATGTTGAAATCGATGTTCAGATGTTGTGTGAGGGTGGGCCAAAGAATTTATTTTAGCAAAGCGCAGGCATGACTTTCTATTTATCCTTTAAAAACATTCGTATAAACTTGTTTATGATTATACTTTTTTATTCCAACACATTTGTCTGACAGCTATAGCTAACAATGCATTGGTAGAAATATCCAACCCTATATCATAGTTACTGAGGTAGACACTAAATAGTTTCTGCATGAAACTGGTCACAACAAGGTCTGTGGATTTTCTTCCGTAACCAGGTCATAATTTCTGGAAAGAGACATGTTGCTGAGTTTTTCAAGTGTATGTCGTTTAGCCCTACAAGCTGATTGCCATCTAATTCGGTTACACTTGACCGAAAGCAGAAATCTTTACGGGTGTTTTCTCAAAAACACTGCCATTAACACAAAATCTTGATGTTTATATGAGAAATGTAAATTTGCTTTCGGGGTGACCTGTTCCTTTAAGAGAAACATCTTAGTACTTCTGCCGCCCCAGTTTATTTTTAAAGAGACTTTCTTTGTCCGCACAACTCTGTAACTTAATGAGTGATTAGAGGGTTTATTTTCTTTTAGATCAACAGAAGAGCACATTGTCTTTTTGTTAAATCCAAATGCAGTGTCTTGTCGATTTAGACTCCAGCATTGTAGCTATTGTGAATGTTATTTTTATTTGACCACAGTTCAAGCCGAGAAACAAAGAAACGCATCAGTGATCTCGCGTGGAGCTCGTCACTGGTAAACTAACCTGACTTTTGTTGCTCTGTGCGCTCTGCGAGTGTTTGATATCGCCGTCCCGAATGTGAAAAGAAAGTTTAGCAGCCCACAGAACTTTACCTTACTCCCCTCCAATTGTCTATTAGCATGCTTTGTTCTCCCAAATTGTGTTCAGATGTTTTTTAAAAGTGTCGGTTAACTACTGCACCAGCAAAGAAAAAAACTTTGATTCCATAACCCCTTCCCAGTATTGATCTTGCCTTGTAGATAAAAGGCTGCTCTCTCTGAAATCATGCATTTTTCATTGTGGTATCAATGGCAGCCTTTGCATTTGGCATCCCACTTAGCTTAAAGCTATGCTCACCAATGCTGTCTGTTTTGCTCTATTGATTCAGAGGGTTTGCACGTTGTATATCTGAAAGACCAGTCCCTCGGTATCATTTTGCTTTATCTTTGAACAGCATGATTGCTGTAAACAGCCACAAAGAATCAAGCAAATTATTCTGATTAATGTTTTTTGGAGTTGATCGGCATTGTGCTTTGCATTAAATATTCAAGCTGGAGCATTTTCACATAATTAAGAAAGTGTGTGTGTGTGGTAATTCAAATCCCCACGACTGCTGGAGCTGCTTCGTTTGTTTGCACATGACATATTTTTTCTAATATTACGCTAAATACACTGAATTTTAACTTTGAGAATATTTCTGTGTTTTTATGGTAGAATTTTGACACCCCGTAGACATGCACCCCGAAGGAAAAATAAAAACGAGAATAGAGGTCCAATACTACCTTCTTATACCAAATAGTAGTTCACATTGTGTTGCTGATGCTTGTCAGGTGTTAAACAACACTTTCGACCAAGGACAGACAAATGAGAGAGTCCTCCTCTAATAGAATCTCAAAAGATGAAAAATATAGTGCAGGAGGCAGGAAGGACTACTCAAAGAGGTGACCATCAGCATCTCAGCGGCGTGGCTTGGCAGCCTGCAGCCTGCCATGGTGTAATTGGAGAGAAAACATATATGGGAGCAAATAACCCCCTGTCAGGGGCATTAAAAGGAGATGTTGTGACGACTGAGAGCCCTTCTAGCAGAGCACAGCAAAGTGGAGGGGGGAGAATAAGGCCCATCAAATAAGAAAAAAAAAAAAAAAAAACCTGCTTGAACCACCAGTACATTCAAATATTCAAAATAATTGTTGACCGGTAGCGGAATAGAGCATCCATGTTTGTTTGTGGAACTTTCCCTCAAGAGAAAAAACAGGTATTTGCCGCCATTGTCGCCGTTGTTATCCATTCACCGTCACCCTTTGATTGATTTGGCGTGTCTGCTTTCTGTGATGGGTATAATTTGAAAATGGCAAAGGGTGACATTAGCAGTAGAAGTGCTCAGCCCACATTACTGTGACATGACATGAAGGTAGGTGATGGAAACAGGGAGGAAAATGTGACTTACTGTCAAAACTCAGAGCTGAAATATGGAAGGGAAACAAGCAGGAGAAATGTCGTAATTTACAGATAAAAGGTTATATTGCATTTTCTACCACTTGAATATTTGTGGTTGTTAGTTTCCCTGTAATGTGATAGGCATTTATTGTTAACAGCGTCTAATTACAGCGCAAATAACCAGCGAGTTGAGTTTTATAGGATGCTGTAGTTTCCCTTTCTCTGCAGATATAAAGGCTCTGCAGAACGTCCCATGTGGTGCCACTGAAATAGTCTTTAGCCAGCCTTTGTTTGGCAGCCAACTATCTCTTCCAAGCAAATTAGATGTTGCATGGCTTTACACGGCTTCTCAAATTATAATTGTCCGGTGCTCTCTGCCGTGCTTTTTTGTTTTTCTCCCCACTTTTCTGTCATGTCTGTACTTCACAGTCATCACAAAAGAATTCGCCTGTCTCTTCTGAACCTCCCCTGCGCTCGGAACCTGCCTGACCCCGCCATTCAACTGAGCGTGTCAAAATGTTAATGAGGATCCCCCCCAAAAGCGCTCAGAGGTTAAATAAAGTCTTCATAAGCTGTCGGTCGAAATTCAGTAATTTATTTACTTGGCATGTTTCCACTTTCCCTGCCACTCCGCCTCGGCTCTTGTTTCTATCCGGGGACAGGGCTTGTCTTGTTGTGTTTTGTTTCTTTTTTTTTTTGTGCGCAGGCAGCTGTGCAGGCAGCTTTTGTCTGCGCGCGAGATTGCTGCTTTAGCTCAGTGGCCCCTCTCATTAATCATTCGGTCGGACTATTTATAATGCGGCAGCCAAGCCACCACCTCGGTTGCCATTGGCTTTTGTCACCGTAGCACTCTTTTTTTTTTTTGTGGCAGGAGGAACCCTAATTATTAACTGTTAAGATGGCAGCCAGCAGTAAAGACAGTAAAGGAGCATGTCAACATGGCTGGCTGACAGTCAGACTGAGGCGATAACCCACTGAGCTGCCAGAGAGTAACAGCACACCGCACGGCTCGATCTAATTTTCTTAATCTTAAAAGTATATTTTGACACTTGGTTTGTCAGCTGATGAAAAGTCACCACCTATTCCCCTTTTTAAAATATTTATATTTAAACTAATTCTAACCCAGTTTAAGAAACAGGTGAAAAAAAAACATTGGCAAAATAGCAGTCCTCAGTATGCACAAACTTGCAGACACTCATTTGATCAGGTAAATATTTTTTTGATTACACTTGAGAGAAAATTCTGGTTCTGGCAGAGCTCCACTCAAATCTGGCTTCTTCTTATTAGTCAAGTTGGGTTCATGCTCAATACAGATGTCACAATCTATATACCACAAATCATTAAATCACTTCCTGATTTGGTGCACAGTTCTTGCAAATCCAGGAAAGATTGAGATGGCCTTGGACTTGAAGTGTCAGAAATATATAATACGTATGTGTTTGTGGTTGGGGGGGGCGGAAAAAAAAAAAAAAAAAAAGAATTAGTGAAAGCCTCCTGGAGAATGACAGTCTTTGTTATTCGTCTTCTGACTCCTTAGCAGACAGCTATCAGGAAGAAAGAGAACTCAGTGTGCACCACCGAGAGAAGAAAATATGTGAGTCAGACTTTCCCCTCCTCCCTCCTTTCCCCAAAGCTTGAGATCCCCCTTCCAAAAATGAAAAGGATCAAGTTGCTGTCACTGTCACCGCACAAACATAAACTTTTCTGGCACCTAATAAATAGGCAGTGTGGCATTGTTCTCAAAGCCAGACAGGTGTGTCTGCCTCAGTGATGATGGATTCCATTATTCTGTATGGAAAGCCTGTTGGCTTTCTTGTCATATGTTGTCACACATCTTTCTCCTGAGAGAGAAAGGTTTGAAAGATGGCCAAAAGTAATTACACAGACGCTTCCCTGATGCTGTTGCCATGTGTTTTCTCCTGCTCATCACCAGTAAAGGTAGAAAGGAGAAAAAAAAAATCTGTTACCCACAGCTATATTTCACAGGGAGATGGGGTGTGCAGACATGTCGGTGCTCTGCTGCTCTTCTTGTTGTGGTGATTGCTAGCTCATTAACCCGTCAAGGTTTATTTTTCCCTGCTATGAACGCTGGCTTTGGGGAAAGGGCCCTGGGCAGTTTGTTTCATCGCTGAGGTGAAGCAGCACGCCCTCATCTGGGTGTGTGCCGATGACATTATTTGCACCTGAATGGCAGGTACATCAACGTCTCCTTGTAAACGTATCAAAAGGGAGACAGAGGCGCCTTTGTTCTCGTCGCAGCCCACTTGGGTTGCTGACAGCCTGCTGATTGATATTATCATTCTTAATGTCAGTAAATAGTGCCATGCCAGATAAGGAATCAGTTTCCTCTTGGTGCTGGAGAGCTCATTTATCTTTCTGCGACTCGCCCTGGCATATGCTGAAATTGGAGCCGGAAGTAGTCTTCCATTTCAGTCAGAAAGGGATGTGTTTTTTTTCTCTCACCATGTCCTAATCTGCCATCTCTGTCTCACTTTCTCTCCTTGTTTCTGTCTCCCCGGTTATTTTGATTCTGAATGAGTGAGACTTGACTGCGAGGGAAGATGGAGCTTAAGTCAGTTGTAATATGTTAGGACAACTCTTGATTAGATTCTGTCAGAGTGAGGCGAGGTCTCTCCTGCTCCAGTCTCCCCGTCCTGGAGCACTGGCCTAACGAGGAGCAGATCTCAGGCCACTCAAGAGCCGTTCCTTGAATTTGTTACCAAAATAAGACCCTTATTAGAGTCATACGTATTTTTTCGGAGGTTGAGCCGCAACCATCATGAAATTGTGCCTCATGTGCAGTATATTTTCCTCCTCTGAGGGGTCATGCATTTAACGAGTTCCCAAAGAAGAACCGGAGTATAAAACTTGCCGACAGTAAGCCTTTTCCAGAAGCGCACGGTGGCCACCAAAGGTCTTAGAGACATCATATTGAAAAGGTTAAACACTGACAGGGAACAACCCTAACATGGTGGGTACACAACCTCCTCTGAACAGCAACAAATGATGGCATTTAAACAAAACAAGAAAAAAAAAAGAAAAGAAAAAGAGGGTACAGGGAAAAAGTCTAGGTTTAATTTTTGACATGGGGAAAAAAATAAAATAAAACATACCACACATGCAGAGGCCCGGCGCATCGTGGTCGCGCTGCTCTGAAAATGAAACACAAACATTAGAGTGCTGCGGCATAAGTGTGCAATTCAAAGCGCCTATCTCCATGTTCTTCCTTTCACCCCCCTCCTCTTCTCTGCGATCCTGTTACCCCCCCCACCCACCCTGCGCTGTTTTGTTGACGGATGGCGCTGATATCCCCTGAGCCGGTGATGGATGCGTCATATCTCGGGAAGGAGCGGGTTTGTCCTCGGCAGGTGAACGCGCGGCTCCCTCGTCCTCCGAGCCGACAGACGCGCATGACACTTTTCGACGCTCTCTCCCTGATAGCACTTTGGCATGCGGGCGGAATCAAAGGGGGCATCCTTCGCGTGCAATTAGAGCGGGAAATAAAGACGACGGAGGGCGGCGTACAAAGGGAAGCTGGGGGATCAGAAGGCTGTAATGAAAGGTGATTAGAAGTAGGGGCCCCGGCCTATGAGGCTGCAGAGAGCTGGGGGAAACAAATCTTTGTTGAGGAGACATTATCAAAGCTGATAATGACAGACAGCCACTGGCAGACAGACATGACTACTGTGTGAGAGAGGAAATGTTTGTATTAATTTTTCTCGTCAATAGTAAAGGAAAACCTGTGCGAGTTAAGTGTGGTCCTGACAGGGGGGAGGTTTGCAGATTTACCTCTCATGTGCCCTTTGATTGATATTGAAGTAAGAGTGCTTTCACAATAAAAGACAGACAAAATACAGAACTCTCCAACTTATTTGTGTGCAAATCTGCTTGTTTTTCTTGAGTTTGTGCAATATATTGTCTCTATTACTCTACTATTATTATATTATATTATACTGTATATCTTAGTACTGTGTATTGATCATTGATGACTGTTTGAGTTTTTGTTTTTTTCTGAGAATGTATAATGTATTTTCTTTGCCTAATATACCTATTGTATCTTCATAAGTCCTAACTTTTCATAACGTCCTGGGTCGAAGCCACCAGCTGTCTCTGTCAAACGCCCCCTTTTTCACTCTGACTGAATGGCATTTTCTTCCCCCCTCGTTTTTTTTTTTTTTTTTTTAAGTTTGTCCTCAAAAAACAGCGAGCCGCCCTGCTGGGCACCGAGTGAGTGAGTGATGGACATTTGTTTCACTTCTCTCTGGCTAAACCGACGAAAAGGAGACCCATTCCTCTGCCTGCCATTGCCAGCAGTGAGTGGCTGTCAGGGTTGGGGCTGGTCCGGGGCCTGCTAATGGTGCTGTCTGTCTCAGTCAAGTACTTGAGACCTTGAGTCCCTCAAGAGACACCTAGCTCCAAAGTTTGACTTGGAATTAAGCACCCGGTGAATGAACAGAGGGCGACCGGGCTGACATGCATGAAGTCACTGTGACATTACATATACAGTTTATTTGGGCTGTATTTGTAGATGTTGCTCTCTGACGGGCTGAATGTCAGGTTAGTCATTTTGCAGGCCCGATGGATTCATGAAAAGGATGCTAGTTTATACTTCCTTACATTAGTTAGATTGGATATTGATCATTATGCCAAAAGGAGACACTTCTTAAAACAAAGGACTAAGACACAGAAATAGCACTGAGAGGATTCCAGGGGCTTCCACAAACAAACAACGTTAATTCAATGCTCCGCCGACAAAAAAGCGCATTCGAACAAAGCGCCAAATAACATCCTTGTCAAGCATCTGGTAAATGGGTTATTTGGCACCTTAACAACAAGTTGCAGTTCAGGCCCATTCAGATTGTCAGCAGACACGACAGGCATGCTGTCTGGGAATGAGGGGCTTAGCGAAAAAAGGAGGCTGCGGGGGAGCGCAGGGGCGACCGGAGAGTTTAAGACCGGCACTGTAGCTATTACAGGATGTCAGAAAATGTGCTTAATTGAAAATGATTAGGGCTCTCGTAAAAGCCGATCAAGTCAGGGATTGGGGAGAAAGCACAATTGTCCCGCATAATCCTGCCTGCCGCTGTTCTTTCATCTGGATGAAGAGATCAAAAAAGAAGGGATTTGTAAAGGCCAGACCTCCCTGTGCCACAGCCACTGAGCTCAGATCCTCTCTCCGGTTTTCTCCTTTACAAATGAACTTCCTCTCTCTCTCTCTCTCTCTTGCGTATCCCTCTGCCTTCTTTTTGTCTTCCATGCTATTCCACACCAGCTTTGCTGTACGATATTTTTCCATTGTCACGAGATAATGTGGAGGTCAACAAGCATTCCTTTGTTGTGTTTTTGCAGTGGTATACCAGTGTGCTTTGCATTAAGCTGCGAATCATGATGGCTGCTTGTGTGACAGCGTGTTTAGAGATTCCACAGTGTTGCTCTTCATTATCAGACATCAAAGAGCGACACACAAGCTATGGGTTGTGCTTCCATGTCTTCCTTTATCCGTCTTCCAGAAAAGAAAAAAAGAAAAAACCAAGAGGATAGAGAGCAGTCTGAAATGAAGGCTAGAGGGGCCTAGAGAGAGTCAAAGTGAGACACACACAAACATTCACGCACACATGGAGGAATCAGCTGTGAGCTGAATGGATCTGAGTTGGGGGGGGAGCGCACTGCCCTTATGCCCTCTCTTTGAAGTGAGGCACAGGCCGTATGTACGGGCCCCAGAGAGGGGCATGTCTACATCCCCCCCATAGGCTGGCTGAAGGCAGCGGTCCGACCAGAGCAGAGCAGAGCAGAGCACAGAGCAAAGAATGGAGCTAAACCGGAGTAATTTGGTTGAGACAATGCTCAGGGCATTGGACCTCACCATACAACATTTAATGTGTGCATTGTTTTCAGGATAAGAGGTATAATTTGAGCGAGAGTTTCTGTGTGATTTCACTGATGTATAACATTGTTTTAATGATTTTCTGGCAGCCCATAAACACTCTCACTCACTTTCAAAATGATAGCATGCACATGCGTTCACGCTGCCCTCTCCAAGATCTATAATGGCATTTGCTATTTATCTTAAGATTGATGTAAAATAAATCCTCCCAAACAGAAACATGAGTGATGGCCGTTTAGTTCTGGCCTCAACATGTTTAAGTCAGTGGATGAAGAGCGATTGTGTCCATTTGTGTTGAGTGCAACACCATTAACCCCGGGCCCGATTAGCGAGACGGAAGAAAAACCCAGAGCAGATGATTTCCGTCACTGTAATGTCACACTGTTGCTCTCGTCTGTCGGGGCTGCACTCATAGAAACACTCCCTGTAAACACACACCGGCTCTTTGATGGACTGTTCCCAGCTTGCGCGCCCCGACACTCGGCTCGCGGGTTGGGTGGGATGCGGAGAGACGGTGTGAGGTCTCGTCTGGTCTGGGCCACTCTTGCTCTGCTCTGGCCTCGGGGAATGTTTGCCGTGAGATAAGGCTGTGTTTGAAGAGGAGCTCCAGATGCTCGTATATTACAGGTTGTCTTGTCATGCCGCAGATAAAGCCTCAGAGAAGCTCCTGTCGCCAAGCCCTACCGCACGCAGACACACACTCGCGGGGAAGATAAATGTTTACAGGAGGCATTCACCCTTCGACAGTGTCGTGCTGCGGACGGCGGGGCTGTCAAGGCGCGGCCATTTTTAGGCTGTGGTTCATGTCTGCGACATCTAGATTGTGACGTGGTGCATATCACTTCTTATAAACACGTGCTTATATTCCTCTATCTCTGAGATACTTTTGTAGTTTCAGAAAAAATGTTGTTAGCCTTAACAAACTCTGACACATAGCTGCGGCGATAAAGGCTGTGGTGGAAACAAAGCATGTTCCGGCTTCTGAGATTAGATTTTAGATTCTTCTCAGTGTGCACCCCTGATCGGGCCTTCCACCGTCTGCCCGTGTCGTTTCGCACACTGTAAAACAAAAATGTGGTCATAACTTTGGTTCCCAAAGGGGAGATTGTGAATTTGAGACACTGTTAAAGACAAAACGTACTGCAGTGGTTTTATCTACCTGACTGTCATGCCTGCTTTAAGTTTATTAAGCTCAGAAACAGCCTTTACTGTAGGTCACATCTTCACTAGTAAAGCTGTTTACTCTCAGCCTGTAACCTGTTGAAACAGCTCTGTCCGATGACATAATATTTAATTGGTTATTGCTTCTCATTATGTAATTGGGCTATTTTTTTTTTTTTGTCATCGCATCTCATTTAGTCGGAGACCATGTCCCTGCTTTCCATCCAACCTTGAATGAGGTTATTCCTCGCTAATAAGACAAGAGATAGCGGGGCCTGTATAATGCAGGGCCGGGTTCCCCTCTGTCATTAAGTCATGTGTTTGCTAAAGTGGAATGGTATATTGCTTGACATAAAACGTGGCATGTCTTCATTTGTCAGGCCCGTGGAGCTGTGAGACAAACGATGTTCAGAGTGTATGTCTGAGGGCCCTCTGAGACCACAGTTGAGCGGTTGCTCGCTGGTGCGTTTCTCATGCTAATGTCATGGTCTCCCAGTCTATCTGTCACCCCATTACGCTAACATCATTATGCACAGGGGCCTGTCTCTGTCGTTGAAAAGAACAGAATCATTCCTGTCTCATTTTGAAGCAAATTGTTTGGGGAACATTTCTCTTCTCCCTCTCTCTCTCTGTTTTTTTTTTTTTCCAGTGGTAATGGCGGGCCAATCATTTTGCAAGGCTCCAGGTATGCAGATGAATGAATAGCTATTTGAGCTGTTTGGTGAAAGGAGTTTTTGTATTATTCATGAGAGGGGTGGTGTGTCTGAAAGGGAAAGTGCGCTCGAATGCGCGTCTGTGAGGGGCCAGCTTGTCTGTCAGACACACATACATTCAGATACAGGTACAGTGCATTGTATAAGCATTCCCGTATTAACAGTTACACGGACACAGTCATGCTTAGATGGTTGACTGTATGGATGTCAACTTTGAGTACATAGTTTAGTTAATAGCCGCTTTGCAGTATATATGATAATCATGGTTCTTTTTATATTTTTTAATCACACTGTACAACCCCTGATCAGGCCAAGAGCAAGACGCCATTTCAGCCTTTGAGCAGCTAGGAAGTATTAAGTGTGATCATTTCCCTCTCCTTACTAGGAATCTCTTCATCTCACCCACGGCGCAGGTTCAAATCCAGGTTAGCACCTTTGTCTTAATCTGAATATCTCAGTCTTGGGGGAGAGCATGCACTCATATCTGTCAGCTCAGCAAGTTCCTTATGCTGCGGTGCGTGCTTTCTCGCCCGCCGTCTCTTTGTGCGGGAGCCACTGTGCGCTAGCCGTGTGCCCACCTGCTAATTGAAAAGCTCCAATCAGCTCAGCTCACCGAGGAGACAACCCCGGGTTCGCGTAATTGTCCTGATGACAGCGCTCCAGCAAAGAGAAAAAAAAAAAAAGAAAGCCTTTCTGTATCATCATTTGCACAACGTTATGAATAGGTTAATAAAATCAAATGCTTTAATTATAGCTTAGTTGCCATATTGTTAATGGTGCCAGTGTGGCTCAATTGAATAATACCGTTTCTACTATTAATTATCTGAAAGTGAACTTGTTTAAATGATATTTTACAGCCCCTTGATAAAATTACCGCTAGAGGCAATGTAATGATAGACAGACAAAGGCCATGCACGAATTATCATAAACTATTAGCTTGTTTCCAAAGGGTTTTATGTTAATCTTTTAGCGCTTAAGTACCCTGCAATTAACATATCAGGAGGAGCTGCCTTCCAGCTAGGCTTGCAAATTGAAGTGCTCAGATAAAAAAGCTATTGAGATGAAACCCTGAAAGAGAAGAGGAGCTACCGCGCTGGAGTGTGCTGGAATTTTTTATTTTTTTTTATTTTTTTGCCCGTGTGCTGTGTGTCTGCGCCGCACTTTTGCGAGAGAGGGAGAGCGATAGGGAGACTTTTAAGAGCGCTGAGACAAAGAACGAGTGGAAAAGAGAGCAAGATGCCGTGAGAGTGTCTGTGATCAAGGGTGTATAACGATTCCATTATCTCTCTCGGGTGATGACATGAGATGTCTCTTTCAGGCCTCGTTGTCTTCGTCTAATGCTACACACTGTGTGAGCTATAGGCGGAATGAAATGGCTCTCATTGGCTGCGACGGCGGCATCTGATGGAATGTGTTTACATATCAGGCTAGTGGCTTGATATGTAAATGCGGCGCGCTGAAAAGGCTACAGGGAGATATGGTTCATTGTTAGGTCTTCACAGTCTGTGTTCCCTTTTATGCTAGGCACAATCGTACCCACTGAGCGAGCATCTTGTAAACCGCCCGTTGCCTTTGGTAGGTTAAACCCACAAAGGAGACCCATGCTTTGGAAGATATGCATGTTTTATTGCTTAATTGGCAGCTTCGCTTTGGTCTGGGTTCTTTGTTGTCGACGCATAGCGGCTGACACCATTTACGTTTATTACGATTAAATGAAATAAAACATATAGAAAGCAGAGGGCAGTTGTTCATTGGAGAATAATCCTTCTTTGTAGTGCAGAAAATGCATCATGTCTCCTTTTAAAGTTCAAATCATGTCTCCAGAATAGTTAGCTAATAGTCTATGTCAGCCTTTTCTATTCCGCCTCGCTCTAGGAAGTAATTCACAAGTACGTGAATCATGAATTGTTACGCCATCACACACGCGGCATTCCGTACATTCTAGTACGCACTGGTCCTGACTCAGTGAAACCATATTGCCCATAGAGCGCTGTGATATTTTCCTCCATCACCCAAAGATAGATGACTCCACTGAGGCCTTAATCTCATGTTAAAGATTTGTTGGCCTCTAGAAGCCAGGCCTAGCATTGAGATGCCTCGCCTGATTTATATTCACTGGCATGGAAGGGGGAGCCAAGTGCACTATCTGCAAAGCAGATGCTGCAGCAGTGCCCTTGTATTAGGTTTTATATTTCACCTGAAATAAAACCTCTGAACAAGGTTGTGTCCTCGAACCCCATCTTCTCTCTTTTTCTTTACTTATTGTTTTTTTTTTTTTCTTCTTCCTCCTTTGGTGTTTTTTTCTTGGAGATGATAGCCAAATAGCGTGTTTTCCATTGTAAATAGCAGAGGAAGTAGCACAGTACTTTAACCTTTGCACTGAGAAGTTTTCCTTTTCCTTCATGGCTGAATATAAGTGCAGAAAGCTGAGGAAAAATAAGGCCCATAGCTAGCCAAGATGCTGATGAACGTCGCCTTCAAAACCAAATTCTTGTCTGTCAGCCCCTGTAATTTATGGGGCGGAGATTACAAAGCTACTGATACAATAAATTAAACTGATGGACAGAATTATGCCCAGTGCTTCCTGCTCTCCCCAATGACGCACACTAACTTAGCACTGCCTGACAATGAGTATGATTTACCACCCGGGCAAGAGTGGAGAAGGGAAAACATTCACAGGCAGAGGCACCCAGGCCTCACTTTGGCCCACAGCCTAGTGAATAAAACCCTGCTTTAATTCACCCACAAACGTGTCGCCATTAAAAGGCTAAGAATAGGGATTGCAGATCATAAATACTCTCTGATTTATTAGCTAACAACAAAGCGCATAAGCCCGGCCAAGGAGAAGGGGGATTGTTTGACAGAATGTTGTCAAGGAGAGAAAAAGAGAGGAAAAACACACTCATTCTCTCGTTCTCACTCACAGACACTCTTAGCTAAATCTGACCAGGGATGTAGCCCCGGCTCTATCTCCTGCAGCAGCGTAGGAGCAGATGTGTCTGCTCTCTTCTCAATGTGTGACAGACAGAAAAGATAAACAGAGGGAGAGGAAGAGACGGAGGGAGGGAGGCAAAGAGAGCAGGAGCTGGCACGGCACTGGCTAATTTATCTCGCTGAGAGACAGATTAAAGAGAGAGGAGAGTGAAACAAAGTTCCACTGGCTTAATCAGCGGACAGCCTGCTAGCAGAAGACATGATAAATCAGAGCGGGCTCAGTCCAGGAGAAAGCCTTTTTGCTCTGGGAGAGAACGGGAGACATCCTCAGCCAAACAGCAGTATCTTTTACATGGACTGTTGTGAAAAGCTGCTTGTGTACTCGCTGTGTGTGTACTCGCAATCGATACCCGTTCCTATTGTTTGAGCAAACATTGTTGTACAGTAGTCCTCTGCTGTCGCTTTGTTCCGACGCTGTTATATTTAGTAGCGGCTGAACAATCCTTGGTGGTGTTGTGTAAACAGGACAAAAGGGACATGAAGGGCCTTGAGTTTCCCCCTTTTTCGCTGTGAAGCTGCGCCTTTCTTTGGCTTTGCGACAGGGGACCAACCTAAGGGCCTAACCCAGGAACAGGAAGAGGAGCTTAGATATCCCTGTGTCATTAGTTCACTACGGGGTCACAGCTGGGCCACTCAGAGCATGATTACACCCCTTGATTTATCTGCTTTGGAGCCCAAGCACAGATAAATCTCCGAGCTCATCCCCGCTGTGGGATCCTCACTGTCTGATAAACGGCCCAAGCTGAATAAACAACTGCCACCACCACCACCCCCCCACCGCCCCCCCCAAACTCCCAACCCCTAATACATTATGAATAATTCATTCAGGTTGCGAGCGGCCGTTAAATGTGTATATTTTGTATCGCGAATGGCAAAGGTGCTCCCATGATCTCTATCCAATCCCGCGTGCGCGTCTTTGATGAAGCACCAGCGAGGCAGAGGTTGGCGGACATTTTGTTTCGGAGTTGTAAACTTTATTTCCTCGCCCCGGCTGTCGTCCTCCAGCGTTTTCACATAAATACACTATGCAAATATGTCACGGGGTAGCCTGCGCCGACGCTCCTGCGTGGATATCGGTCTGTCTGCGACTTTATGACGAAGTTTCAAATCATTCATTACGGTGACCCCTGCGGTAAATTCGCTTAGTGGTAAATTGCCCCCCCGGCTCCCCTGTTTCGGTGTGTAGCCGTGATCACGAGTGCATTTTAACTTAATTAATTGGCCGTTTCTGTTGACAAGAAATTTATGCAGTAATAATTTGCTCGAAATAGATGCAGAGCGCAGGAAATGAGATATCCATCAGGGCGCTTGTGTTCCGCCAGCTGCACCGCGGCTAATATGAAAGTATTTCAGGCTGCTCAGACCCTGCTGTTTGCGCAGTCAAGATTATATATACCCACGATCCATTGCCTGCCTCAGAGGCGCTCATGGAGGTCTATGATAACAAAGACTATGTGATTTATGGCCTGCTGTGAAAGCAGAACTTGATGAGATTAAACAATTTCATAGCACGAGTGTTTCTCAGAGGGCCCTCTGATTTGTGGCAGCAACACCGACAGTAAATCAGCTTTATATATCTGAAAGCATGCTCAGCAAAGGAGTGCAATTACTGTTTAAGACAGCTACTTTTTATTTAATTTTTATCCCTGGTTTGTCTCTTTTATCCCCGGCCCGTCACACAGCCACTCACCTTCATAAGTCCTTTTGAGGGCTGAGCGGCTGAAGACGAGAGGAGGTGGGAAAGTCAAGGAGGGGAGGAGAGGAAGGCGCGGTGGCGTGTGCCCTCCGCTATCTCTCCTCCGCAGCCTCTGCAGAAACAACAACAACAAGCAGAGGACAACAGCGGCCACCAGTAGGACAACACAGGCATCCGTGGAGCAGGGAGGGGAAGCACTCCATTTTTAATGCATTGTTTGCCTGCTGCTCTGTCCCTGTCTGGGTAAATGGAGTAAGCAGAGTGTAATTAGAGAGCCGGGCTTTGCTCCTTGCCATAAAGATGACATGGTGTAATGATACAGCTTACAGGCCCGCAGAGGGTTCTGTCTCTTGACAGAGGATCTGGGTCGTTTGCCTGTGACTTATGATAGGTGAGGAGGATGACAGTGTTATCATTGCGACGTACGACGCGGAGATGTGGATGTGGGGAAACTTCTGGTGAGAGGTTGTCAGAGATTGGCTGCAACAGAACTGGATGCGTGTCACATTTTTAAATGGAAATAAAGAACAATCTATTTTCGGTAGCTTAGTTTTTGCAATTATTTGTCCGTTTTACTCGTTTGTTTTAGCTGGAAATGTGCGGTTACCAATATGTGCAGTAACGCATGCACTCCTAAACTGTCTTTATGTGCTGAAAAAAAACAGAATAAGCCTTTTTTTTCCAAATTATAAACCATTCAACATTTTGAGTTCCAGGCAGAATTCTTAAATTTAGGAAAAGATCACGAGCGATTCGCGAGTTTCGCGTTTGTACTCATCAACTAATCACTTTGTGTTTTTCCATGACTGTAAGTGAAAATTGGAGTACATGTGCATTAGTGTTTCATGCATTCAAATAATACGAGAGGGTGCATGTAAGCTTTTTAGTGCGAGTTCGCGCACACATATGCAAATTTGTGTGTTTTGAAGTTGCGGTTAAATGTTCAACGGGTGTTTGTGTGTCTGTGTCCTTGGGTGAAGATGTGAGCCGCGCATCTGTCTGCATCATCCCATATCTTCCCAGAAAACATCAAGAGATCTCATTATTTCGACACATCTCAGGTTTTTTTTTTTTTTTTTTTTCCTTCTCGCTCCTCTCCGTGTGCCTTGAGTCAAAATTAGTTTTCATTCCCTCTGTGATCTTACTGACTGAAACCGGCTCAAAGTAAAGAAAATCGCAGCCTTCGTAGCGGGGCTGAGTCAAACACACACTTCACACAGCCGCAGTCTGAGTTAAGCATTGCTAAGTAACCTTCACATTTCACTCGTGTGAAGAGCTAATTTCCTTTAAGTTCACATGTCACTTTTTGTGGCTCTTTTTGTGGGTCCTCTTCAAATGTCTCTCGGCGTCTAATTGCATAGGAAACATTCTAGACAAGCCGGTGTGACAGGCCCGCTCCCGGAGTCTTCAATTATTAAACATCCTACACTCTAGAAAACAGCCCTGACGTTAGCTACAGCCCCTAATCGGAACAGAAAACCTCATGATATGTCACACTGCTGAGTTGCTGTGGTCCTGTGTGTGTTTGTGTAGTTTGCGTTAAACAAGGAGAGATGAAAATATTTCTTTTCGCGCCAGTTAAATAAGGCAAAACTCTGACAAAAATGATTTTTGTCACAGGTAGATCAGAACATTCACATCTTGCTTCTTTCCTCCTGCTCGGGAGATAAAAGGAATTGTGTGTGCTTATGAAAATATACAGAACAATCAGTTATTTCGAGCGTAAAAGTTTGAATGAGGCATTTAATCGTTTGCTTTAACCGATATATAAAACATGTCACGACTTTTATTTGTCTTCGCCGCTCCGTGGCTTCTGTTCCGATGCAAAGGTCAAACCACACCAAAATAAGAAATAGCCTCAAGCTAATTGTATCGGGTACATGTAATGTTAGACTTACATCTCTGCTTTAAATCACTTACACTTACTCTGCAAGACACTCACAGGAAAGGTCGAGTGACTTTTTTAAATTTCAACCCAAAAACAAACACAGCCTTATTACCATCTATGAGTCATCGCTATGGATGATTAACGTCCAGCACCACTCAACCTTTGCCTGCCTGGCGCTTAGCCGTACACACAGCCCGCAGGTTTCACTGTTGCTGGTTCACTTCGCGTGCCCCCCCCCACCCCCCACCCCGTGCCCCGAGCGAAACATCAGAACAGTCGCTCTTGTGATCACTGATCATATGATACATTTACTCAGAGCAAGTTCATCGGAGTAGAACTGGTTAATCATTAAACACACGCTCCTGCTGAGCAAAATACTGCCGTGCTGCTCGCGAGTGCAGGGACCATTACTTCAAATGTTCTTTCCCCTGCCATTACCTAAGAAAACAGAATTAATACTTTTCCTGCTCGACGGCAATATAAAACACATTATAATCTTTTCGTTGCTCCCCTAAACCGCAATCATTAAGATCAGGCATAAAATGAAATGAAAACATTTGAATTAATTATCACTGTGTTGTACCTTTCACAATCCCAGTTGTGTTTGTCACGGGTAAAATATGCATTTAAATCATTTAACGTGGGTTATGCTGACTGTAAAATTACATCCACATACAATATTATTCTAAGAGTCTTTATATATTTTAAAAGCACAGTCAATCTCTGGTAGTGAATTAGAGCCTTTCATCGTTGCCATTACATGCAGTGCGATGCTCCGGGCTAGCGCTACTTATTTGTTTTCCGTAGTTTATTTCTAGAAGTGGCGTATTGTTTGTAACCCCTAACTTCAGAAGTACAAAAACGCGGATCATAAAAAATTCCATCTAGTGAAGAAATAAACGTGTCGTGCCAGCATTAAATGTTGACTCAAATAAGTTCACAAGTTGTGTCTCCTCTGATCTCTAACATGATCAGAAAGCAGCGCCAGTTTATAGAGACAAGATGTGAAAAAAGTTCCATGCACAGACACAAAAGAAATATTTTGATATAGACCCAAAGAGAAAACATATCAAAAGACATTTTTATACATGTCTTTTGCAAGCACAAAAAGCAGAAATGGTGTCAAGAGAAAACAAAACAGAAGGCTTGTTTCTTCCAACAATTGCTTTAAGCTACAAAAATCTCCTTGAGTCCCTAGCCTCCCCTCAATGTCAGCTCCCCCTCCCCTCGCCCTCCCTCTCTCTCTCTCTCTCTCTCTCTCTCTCTCTCTCTCTCTTCTTCTTCTTCATTTCTCTCTTTTCCCCTTTTCCCTCTCTAAGGCAGGACAGGGCCCTCTTTGCACCCTGATAGGTTGCGGGCTGATGCTTAGCAACAACATTCCTGTGCCCTAAGTAGCAGTAAGCCTCTGGCTGAACTCTTTGATGTGGCTGTCAGGCCACATTTATTTCCTTTTAGCACTTTGTCTACTTGTCCAGATGTATAAGGAGATAAAAAGGGCTGGTGTTTACACTGGTCTCCCTCTGTAGCGCGGCTGTAATTAGATTGTATTGCTGGTCAGTCTTAAGAAGGGAGGTGAGGTGAGGCAAGGCAGGAGCCAGCTGTGTCGGGGATGAGCTGGTCAGGAGGGGGAGACTCCAGGGCCGGGCTCCCAGAGAGGAAAGTGTAAAACATTGTGTAAAATAGTAACTTTACGTACTTCTGCCATGGCAGCCAACTCCGTAATCACATTTTAGAGGAATCTTTCTAGATCAGCTGATGTCAGCGTAATGCTCCGTAATGTGACAGCCGTCAAGATCGTAATCGACAGCCGCGCTTGCAAAACTTTGTAAACTTCGTGGCAGCCGCGTCTGAGAAACATCTAGATGTGCGTCAGCCTCCCCTGACTCACTTTTGGGTTTCTCGTATTTTCGCGATCCCCACCGTGGAGGTGGTTATGTGCTCCGTGTGGCTCTCTTTGTGATTTGCTTTTCTTCCCTCTCCCATTCCGTCCCTCCCCTGTCTCTCCCTTCCTGCTCCCCTCTCTCATGGTGATATGTTGGAAGTAATAATCACTATTGCCTGTGGGTTTATCAGCATTTATTCGCATAACAACACTGAAAAGGAGAAGACAGACAGCACTGGTGTGATGTATTATCTAGTACAGGAATCATCTTTCATAATGACATCCAACAGAGCTTCTTCTCTCTCTTTCTCTCACTCTCTCTCTCTCTCTCTCTCTCTACCACCACCTACTTCTCTCTCCCTCCCTCTCACCCACACACACACTTTCTTCATTTCTCTTCTCTCCCTCTTTCCGCTCCCCTCTCTGTCCACTCTTTATTATCACAGAAACCATGGTGCTCCCCAGCCTGTAAATTTGTGCCACATTATCATAAGCTGTGGTGATAACTCACATAGCACAGAGACAATAATGATGTGAACACTCAGCATATGCCCCGGGCCCAGCAAATTAAAACAATGCTCAGCTTGATGAGCAGACTAATCTGGACAGCAGAGAGACTGAGAGGGAAGGAGAGAGGGAAAAAGGGGGTCCGGGAGCGTCTTGAATAGACGACACAGCAGCACCTCCCTCTGTTCAGTGTAGGTAGTGAAATCAGAGCAGAGGGAAACATGGAGAGAAATAAAAGATACAGAGAAGGGGGGATAAAGAGAGTTGGGAGTGTAGATGAAGGACTTGTCAGGGATATCATGTGTGAGGAGATAATGAGACATGCATTGACTTTTTTATTTTATTTTTCCCCCTGCTCTTTAAGAGCATGTTGCCTAGAACATGTAAAGCCTCTATAATATGGAATAAATGCAGAAAAGTGGTAGATTATGCCTCTTTGTTCCTCGAGGTCCTGTCAGCCTCCTGTGATTAATCATACCGCCACGGTTCAGTCTTGTACTAGCAGGTGCAACGTTTTAAAAGTGAAATCTAGTGTTTTAGACTTTATAGCACAATTAAAATAAATATCAGTCCTCTTGAAAGGAGTACAGACAAATTCTCCCTGCGTTTGTTCCACAGGATTTCTCACGATAAGCACTGCTACTTTGTCATCCCCCGGACAGGTCATTGACTAAATTTAAAGAGAGTGAATGACAAAGGTCTGAGATAAGAAAGGGGAGGATCAGGACAAGTGGAAGCTGGCTGATTGATGTTTTTGTGGGTGGGGCAAAACGGCCGTGCTGGATAGGACAGGAAGCGGCAGCACGCACAGACGCTGAATGGGCTCGGGTGTGTGATCAGCGGGCATGGTGGTGAGGAGGTAAAGGAGGGGCGTCATGCATAGCGCTGGGGCTGGATGTGTGGTGTTAGTGAAAGCATCTGATGTCCCACAGGACCAAAGCCGGGGTGTGAAGGCAGCCTGAGGCTCTGTCTCGTATTCAGCTAACCCTAGCGGTCCTCCCTTTCCTTGTTCTCCTCCAGCACCCTCCCTTACACGGTCTGTGGGTGGTGCTGTTAATAATGTGGCAACTAGGAAGATTAATTGTGGGCAAGCTCCAGGATTAGGAGGGGCTTTTGTGGGCCAAGCAGGCTTGAATAGGCCCATGCTTGTGATCTTTCAAGCAGACCAGGAAATGAGGCAAGCAGGGGCGCAACTCTAGGGTAGCTCAGAAGATCATGGAGGTAGATCACATAGATGCTGCTCGCAGTCCCTGTCTCAATGCCCGGGTTGCTCACTTCATCTCATAATAATTGTCCTTGTCAAACACAATATTAATTACATCCTGAAAGCACAAGATGCAAATTGGTGGAATAAAGAGACTTTTGCTTCAGGATCTCACGTCGGCTCACTGCAGTATCTTCTACGCAGGTCCTGCATAGTTTTTCCTCAAATGGGAGGTGCCAGTTCTTACAGAGTACAGTATGTTCTGATTTTGGGTTGTTTTGCTTCTTGTATTACTCATGCCATACAAGTACATCGTACAAGCAGGGAGCGATCTGTGATACTTCTTAGCAGGTTTTAGCCACTCCAGAGGTTGAGAGCAGCAGGTCTGCTGTCAAAACAATATTACTCTTCCAAGCTGTTTCTCTCAAAAGCACGGTCCTCCAGCAGCATATATGTAGCAAGGCCTCAGACTAGGCTTATTTTGCCATTTTTCTCCTTGGTATAACACGACACACATGCTAGCCGGACCTTAATGCCTTTCAGAGATGCTATCTGAAAGCACATTATGTGATCGTTTTCAATTCACAGTGCTCTTTTTGCCCGTGAAGAATGTGGTTCCATTTAACAGTGCAGACCATTCCATTTCTCAAGGTTATGCATGAGCATGTAGAAGAACAACAATAAAAGTGGGAAAAATGGAGGTCCAAACCATCCCTAATATGTATTTGTCAGTTGAGTCTCTTGCTATGATTAAAGGGTCTGTGAATTCCTTCCTGCAGGAAAGGAAAGTATTTCTGCAAAGGCATCAGATATCGCTGTGTCATGATAAACTGCCTGCTCCACCAGCTAAAAGGCTGAGGGAAGGAAGAGGATGTTTTGGACCTTGAAAGTGCACCAAAGAATAACAACACAAAAACTCTTGACCTGTTTGAGAATACGGTGTGAGATTGAGGCCTCTGTTCTCTCTTTGTCCTAAAGCAGCATTTGTCACAGTTGTTTAGCCTCTGGCTTCGCTCACAATCAATAGCTCATTCCAGTCGCGCAGCCAGGAATCTATGCACACATTTACCTCACATTAGAGTTATGGGACATTAAATAAGATAAGCCGATTAAACGGAGATGAATATTTAAAATGCAGTTTGCAGCTCCTCTCTTAAGACTAGCGTCAGACTGCCTTCACATGCAGTGACTGTACTACATTTAGTTTTAATTGCAGGAGATCACTACTGAGTGAAGATCAGTCGTCACCAGAGCATCACTGTAGATGTACACCGATCAGGCGTAACATTATGACCACTGACAGGTGAAGTAAACAACATTGACCGTCTTGTGACAATACAATGTTTTGCTTTTGGACCTTGCATTCATGTGGATGTTACTTAGACATGTGCTACCCACCAAGACCAAACCAGGCACCCCCACCCCATAGCAATCACACTCCTTGAGTAGAAGGATACACCCTGACACAGGCACACACACAAAATGGTTTAGGAACAACTCAAAAAACACAAAAAACAGCACAAGGTGTTGACCTGGCCTCCAAATTCACTAGATCCCAAACTGATCGAGTATCTGTGGGATGCACTTTAACAAGCTTGATCCACAGAGGCCCCTCTCCTCAACCCATAGGACCCAAAGGCCCCCACTAACAACATTCTGTTCCCAGACACCACAGGACACCCTCAGAAGGACCATGTCCATTCTCTGATGAGTCACAACTGTTTTGGAGTCACAAAGGAGACCTACACAATATTAGGAAGGTGGTCATAATGTTTTGCCTGATCGGTGTACAATGTAGGATTAGATGTTCTTTTGTTCTCACAGTCAGTTACGGTGATTCTTTTGAAACTTTTCTTCTAAACAGTCATTCTTTTTGCATGTCTCCTTTCTCATAGCCACCTAACGAGGCTGGATCCGAGAGTCACCCGCAGGCATATACACCTCTACCCCGAGGATCCAGAGATGCCAGGAACCACAAAGGTATGGGAAAACAGAAAGACTTTTGATACAGCCGTACAGATATTTATCAAAATACACAAGAAGCAACACAAATTCTGAGCATATATTAAGAATGGAGGTCCATGGATTATGTAGATTTGGATCATAACCCTTATGACTGCAGACAGTGGGAAACTATTGAACTTGAAACTGAGCTGAAGTTATGTTGTCTATTCTTATTGATCTCATCTCGTCTGTGTGATGTGTTGATAGTGGGAATAAATTTGAGTAATCTTGCTTAGCTCTTATCTGAATGTATGCGTGGGAGCCCACAGAAGATGAAGCAACCTTGATATGTTGATACGAGACATTGATTAGGCCTCATATTGACCCGTAGCGTAGTCAGTCAGTCATCAGACACTGTACTCTAGGAAGGATGCATCGCATTCATTAAAAAGATGCATTGTTCTAAATTAATCTCAAAGACCATGTTCTGCATTCGTAGTAAAAAGTCCCGGAGCTCCATATTATTATACTAACTATTCCTACAAGTAAGATTACACAAAAAAAACAAAAGCAGTTTGTATCAGTTTCGCATGATTTGCTTCATACCAAACTTGACTAAATGTAGGTTTCACTTATTCACATGTTAAAGAATAGGTTATTTTAACACATCTTGCAAAACAAAAAATACCGCGTCTTCAGTACAGTACAAGGACATTTAGAGAGTCCTGACAATGCAGTATACAAACAATTAAATCAGATTTCAGGCTGGAGATTGAATAAACAGTAACTTTGAGCCAATATGGATGCTGAAGTGACAAAAATTTCTAAGTGGCACAAAACGTACAACGTGGACTTCACGGGCGGTCCAGTTCTCTGTGCTTTTGTCTATTTTTTCTAAGGCTAACTTTAAGACAGTTAAAGTCCGACGTTACCAGTGTTTATAAATTTCTTTCAAACACTGGTTGCCGGTGCTGGATTTGTGTGTTTGAGCAATTCACGTACACACAAGACTGTAAGAACCACAGTACACTTAAGTCAGGCAAATATCCTGTTATGCTGGAATCCACCTAAACAAAAAAAAAACTTAAAATTGAGGTATAACAACTACACCGATCAACCACAACATTATGACCGGGAGAATTACATAACACTGACCATCTTGTGACAATCCAATGTTCTGCTGGGAAACCTTTTGACCTGGCATTCGTGTCGACGTTGCTTAAGGCTCATTTAAAGTACTGCGGGACATAGATGGCGCAACCTACCATTTCTACTTGTGCGGTCGCCAGTCTGGCTTTCTCTGTAAAAACACCATCCAAACGCTAGTCGGCACTGTGTCTTTTTTGCCGTTCAGTTAATTTTTGTTTCTACTTCGTGCTTCCCAAAATTTCAGCAAAGACGAGTCACACAAATATTTGTATCTTCAAACCTCCTCAGTTAGCCTTTCCTCGATGTATTCCATCTTTATTGATCCAAAACGATCAATTTGAAAATTGTAGAGGTGGAGAAACAGCCGCACAGTACTAATGCGGAAATACGCTACAACCAAGTGGACCAATCACTGCACCGCATCACTGCAACATGTAGTTACGTTTCTGGGGAGGTGCATGTCAAGCTACTGCATTGGGGTCTGTGTAGGGTCTGCGTGTAGTCATGTAGTACCCACCTAGACCAGACCAGGCACCCCCAGCCCATGGCAATGATGGCCCATGTCCATTCTCTGATGAGTCACAACTGTTTTGTAGGCACGAGGTCTCCCTTGCCTACACAGTATTAGGAAGGTGGTCATAATGTTATGCCTGATCGGCGTATGATTGTTCTCAGTCAGAAAAAAGGTTTCTGTGATCCAAAACATCAAAAAGTCACCCAGCTGTTACGCCTGAGAGATTCCTCTCTGTGCAAAACAGTTGCGATGAGCTGACCCCCAGTGTGGAAGCATGACAAATCACTGAGTCCCCCTGCCCTACATACAGAAGAGTAAACCCACAGCCCCCATTTATAGTGGCAAGGACAGATCTATGTCACGAAAGCCAGGACGGTGGCAGCTCTCATCGGATGTAAGGACAGAGAGAGCCTTGTGCTTTGTCAAAATCAGACCTGGCTAAGAACAGC
The DNA here is from genome assembly GCF_963514085.1 of Chelon labrosus. Lineage (NCBI taxonomy): Eukaryota > Metazoa > Chordata > Actinopteri > Mugiliformes > Mugilidae > Chelon > Chelon labrosus. Next base: position 13,870,732 of record NC_140348.1, read on the forward strand.
CCATTTAAAGGTGAGGGGATGTGACACATGAAATATTTCCCCTCTCCGTCTGAGATCTGAGCAACAGTGACAGTCTCCATTTGTTATTTTTATGATGCACCGCTGCAGTCTTAGATAACACAGCCCTCATCTTCGCCCTTCACCTCCTCTTCATGTTCACGTCCCTGCCTCGAGCCTCGAGCCCGCGCTCTTTTTTTTTTTTCCTCTTCTTCTTCTCCCATTTATTTACACTTCTTAAACATACTTGAGTTTTCTTTATGTGTGGGAGATGGTCACAGTAACCGCCACGTTCAGCGAGAACAAAGCGGCGGCAAAGCGGTGCTACAACAAACAAAATTATTCCGACAGTAATTCCAAACAACTGGGTGTTTACCGGGTTAAATTCAGGACATAAACAATAGGGGTGAAACAATACGCTGCATAATTTCTTGTAGTTCGCCGCAGCACTTTTGTTTCAATACACATGGCAGATTAAACAATTCACTCCACGTTTGTTTGAAATCAGTTGGTAAAGTGAGCCACTTTGGTTGTACTGTGCATCCTTTCTGCCAACACAACGGCTTGTTTTTGCTTCCCTGTACAGTACTCCTTTTGTTTTCTGCAGTAATGTCAAGAAAGCACGCAGTGCATGAGACAAAAAGCACATTATAAGAAAGAAATATAAAGAATCAAACTTTGAATATGTGATTGTGGCAGTAGTAGTTGTAAGTGTTAATAAAGGACAAGGGACAAGGTAGGCTGTATAGTTTATCCTGCAGCAGGAAGCAGATCAGCAGCATTTCTGACATGGCCCTGTCGGCTGCAAAGAAAGAGCCTCCCTTTCCTCCTTTCAACCCTCTGCACCCAACCCCTCCACGGTGTCACCTGTGTGGAAGCCTCTGAGCATGGGTGCCAGAGGTAATTACAGCAGCTAGGAGCTCCCCGAGGAGGGCAGCTGCTGGCAGGTCACTGCCCAGGGAGAGAAGGGTGGAAACCAAGGACAGAACTCCAGGACATGCTCCTGTCTCAGGTTGGTGGAGGAGTCAACCCAGAGGAGACGGAGCAAAACAAGACAGTGGAGAGAAGTGCAGAAGTGTGTGGTTTTGAAATCTTAAGGCGTGATTTCCCTAGACCACATCCGATGGCAGGCAGATAGACAAAGCTATAGGGAACGGTAAAGGAGAGAGGAAAAGTCAGGAAGAAGCCTTAAAGAGTGAAAGAGGACGAGAATCCAAAATGAGACAAAAGACAAAGTGAAGTAGGACGAGGGGGGGTTCGAGTGTGTCTTGGTGAAGGCGTGACACAGAGTGTAGTGGAGTATATAGTCTGGCAGAGGGGCCTGAGGATCCTCCACTACTGTCACCTTGGCTCTAACTCTTTGTGCTGGTCCAACTGCCAACTCAAGTCTAAATCTCACAGTGCCAGCCTTAAGTACCGTGTGCTTTCATGGAGACTGGTCTATACCATACTCTCGCACTGTAGCCAGTGACATATTGCATTCTAGTGCCTTTCTGTGAGAAAAACAATGTGGTGAATTATTTATTAGCACCCTGTCATTTTCTTAGATGACACATTTTGAAGTGAGATTCACAAGTTTCTTTCGTAGATCTAATTATAACAGTAGTTCAGACGTATGTAAAAAAAAAAATATATAATAAAAAGAAGATGCTTCAGACTTGATTGATATATCCATGTGCACAGAGGAGAGTCATAAAATATCTTTCATTTCCTGTGTTTATTTTGTATTAGGCCATCCCTCAGCAGTGACAGTAGTGAATGAACGGGTTATTTTTTGTGCAGAGCAGAGTAAACAGACAAGGAAAAATGCCTGAAATCCGCCTTTCAGTACGAGCCCTGGGCCTTTTTTGATCTTCTAGACCTGGGCCTGCTTCCAGCTACTTTGTATGTATGTATCTTAAATGGTGCACAGCCGTTATTAGAATCCCAGGAGGAAAACTCCTTCCTGATGACAGCCATGGGGCACCTCACATTTGTTTGGATGTTCGCTTTCGTTATACGCCGAGGCGATCTGCACTGCAGCTCCCGCTCCAGCTCCCCCCTCCCAAAAAAAAAAAAAAAAAAATGGAACAACGGGAACAGATCCAAGCTAAGAGTAAACTGTTTTACAGTTGCTGCACAACAAATAAACAAACATCTGGAAGCATTCAGAGCAGCCCATTAGAGGGGCTTTGGGCTTTGCCAAAAAGGGGTAAATGATGAGGAATGGGCTGTCGAGAGGCTGGTGGAGACAGGGGAGAGGCCAGATGACGGAGCTGTGGGTGCTAAGCACTGCCTTTTAGAGCTCAGCTGGGCTCAGAGAGATCTACACCTGCTGCTATCTCCCTCCCCCCGCCCCCCTCCTCCACCAGACATCTGGATGGAATACATGACTAATGGATGACTAAACTGCAAGTGTTGAAACTTAGCTGTTGTCATTATGAAGGGAAAGGTTGTTGGTTAGACTGATGACTTAATGTTCTTTGCACAAGGCACTTAGTAAAACTAAAAGTGAGTTTGACGGCTTTAAAGGATGTTAATGCAGCAAAATGGATATACGGTTCCCCAAAGTCTGTTTACTGTTGCTTGTATAATAACCCATGCTGATTGTATTGTTTATAACTGCAAAGATTAGATGCCGTTGTGAATGCAAATGTTTTTTTTTTTGTTGTTTTTATGAAATCCTGTTTTTTAAAGTGAACACATGTGCTGCCGGTTACAGAATAGTTTGGTAAATTTATTCATCCATTACCTCAGACATCTGTTTCTGTACTCGGTTGTTTTTCCATACTTAGTTGTTTTCCGTGCTTATCTCGAGCGATACCTCAGTTCTGTTTGATGTCACCCTGTAGTTAGAATGAAAACTCTCATCTTTCTGCTGACAGTCTTCCCCTTCTGGTTTTGCACTGCCTTGGCATGAGTATGGAAATGTCCTCTCTGGAACTCGGTGAGAGAAGACAGAGCACCTTTGACGTTTCCCATTAGACATATGTACGTGCTCTGCAAGACATTTCACTCAGCCTCATAATGATTATACCAGCAGGATCTGTCCCTTGATGAACATCACTCTTAAACACAAAGACTCGCAACTGGCCCCCGCCCAGCCGAAAGGGGCCATATGGAAAGAGCAAAGTGTAACTGTCCCAGCGTTCTTTGCAGAAACCTGCAGGATTTGGTTTACAGCTGTTTTCTGTAAACCTTTGTAATAAAGCAAACCGTAGATGATGTGTCCGTTCAGCATCAATGAGAAGTGACAGATAATGAAATATTCGTACAGAGAATTAATTATATACAGACTTCCCTGCCAGGCATACACCGTGGCTCGACACTGAACTCCACAAAGTGAATTAACAAAGTAAAGACATGGCCGTCGTCCCAGGTACTGAGTTCATAAAAATGTTTCCCAAGCACTCGTCACTTCATGAAGGTTTTATTTCTTTGCAGTGTTTGCCAGTTAGTGAGCTGATGCGGAGTCTAGTGTATAATGACTGGGTGTCTTGTAGCCTTCTCTAGCCTTGTTGTCATGTAAATCACAACACAGACACGTAAATGGAAAGCTCAAAAGATGGTCTGTATTACAGTGCACAAATTTGGCCATAGGAAGATTTTCCGTGATATAAAATATTGTACTGCAGTAGATCAGAATAATTACTGTAGTACTGAACAGTTTTGAGGTACAATTTTTCTGTGTTTCCATTGTATTCGACTTTATACTCTTTACTGTGAAGAGGTTACAATCAGGCATAACATTACGACCACTGATAGGAAAAGTAAATATCATTGACCATCTTGGGACAATACAGTATTCTGCTGGGAAACTTTTGGACCTGGCATTCGTGCGGATGTTACTTGACATGTACGACCCACCGAGACCAGACCAGGCACCCCCACCCCATAGCAATGACACTCCTTGATGGCAGCAGCCATCCCCAGCAGGATGCAGCCTGACACAGGCACACACACAAAAACTGTTTAGGAACAACTCAAACAACATGAAAAACAGCACAAGGTGTTGACATGGCCTCCAAATTCACTAGATCCCAAAATGATCAAGTATCTGTGGGACGATCCACAGAGGCCCCTCCCCTCAGCCCATACGACCCAAAGGCCCTAGACACCACAGGACACCCTCAGAAGGCCCATGTCCATTCTCTGATGAGTCAGAACTGCTTTGGAGACACAAGGGAGACCTTCACAATATTAGGAAGGTGGTCATAATGTTATGCCCGATCAGTGTACATTCACTAATATGGAAGTAGCCAACAAAATGCAAGGGATTTTAAATGGAAATTCCCTCTAAAACTATAAAAACATCAAAATAATAATTAATATAAGCCTCTGAATTTGAATTCTTCTACATAGTGATTACTTTTTAAGCCAGAATACTTTTTATTTTTTATACCATATATAGGTATCGGCCGATATTAGGCACTAATATTTCCCTGATGGCAGTTTATTGCAGCTTTTGCTCCACCGTATTGCAAGCCCGGGGAGCATTTGCCGGTTAAAATGAGAACGCACTGTAGGAAAACAGATCAGTATTCTTTACCCTCTCTTTGTTTAGTCTTACGTGCAAAACGTGACACTACAACTGTCCCAAGCTAACATTACTAGCAATCTTAGCTATATAGCTGAACAGTAACATAGAAGAGACTGCTAACATTCATGGCACACGTCAGGTCGACAGAGCGCAGACGACAGTAGTCCGTCAATCAGCTGTTGGTCCGTGCTGCCATCCCGTAAAAGCGAATGTTTTGGCTGCAGCGTCGTTCCAGCCATCAGACAAATTTGGGACTCCCACCATACCCTGTCACAGCCGCCAGGTTTTACAACGTTTCTGACAGAAAACCCTGTAGGGGTTGTTCCAATTTGCTGGCTAAATGTTATATCGATCTCTGGGAGTCTGACTCAGGCAACTCTATTCCAGTTTGTAGTTATTAATAATGTATATTTCATTCATTTTTATATTGCTTTTCTAATCATGTTGTGAAACAGTATAAAGAATATCCACTTTGACTATATTGCAGTTTTAAACTATGGGATTGGGCAGAAATTTCATTATGTATCTGTGCTGATTATACGTCTATCCTTTTGTTTTCCGATTGTCAATGTTAAGTACTTTCTTCCAGTATTATTATGAAAATAAAAAGGAAAAGGATTGTAATTGCTAAACTTGTTCGCTAACAACATTTCTTCTGTCTGAGAGCCTGAAAATTCCATCACCGTCACATCAATCTTTCCTTTGGCAGGGTAGCTCCTGCTGCATATCACAGCACATCACAGTGGTATATACTTCCCCCGCACAAGACAGGCTCTATTTCCTTTATCTGAGTCAGATGATGTGATATTATTCCTCCCAGGAGTGGATTGGCTCAGCAACATGAATATCCATTTAAGCCGGCCTATGGAGATGGATGAGGGGAGAGGGGACGAGGCGAACTGGGCCTGTAATCCTTCACCGGAGCTTCACATAACACTGCACTGTCCGCGCCCAAAGTGATGAGAGCTCATTTTTGGAGGCAGGCCTGTCCTTGTTATTACTAGCCCTGGAAATTACCTCTACATTTTCTCCTTCAGAAGCAGGCTAGATTAAAATGCCGGGATAACCTCCTCAACTTCCCTGACAGGCTTAACTGCCAAACTCTGACGTGCCAGCTCTAAACTGCTTTGAGAAAGCTGCCTTCCACCAAGTGTCATTATCTCTCCGTTATCGGATGGCACTCCTCTCGCAGTGTGTGAATAATTCTGTTTGTGCTGGGTTTGGAGGGATGTCAGTGACACTATTGTTTTTACCTTGCCGTTTGATGTAGCTGAGAGAGTCTCTTGAGTGTCTTGAGTTCTTAAACTGATGTTGGGCGTATGCAGCGAAAAAACTTAAAGTGGAAAGATAGGACTGTCAGCTTCTGAGCTATTCCAAGATGCTTGTTTGTTGGTTCCTCTGACTCCTCGTGTAAAAGTAAATATTTCTCTCTGTGATATTCTGCCTTAATAAGGGTTGTTTCAGTCACGTTAACGTCTTCTGGAATTGGTTTGATTAAAACGATCCGCGCGGTTTCATTATGATGCCGCAAAGCCTTCACCGATCCAATTAGATATTTTCTGCCTGCATGTGAACAACCTGAAGACATAGTACAAATGAATCTCATGCTCCAGTTGTTGTAAGACACTTGCATTACTTTATAATGAAAACTGAGCATTCTCGACACTCAGCTTGAAAGCTTACAGTCATACTTTCAAACTCCTCCATCCATCAATCGTGAAATATGATGATTACACACTTGGAATTCTTCTTCTTTTTTTTTTTGAGCGGCGAGAAAATATGTAGCCTCCTAAATCTTCACCATCCGTGACCATTGCAGACAAACCTTTGTTATTTATGACGACTCAAACCCAACTGGACTCACTTGTTAAAACTTCCTCAGGCACAAACACACGTACGTCTTTTGGCTGCTTCTCCCAACGTGTCAGACGGACAGACAAGGACATGAGTTTCGGCCAAGCTGGCCCAGCCCTCTTGGAAAAACATACTGCTGGTGCTCTGGACCTTGGTCTACTTCCCAGTTGTGCTGGTCATACTCAGGAAGGTAACAGAACATAAATCATCCAAAGTGGATAGGTCTGCTGCAATCAGGTCTGATTCTAATGCTGCTGCACTATTCATTTTCCACCAAGATTTGTAGTTGTGGTTCAGAACAACTGAGATGCGGTCTCTGCTCTCGAGTCATACTTTTGGTCTGCAGTTGGAGCAGGTTTTTGTAGCTTTCCCGGCTTCCAAAGGTGGGAGTCCATCATGGTAATTTAAGATAGGGGTGAGCTGCCAGATGGTTTTGGATATTTTTAAAACAGGATGGATGTTTCCACCAGTTTTCTTCTGTGTCAGTACCCCTTGAAACAAATTACTCGGTGTGCAGGCGGAGTCTGTCTGCGTGAGAGGGCTCGCTACCCTTCACCCTGATGAATAGCTTCGCACATGCAGGCAGATGCTGGACAACTCGTCATTCCAAAGGGGACAGGATCAAACCACAATAAGCCCTTGTAGCTTTGTAACTAATGTTTATTACCAGGGATGTTTAAACAGAGACGCACAGCGTCTCATATTTTAGATTCCATGAAGAGCGAGTTAACAGAATTAGATACGCAACTTGTTACATATATTTATCTTGTTGGTTTTATGTCGTGTCATTTATTGCAATCGGGGTGTTTTTAATAAATTATGCTTTGAGTTGACTGTAGATGCTAATTCTTGGGTAACTTATCTCACACTGTAATCATTCAAGATGAAAACATGCCTTAATGCTAGTCTGGTTAATGGCTCAAACAAATTAGATTTCAATTCACTCAGTGGCTAGTTTATCATGCTGCGCGACGGAACAGCTGCGCTACATCACTGAACCCTTCTGTCAGGCATTGCGGCAGAGCTATAGATGCCGTGGAATTACTAATATTCCCGGAGAAAAGGGGCCATCGGTGATAATTCACTCCGCAACATGAGGTGGAATCTGGTGTCTTGTTAGAGGACAGCAGGCTCCAAGTGGCAATAATTTGCTGATACAGCTGGCTTCCCTGTTTCCGTGTGTGCAGTATATAACAAAACTTAGCAGGCTCCTGTGCCATATCACTATAATGTTAAATGATTTACAGTAATGTTTAACCAAGAACGGGTTGTACAAAGCACAGCCTCACGTCCCTAAGTATGACCTCCGTGCAAACACTGATAATAACTGCAAGATGGTATCAATTTGGTTTTGCTATGATGATGGTATACTGCATGTCTTTACATGTACTTCTCTTATATATCAGTTAGTATTTTACATTAAAAGATATAACCACACTAACAGCACAAATCAGTCTCTTAAAAACTCCAGCTCCGAGAGCGAAGGTTCAGATTAGCAATCATTCACATACATTGCAGATGAAGCTTTGCCATGACCTTCAACTGTAGTTTGGGCAAAGATTTCTGCTGGTTCTGTTAACATTTCAGCATGAGAAAAACCATTACCTGACTGTGCATGTGTCTTATACAGCCTGGCCTCAGTTTATCAATACCAGTCATGTCCCCAGATCCAAATCTGTTACAGCAATGTGGCTGTTATTCATAAGAATGACGGCCAAAACTTCAAAAATAATGCTCAGGTTGGAACAAAACTTAATTGTCCTTTAACTCTTATTATCATTTCATATTCATTCAGGCAGATGTTGTATTGAGCAGTTATGATACATTGCAAAATTGTAAATAATAGATTTTACACTCAGAGACTTTGACAATGTATAGTGTTGAGCCGGGAATGCAGATATTTACAGTGCTTATGCGTGAACATGTCATGAGTACAGCTGAAATTCAAATAGGTGCGACTGCAGACACCTTTTCTGCAGAATGCTGTGGGTCCTGAAACGTCGTACCCGCACTAGCACGCTCAATCCCAGGTTCCCTCAATGCTCAAAGCTATTGTGGTGGAAAGAGCCGAACTCATCTGTCAATTATGGTAAGCTCCATTGGGCCATTGTCTAAACTGTTTTCTCACTCTCCGGATTCACTCCGGTGAATCCAGTGATTTATTGTCAACCGCCTCGGCATCAATATACAATTGGGAGACACTAAGCTGTGATGTCTGAACACCAAGTATTGTCAGAGTATCAGCATAGCTCACATTAAGTGCCATTTAGATTATTCATTGCATCGGGCTGTGTGAAAGCCCGGCTTGCTGCTTGGAAAAAGAAAAGAAGGCCATTATGCCATATGCTAGAAATTCCAGTGCTATGGACCTGAGTTTCTAGTATTTACTTCAGATTCACTTCTTTAACTGAATGAACCGTGTCAGAGCTGGACCGAGCGCAGACACAGTGTCCCAGATTTTGCGGGTCATCTCTCCCTGCCCTGCCTTGAAGTCCATAAGGTCAACTGGATATGAATGTCAGAGCTATTTTGTTGAACTGACATGCATTTTATCTCTTTTAAGAAATGAAAAAAGAGAGCCTCGGTTACAGGAAGTAGTGGGCCTTTTATAGTTTGTACAGGCATCAACATCTCAGCTCAACCGGAATGAAAAGAGCGAGGTCACCGAAATGCTAGGAAGTCCAAAACAACCTTTTAATCTGTCACTTTGATTTGCTTATTAAGTCCCTTTAAACAGACGGAGCAGGTTTCTCTGTCATGGTAATGTGAGCGGACAAGTTATTTCACCATCTTTATTTGATTCCTAGATAGATCCTGGCATGTTACGTCGCTGCAGTGCAAGATGATTGGATTGACTGAATCATTTTTTTTCAAATGCACACATTTATCTCGTATTGCTGTGATTTAAAGGGCTTTTTATCTTCGTTTCACTCCCTCCGGACAAACATGCATTCATTGATGAAATATGTATTCTGCTAGCATGCATTCGCACTGTACATGGATTGTGGTAATTGTCAGGGTCTGCTGTAAGCCGTGTGCTTTGTTAAAATAAAATTAAGAAAACATTTTTTTTTTTCTCAGTATAAATAAGTGCAACATTTTCATCCTTTGGAGTGCCCGGAGAGCTTTAAAAGAAAGCTAAAATATGTCTCTCCACTTGACACCATTAGCAAGTGTTAACACATAACCTTTGACAGCGCTAGCCAAACCGCTCCACACCATTTTAGGCGTCTTCCGCAGCGGCGTTTCTCAGCTGAGGACAGCTGGATAACAGAACATGGTGCAGAGGGCATAATATTGGATAAAGTGAAATGAACATATCTGGCGGTGGGATTCCATGTTTGCATGCTTCCGCTGTGACCCTGAGATGCAATGTCTCAGGGCCAAGCAACTGTTTGGTGTTGTTTTTTTGTTTTTTTCTTTCTTATAACCAGCTCTCATTTTCTCCCTTTCTTTTTTTTTTTACAGCCTCTTGGTAAAGAGTAACGCATTTTGTAATGCACTGCAGTGTAAGAATTTACCTACTGCAGAATATGTTGAACCTTCACCCAGGTTATTGTTTTGCTTTATGTAGCGGGCTGTAAATTGTAATAACGGCGCTGAAAGGACGGTATTAAGATAACCTTGGGAGAGAAGCGATAACACAGCCACGGGCATCTGTCGTTCCTGCAATCACTAACCCATTATGACATTTTGGCCGAGGAGCAGCTCACTTATCACGGCTTATTCGCACTTTTTATACCGCACTTGAAGGGATGTAGCATTGCTATTGTACAGTTTTAGGAGCTACCTCCGTGGTCAACTTGTATTATGATGTGTTGCTACCCATTAGAGTATGGCAAAGTAATCCTGACAAATACGATGAACAAATCAAGGGCATTAGTGCTGTGATGTGCAGTCGATAATATTTGGCTTCATTAATTCCCATGCCCTGAGATGACATCCCGCCCCTATTAGGTTTGAAATCTCATCCCCTTCTCCTCTATACCTCAGCTGTGGCTCAACCAAGCAGCCAAGCAGATAATACGCTCTGAGCTCTGAAACATGTACCATTATAATTAGCTTTGTCAGGTCCTAGCCCCTACAACCCTCATGCAGATAATATGATAATATGTCTTCATAACCGACTGACCTTACATGCTCAATATTTCTCCCCTTATGAAGATTACATGTCAATAAAGTAATTGAGTCCCGGGGTGTGTGGCAAGTGAAGATTTAGGTTATTGGACTTTTCGGGGCAGTGATGTACGAGCGTTATTATTCTACCTGTCAGGAGATGTGCAAGGGCTGAGGACTGTCCGAAAGTGTCGGGGGGGGGAGAGGTGAGGAGAGAAGAGGGGCAGGAGGGGAAAAGAGAGAGAGAGATAGAGGGAGGGGAGAGAGATAAGGGGAAAGAGAAAGAGAGGGGAGGGTGCAGAAAGAAATGAGCCGGAGAGAGGGACGCGGGCGAGGGAGACGGAAATGAAGAGAGGAGGGAAGACTTGGGAGAGCAGAAGAGGCGAGATCATTTCTCACAAGGAGGGACAGATCGGCCGTTAATCATCCCCTCATACCTTCATCTCTCTGTCCCCTCCCTCGCTCTCTGCATATGAGCAGGGGATGTGTCATATTAATTAAAAGAAATAGAGTTGCGGGGCAGCCATCCATCTGAACGGGGCACGGGGAAGCCAGAGGGGCATGAAATATTCCTCACAACACAAACCTGTCGTCACCTCGGCCCCGCACCTGATTGGCTGCTGTGGGTCCATCGGTTTAGATTCTGGCAGGGAGTGACGGCGTGCGATTTGACGGAATTTGACAATTTCATTGCTTCAAAAAAAATAATAATAGACATTTCGTGTAATGAATAATAAACTCCAAATTAGGCAAATAAATTAATTTTGGATCTTAAATAGCTTTCCACATCTTTGACACTTATACTTTGGAAGAAAGTGTGGTATCACTTGATTTCAGTACACTGTATCTGTACACACTTTAATTCCCCTCAATATTCATACCTCTCAACGGTATATGTGTATAGTTATCTCCCTCTTTTTTCATTTTTCTTGCCACGTCTAGTGACAAATTGTGCTAAATGCCATATGTCAAGGTACCGTTTTGCCCATCATAATTTGACTGTCACTGCTAGAGACAGAGGAAATGGGATGTGAAAATGAGTGTGGTCGATTGAGGTCCAACAATGAAGGTTACACACATTTTCAGCTTCGAGAGAGAAGCAGGGGACACACAAAGGCAGGGTGGAAGAGCAATGTTAAAGGATATTTTACCATGTCCTTTTGGATTAGGCCTGGAGATTGATATCTTCCAGTCAGATGAAGCTCTGATGTGAGTGATCCAGCCTCTCCATCATTGTGACATGCAGCTCTTGGCTAACGCTCATCCGTGTTGATGGGCACACCCTACGCCACAAGGGCCCTGGCTAACATACCCACCTTCCTCTCTCCCTGTCTCTTTCTGCCTCACTCTGCCATCTCTGTTCTTTTATTTCTATTGCCCTTCTCCCCTGTTTTCTGTCACCATGTCATGTCCAATCACTGTTTGGCTGGCCAGGCACTCAGTCGGGCAGGCAGGGAGCAGGAGCCCCAGGTAGAGAACTGCCTAACAGGCGTCAAGATGGGCACTGAAATGACTCTAATAATGGGGTCCCCGTGTGGCCCAGACTGGCCAGTCAGTTAGCAGGGCCAGGATGGGGAGTAATAAGTGTTTGATGTCTGCAGGCGAACGAAGTGTGAAGAGTACAGCCAACCCTGGGCTTTCCGGTCAGTCAGGTGCAGCCAGCCAGGGTCTGAGGAGGGCAACTGTGGAACAAGACGTCAGATTAGTATTGATATGTGTCACGCCGCCAGGCTGTTTGTTTAAGACATTGTTTCAGAGTGGCAACAGCCAGGCAGTAATTGATGTCTAGATCAAAAGAGAAGCTAGAGGACAAATTGATGTGTCTTAGTGAAAGGTTACGAAACACCCCACTGTGCGGTTTTTAGTGTGGCGAAGGAAGACAGTACCGCGCAATGTGTGCCTAAATTAGCACATGTTTATATGCATGTGTAAAACTCCAGCAGCAGTTACTCTGGTGGCTAAATTTGCTGGCCATCTTTGATTTGATGGAAATTGCCACTGACAGGCAGCGAGGTGCCATTTTGGCCACTGATGCGTGAAGTCCATCATTGTCCGTGTAGTTGAGTTTAGTTAACACGGCACTTAGCGACTGACATTGCTTTAGAGCCGGCAAAACACTGTCATTGTCACGTCATTTATCTTTTGCCGGCCAATTTTCGATGTGTTCCTTGCTGAATGCCTCTCTGAAAGCTTCTAGCGTTTTACAGTAGGCTTGTGCAGCTACGCACAAGAGTTTCCGTGCCCTCTAAGTATAAACTGTATGTCAAGCGCTCAACGCATGTTAAGCCCAGATATCAGAGGGAATGGGTTGCCAGGCACCTTCCACTGATAAAGCCACAGCTGTCCTTTCTAGTATGGCTATCTAGTAACAAGCTACTTCCCTTTGAACAGTTTTATGTGGTTGTAATTGACCTGACAATGGGGTTCATTATGCAGTCCCTTTCATGCTGTTTTGCCTGATAATTATTATTTAATGTGTTCGGATGGAGAGCATCATTAATTCATCCCTTCCTCCAATGTCAAAGAGATGAACAGTGAAGTTATCACTCTCTGGTGATTAATATTATGCTCTTTTGTTATTGAATCCTGTCCCAGTGATTAAACCTTCATTGAGTGACTCACCAGCCGCTCTTATTAACGGCGCCATTAACGAACACAGTCAAACCTCTAATTGCAATTTTCACTTTTTTTTCTTTCTATTTTGGTCAGAGGTTTGAGCCACTTATCTGTGCTTTTCTTTTAATTAGAAATCCTGGGTATAATGAAGAACGCGATCGATCAGTGTCAGGCCATGTGGTGTGCATGTGCGGTGATTTGCGATCCACATGTTGAGGGGGAAAACGAGCGCTTATGATTACTTGCGTCATTAGTGGTTTCGTGTGCCCTTAAGGGTAGATGAACTCCAGCGGTAAATAATCAGCTTGTCGTTGTTGTGCTTACAGGAGAGTTTTCTTTCGTCCTCATGTGACGGTGTGTGTCGTCTAAATAATAGCGAATGCCTCGAGAAAGACGCTCCAAGGGGACTTAAGACTTTGTAAACTGGCTGAGTCCTCCACCTTAAACAACCCTCGGCTTATCTCCAGACTCCAGAGCTACTGTAACCAGTGTTCTCCTCTGGCTCTCTGTGGAATAAATGTCACTGAAATTAATTTCGCCCCTTTTTTTTTTTCATTAGGCCCCCCACAATGGTAATCTCGTTCTTCAGTCAAAATTTATGTGCCCCAGAATTCAATTTCCTTCTCATCCCCATAAGTTGAAAGTACAAAGACGGATAACTGACAGGCATTTATCTGGTTAGAACTGTAATTCAGCCATCAATGAATAATGCCATCCTCAATTTAAAGTGTTTGATTATAGCCATTTAGCGAGCTCAGAGTAATTTTTCACACATGAACCAATGCTGCCGATAAGCTGAAAACATAACATCCATTCATTCTCTGTGCGTATTTAGCAAAGACTGGGATTTCGCCTAAATTTGTTTGTCTGTTTTACAAGTCACGACGCTCATCACGCGGCTAGTCTTCTCTATATCCTTATCCACCGCTCCCACTGTTGCACTTCAAGGAGAATCATGTGGCAAAATCTACCTGGTATTGATCAGGAGCTGGTTGAGCCACGACCCGGCAGCCTCCCTCTGACAGCCTATCAGCCTGTGGCAATAGCAAATCTTTCAACTCTCCGTCTCTCGTGCACACACTCAGCCTGTGTTTTATCCTTCGCAGGCCTCCTGTTTGTGTTGTTATTATCTGAGTCATGTACACAGTTCTTAAATCTCTCTCAGGTCCTCTTCTTCCGCTCCGGTAAATTAATAATTCACGCCGCAAGAAGTAAAAACTCCTATTAAAAGTTTGCGATGCAACAATGGAGGCAAAAGTAGAATAGATCACAGTGAATTATATCTCAAGAATGTGTTTACATTGTGTTAGGTGATAGATTAATCACTGACAGACAACAGGTATAGCATTATGCCAAGACAACTGTAACCGACAGCTAATAGAGGGTATCTTTCTTATATTTTAATGAATGTATATTGTATATTCAGATTTTACCTGCATGCCTCGCTATGCGCTCTTGTGCCTCTTGTGTTATAGGCTGTATAATCCCCTCCTTCCTGTCTCTCCTCCTTTCTCCTTTCTCCCCAGCCACTGCCTTGGGTGAAAAATGGGACACATTTCCCTGATAGCCTGTGTGAATGTGGAGAGTATAAATGGCTAATGAATTACAGATGAACATTGACGCAAATTAATCTTCCTGATGTCCCAGGGTTATATGGCAGCTATTTAAAAGTTTAATCAATACACTGAAGTTGAGAACATGCAGGCGCTGCAGTTGTTTGGCTGCAGTAAACGGCCAGGAGGGGAACAGGGAAGGCATGAGCCCAGGGCATGCATCATAATGACAGCTATTTATGTTTAATGGACTAAATATTTTTTACTGGTGGAGGACAAATGTCACCTTAATTCTTAAAGTTACAAGCGGGACGTTTGTTTGAGACCCAGGAGAGACGGGTGACACCTCAGCTGTTAAAGTGGTTAACTAATGGAGAGGAGAGTCTATTAGTAAAGATGGAGTCAGAATGGAATTAGTTTTAACATGTCACATTAAGCCTTCACTTCTTTTGTGAGACATGCACATCATAAAAATGATAATAAGATAGTCCTCATGCTGATGCCATCACTATGTTTCACTTAACTGATTCCCCGTCTTGCTAGCTTATGTGTATTTAAACACATAGGTTCATGCTGTATCGGTAGCTTGTGTTTAAAGTTAATGTCACTAGTAACAGTTCCATTTCAACAATGAATTCCCTTTTTCAAACACGATCACATTGCTGGAAATGAAACTCATTGAACCAAAAGACCAACAGTACTTTTCAGTGCATTAAAAACAGTAATGATCAAAGTACTCGTCCAGGTCACTGTTTGCAGTGATAAATCATGTTTTCTTTGTTATTGATAACTGTTTAACTGTTTTTGAAGCTAAACTTATATAAAATCGCGCCGAAAGACCCACAGTACAACAGAAAATCATCAAAAACTAAATCAATAGATAGGTACAACAGGTGTACTGACTGACCTGTTTCATGGGACTGTGGTCCATTGTTCTATTAAGTAAGATAGCTATAAGTAGATAGTTATTTTGCCATTTACTGTATGTGTATACTCAATTACAAACCAGTGTCTTGAGGAGTGTTATTATGACCAATCATGTAGATACAGTGAAGAAACTGGAATTCAAATGATAATAAATTAAGAAGGGGTGGGAATTGATTAAAAAAAAATATATAATGTAATTAATTAGAGACTTTGTAATTAATTAATCTCGATTAATCACATTTTAATCGCATAACAATATTTGCCCCAAAAAGCAACATTTTTTAATTTAAATGGGTTTTAGTGGACGACTGAATCAAATAATAGGCACAGCCATGAATATTGTAAACTTGAGCTCTTTTAATGTCTGGAAAAATGCATTTAATTGCATTTCAATTCAAAACAGTAGAAAAAGAAAGAAAATATCCCTGGCCAAACCTGAACAGACCTAAAATGAAAGTGCCATTTTAAGTACTTTAAGTACTTTTTCAGAACAGTTTTGACTTTAAATGGTAAAAAAAAAAAAAAAAAAAGTTTGGGCTACCGACACGTCTTGTCCATGCTCGGACCGGGACTGCTAGCGCTAACAGCTCCGGCAGTTTCTATGCTCACTGCAACATTCTTTGCATTTAGATGGTACCGTGGGGTTGAAGTGCTGCGGTCGCATGCAAGCTCTTTTTTTTTTTTTTTGCACAATTTGCACAAAACCCCGCTTTTATCAAGGCTTCAATCAGGTAGTTTTTTTTAAATAAACTTTGCCTTCCATCAGTCCTTACAACGTGCTTTCATCCTATTCCTCCATTTTGGTAGCTGGTAGATTATGATTATTATTATTATTATTAAATTGTGCGTTTTAACGCGTTACTTTTTTTGTAATTAATTAATCGTAATTAACTTGTTAAAGTCCCATCCCTAATATTAAGTGAACGAAGACAGCATTTGAAAATCATTAGATGTAACTGACATTGTAACTCAGTAAAATCAAACAAGAACAAATACGTATTATAAATCATCTTTGACATGCTGACTCTGTTCTTTAGAAATATTTAACAGTACCTTTGAGGAAAAATATACTTAAAGTTCCCATTAAACAGTTTTCAGAGTAGTATCAATTTCTACAGATTTACGTGTTTGCTATAAAAGCAGAGCAAGGGAAGCCGCCCCCTTACCAAAAAGTTCAGGCTAGTTTGTTTACTTAGCTCAAGCAGACAAAGATGGCGTCACCCACTATTCCAAGCTAGCTCAGTTATTTTTGTAACCAGGGAAGCTAGGTGGCTAGCTCAACATGGTGGCAGGGGAAGGCAGAGTTTCATTTATTCGCCCCAGAGTGCAGGATGAGTCATCAATATCTTAAAATAGTATTCCTCAAAATTACGATTTCTGAAAAAATTGTCAATTTCAGGCCACATGTAGTTCGAGGCATATCAAATGAAAACACTGAATTAGATCTCATGGGGACTTTAATGCTCTTACACTGGCACACATACCCATCATACCACTACAACGCAAAACAATTCATTTTCTGCAATGTCCTGTGTGTGCCAGCAGACCTCTCAGTAGGCTGAATCTCAGTGCACTGGCTATTAGTTTATGGGACACAGGGGGGTTATCTATCTGCTGGCTTCCCTATAGTGAGGAGGTGGCGACTCCATCTCATGACGTTGGCCTGAACTGATAAAAGGACAGCCGGAGATGGATCGTGTCCACAATAATAGCTCTGGCTCACAGCAGCCTACGCCCCAAGCTCATAAGTCACTTGCATCAGCTCTTATAGAAGCCTGCCCTCAGCTCTATCTGACCCCAACCCCCACCTGCTCGACAGTGTTATTTCAGCCCTTGGAGATAATATAGAAAATGTAATTGCATTGTTAATTGGATTCTTTATGTTGCATTTTCCCCTGATGGATGGCAACACTGATGATATTGTTGGCTAAGTGGCCGAACTGGGTGATTAGACAGAAAAGAAAAGGATTCTAAAGTACAACAAACAATGGAAATCAAAAAAGCAGAAGGGAAGGAGAAAGACAGAAAGGAAGCAGTTGAGACAAGAGGGGAGGATAAATGTGGAGAGGGTACAGGACAAGAAACTAGGAGTGGAGGGAGTGAATTCATGACGAGAATAGATAACCTTGATGTTAAAAGCTACATCCGTTGGATGTGTCTTTCTGTGACATATTGATGGCCCTTGAAAAGAGTCAAGCTGATTGTATGCAGGGAACAATCATTAAACCCACTCCATCTCCCTCCCCTCTCTGAGTCCCTCTGTCTTTCTCTTGTAAGTGTGTGCTGATTAAATGCAGAGTTTTGAAGTAGGCTATGCTAAGTAATATTGTTAGGAATACCTAATGATATACTCAGATGTCCACAAGCCCTAGTTGTGTGCTCAGCTTTCAAGATGAATGAAAAAGAACCTAAACACACAATTTGGACAAAATATTCATCTCATACACAAAAACGGTTCCTGTTATTTGTAGACTTGCAGTAGATTTATTTAAAATTGACTGTAGGATCTCTATAGTAATATCCATCCACCTGCATCTCTTGACAGCTTCAAACTTTCAGTATCTCAATGTTAATGCCTGATGAGCTGTGATCTAGAGCAGGGGGGCCCAATAAGTCTATTACGATTCACCAGTAGATCTATCCTCGCCATGGCATTGACACTCAGTTGACGTGCAATACGATGAGGGATTGACGGGCAGCCAGTCTGAAACCTCACCATGCATACTTAGTCAAAAATACGAGCTGCTGCAGAACTCTAGCGAGCTAAGCAGTGAGCCTTCCAGTTTATATTGACCAAAGAAGGGGGATGAAAATGAGTAGGGGTGCTGGACCAAGTAAGAAACCAAGAACATGGTCAAAGTAAAGTAAGTGACCATAAATGTATTGAATTGTATTGTGCCATGAGGGTCCATGCAGTTCATACCCCTGATCATTGCAACAGATGCTTTGGATGTAAGGAGAAACCCAACATTTGGTGGTGAACGTGGACTTTATATAAAGATGGGTGCCACCCAAGGGTTTCCTGAAGAGTTTTTGTAAAGCTCAATGTGGCGGCTCAGGACAGCGCCATCTGGATGGTAACTGACTCTGCCTAATTCCAAGCTGGAAATAGACAAAAGTCATGAATGGGGGAATTAGATATAGAGACACAAGCCATGTTTGTGACATGCGTATTTCTGCTGTAAAGTTGGGCATTTTAACACAGAGGTCTGTTCGGACTGACTATTTTTTGGGGTTAGCCTCAAGTGGCCATTCAAGGAACTTCAGTTTTTGGCACTTTATTTTTCAGCTGTTGATTTTGCCACTTGGTTGGGACCTGTCAGTTCCAAATGAAGTAGCAAAACCCTAACATTCCTCGCTCACATTTTCCATTCCTGCAATCAACTATTAATGGAAAGAAATATTCTCTAAGCATGAACTAAACACTCTATCAGATATAATCTAAAGGAAACCTCGTGTTTAAACTCAATGAATAAATAAGGCTAGGTCTGAAAAGGATGGGACTTCCGCCATCTACTCAAGAGGATAAACAACCTTTCTACTGAAACCTAAATTAGGGACATCACTTGCAAACCTGTGTATATATTGTGGCCGTTTTATACACAGCAATAAAGTATTATTGATTTTGTCTTTGACAGTTAGCAGGGTCTGTTGGGGTTAGTTTCATGGCCTTCATAATTTACAGAGGTGATATCTGCTCTATTCTCACTGATTGTATTTAACATATAAAAATGATATAGCCACAAGAAAATAACCGTTGCTGCAGTGGGTGTTGATTTGACATTGGAGCAGTTTACACATGAAGCTTTGTATGGCTACCTTACTGACACTGTGGCAGAATGGCCTATCAAGCCCCCGTGGAGAGGACACACGCTTTGGGCAATCAGCTCTAAAAAGACCAGACTGGTGATGAACCTGCACCGCAGCTATCACCAGGAAGAAGATACAAGATGCCGATTCTGCAGCCTTTTAATAAAGACAAGAAGGTTAGCTTCTCCCCTTAAAAGCAACAAGGGGCTTCGTGACATATGCAGCACAAAGGCCTGATTGTTCCTCCACCAGAGCATGATGGAAACATTAGCCTCCGCATCACTTTGTTAATCTGTCACTTTAATGGCTGCTCCCGCTGTTCTCACTGGGTGCTGTGTTTGAGACGCAAGTGTGTATAGGTTTGTGATGATGTGTACATGTTTGAGAGTGTGGGTGTTGATTCAAGTGTGCTCATCCATGGCTTAAGATACACAGAGGATATTGTATGCTACCACGTTTGGCTCTGTAACACTTGTTATTAAGTATCAGCTCATCAGGCGGAACCCCACAGGCGTGAGCGCGGCCTTATGTAAGAGTGAGTTTGGCGTAGCTATTCCCTTCCCTGTCTCCAACCACCGCATCTTTCTCCAGGTTTCTCCCGTAATAAGAGCAAGCTCTCGCTGTGAAGGGAATGCAGCGGGCCGGAATGTGTTTATGAACACACCGCACTGCTTAATGTAGTGCTGAAATGTAGAGCTTTCACATCCATGCGCTTTTTCACCCACTGGGAAACAGACCTCGGCCCTGTTCTTTGTTCTTTCCCTTCCCTTAATGTACTCTTCCTCTTCTTCTTTGATCACACAAAAGTGTACATATATTAGCGCTGCTGGAGAGTCACAGGTCACACGTCGTCCAGAGCTTTCTGATTGGTGCCGGAGAATCACAGAATGTGTTCCCTCCAATCCCTCTCGGTCCCTGCGGGCTAGTGACGAGCTCAGCAGAGTGTGAAGGCTTGAGGGGCCTTTAGCTTTAGTTCCTTCATCTGTGAAGGTTATCTCTGAAAGGCTTTGGTTGCAACCTACAAATATATCCCCTCTAGGTAATGTCTTATAGGAGCCTTGGTTCGGGTACCTCAGTGGGTAATCTCTTTAAGGGCCCCACTCCTGGAGAGAGTGAGTTTCTCGCTGGGTAAGCTGTGAATATGTGAAAGGCCCTGGCGCCCATGTGATCAGAGCACTGTGTGACACCCAGAGTCCTGTGGTGTCAAGCCCAGTCTCCAGCCGTGGCACCTATATCCCCAGGCAAATCACGGCAGCTGGAATTCATCCCCGTGCCCCAACCTCCTGACTGTCAGGGAAGCGCACACACACACACACACACACACAAACACACACGTGTATGTACCCCTCATACACCGTGGGGAGCAGGCAGGCACCGAGCTGGTCCCGGATTTTATCGGAGGTGACAGCTTCTCACACTTCAGTGTTTGGATCACCTCAAGTAGCTGGGCTATGAGGGGAAATGAGCACTGCTCCACTACAAAGTCCAGATTTAGATTGACTGAGCTTGTCCTCGGGCCTGTGGGCTTCTGCTGCTGCCGTACTGCTCCTCCGCCTGACAGAACACCCACTACTGCTGCGAGGGACTGGTGTGTGTGTGTGTGTGTGTGTATCCGTGTGTACGTCTGCGTACTGTATATGTGCGCATATGTGTGTGTGACTTAGTAAAGCCTACTTTGAAGAGTCAGAGAGAGTGGGGGAAAGAGAGCGATGTGTCAGGTTTGGTTAGAATTGAGGGTGGCATCAGAATATGCTTGGCACTAATATGGCACCAGTATCTCTGTCCCCGTCTCTGCTTTCTGTCACTTAGTTGCCATTCTCTCCCCGCCCTTGACAATGTCTCTTTGGATTATGTGATTGGACTTACCACTTGGAGCACCCCTCATCCCTCCGCAACACCGCCTCTCCCATAAGTCTCTCCTTTCCTGCCTTGTCTCTGGCCTGGAACCCTCTCCTCCTCCTCCTCCTCCTCCTCCTCCTCCTATTCCTATAATGCACTTGATGTCTATTTAGAAAACCTGGTGAAAGCTGTATCTGTTCTGCTGTCAGAGGATCATTGACAGCACTAATGCCACTTGTCCTTGCCTCATTTGGCGAGAGGTGACACCTCGGTGCAGGCCGCCACATTCATCAAGTGGCACTGGGAGCACTGTGACATCGGCGTCAGGGCAAACCAACCATGGAGCTCCGGGCAGCGCTTTGCCTGGACAGCACCACCTCTCATTACAA
Organism: Chelon labrosus; assembly: GCF_963514085.1. NCBI lineage: Eukaryota > Metazoa > Chordata > Actinopteri > Mugiliformes > Mugilidae > Chelon > Chelon labrosus. Next base: position 13,892,352 of record NC_140348.1, read on the forward strand.
CAAGAAAGCACCGCAGACCATCTTGGAATTCCTCCTCTGATATTCGTACATGGCATGTGCCTTTTTCACTTCAGTTTCAGGACTCTGGTTAATTGATTTCTCTTAATTGAACTCCACAACCATACTTTTTCTGAACTACTTGGATTTCTGAATCATTCGCTATGTGGACTGCATTGTTTTGTTACAATAGCATATGGGTTTCTTGGTTAGTGTGGTGTTAGTTTCAGGGTTTTAATCTCTGCTGAAATCACGAGAACTATTCAGTTTAGCATTTGTTTTCACCGTGGCCTGGTCACAATAACCATAAATGTGATGCTTTAAGGATTAAATATACATTTTGATGCTACAGTTTCATGCATCCAACTTCTTGCTGCTCTTCCTTTTTATATTACAGGTCATTTTGGTATATTTTTTGTAGTACGGACTAGGTTGCAGCTAAAAGTTATTTTTATTAGCAATTAATCTGCTGTTTTGTTTGTTTAGTCCGAGAAATGTCAAAGTGCTGTCACTGTGTTTGGTTGACCAAAAGTGCATATGTCCCAAAATAGTCTGTTTACAGCGATGCATAACAGAGAAAAACAGGAAATCCTGTATCACAGAAGAACTGGAAGGGCTCCAGTATTTTTGCTCGGAAAATGACGAATCATTTATCAAAATACAGATTTTTCTGTCGCCCGACCGGTTGACGAATGGGCTAATTGTTTCAGCTGTAGTCTGGAGCAGTGGTTGGATAAATGGGTTCTGGGTCACTGTGACAGGAGACAGGACAAAATTAACAGAAGGGTAGTCAGACCTTGCAAGCAACCACCACCTGCAGCTCTGAAATATTAGTTTTACAGAGAGCAGCAAGAATATCAAGCTTTTACTTTTATGAATGAGTATTATATATAATAATCTAACAGGAAAGTGCTTTTAATGCTTCAGGTAAAGCATTTCTGACTATGCATACATGCTTATACTTAAGTAAATAATCCTGCATATTACATTTAAACACTCATGCGCTACCCATGCTTGCTGATAGTGGTATAATTGCTCGCTGTGATGCTTCAGCGTGTGTCTGTGCGAGTGTGCATTGGTGGCTGTGAGCTTGTTACTGTCAGGACTTTGCCCCGAGGCCACGCTGGTCTTCCCTCTGGAACAAGACACTCATCCTTCCCAGCAGCACCTCTCATCCCCCTACAAGAAGCGGACCAAGGCCGCGTTCAGTCCTGTCATTTAAAGCGGCGCTGCAGTGGTAAACATATAGCTTTGCTTGCGTTCGGCGTTTTCTCACCAAAGGTTATTGCGGGAATCTTTCAAATCTGACAAACACGTTGACCTCGTGGAACATTAAAGCCTAGTTTTGTATGTTGTTCTTTAGAGACGCCTAATCCTGCAGTCGTAATTGGGATTTGCGTATTTGCATCCATGCCAATAACTGAAGAGGCTTGTTTTTATTTTTTTTTATTTTTTTAACTTATGAATGTGCTTACCAACTTTTTTTTTTTTTTTTACTCATAACTTCTTAGTTTCTTTATTTGTGTCCTTGCCACCATGTGTCACCAGATGTTGACAAGACATTATTGCTTTTGAGGTAGAAATACATATATTAAGGCAAAGAAGACGTTTTCTTTTAAAATTTTGATTTATTTATTTTATTATACGGTGTATCCTGTGAGGGTCTTACCAATTCATCCATAACTCAGACATTGCATTTATGGTCAACAAATTGCTGAAGGTAAAGATGGGCGTTTTTCAGATATTAAGATAATACAAACAGTGGTAGCTTGTAGCTTGGCGTGAATACGGTCAAATGATCTTGCAACGCTTCAGCCTCCGATTCTAAACGCTATAAAAAGAGGCGAATGCATTATTTATATCTCAAATTTTAATTATAAATGGGTGGTTTTGAGCAACAAGCGTGACCCACATCTCACCTGACTGTCTCTCCTTCTGTCTTTAGGGGTATTCGCCAAGTGTCGCTACATCTACTATGGCAAGCACTCAGAAGGCAACAGATTCATCCGGAACGATCAGCTCTGATGGACGGCTTCTCCGGAGCAGACGGGGACGTGAATGACAGCAGGTGCCAGCAGAAGGAGAGACGATCAAATCAATCACTTATTTATTAAAACCACTGGTGATATTTGAGACCTTTGATCTACCCACTGGGAAAAAAAAAAAAAGATCGAAACTTTATGATAAGTTGCGAAGAGGAATGCTTCTTTCTGGGTTTTTTTTTTTCTTAGTTTGTTTTGTTTTTAAAGATCATATTCCAGCCCTACAGTAACAGCCTCTTCTGCTGAGCTGAGTCTGCTTCTGCCTCCCTGCTCGCAGCTCAGAGTCAGAAATGACACTCCCACTGACATGATTGCCTCTAAGCATCAGCACCCGCATAACTCCAGACACACAACACAACACGCAAACACCCACACACACACACGCAAGGACAGTCTCTCTCTATCTCTCTCTCTCACACATCCTCTCACACAGTCGGTGACAAACACACCCAGCCAATTGCATCCTTTTCTTTGACAGCAATGATGGATCACTTGTCCGCTACTGCCACTAATCAAGGATGAAAGGGGTGACGGTCACACACCTGCGGCCTGACACGGACTCATCTCTTTCATTCTGTCCGTCCGTCCCTCACACACACGCACAACTCACACACACACATAGCTGCTGTTTAAACATTAAGACATTGCAAGGAGTTTGACAGAACAGGGTTTATACAGCCTTGTTAAACATCTCTAGGATCTTCAGTCAACACCTGGGGCATGATCAGTGTCTAGTTTGGGGCAGAATGCTTCTGGCGCTTGTGTGATTTTTTTAATTGAAAGAATCTTTCCGTCTTTATGCCTTCTTCTTCAGGCATGTCTGATATCCAAGCAGTGACTTTTGGCTTCTTTCGCAAGTGTAGACGTGTCAGCACTTTTTTTTTTATTAACTGAGAAAAGACGCATCAAATGCAGTTCATAAAGTTAAAACGTTCCAGTACCAGCTGTAATGAAGAACAGACCTGTGACAGAGTATGCATTCCAGATATCTCATAATGCACTGTGGTGCCATTTGCTCATGTTGTTTTGCCTTTCTCTCTGCATGTCTTAAACCACTGCTTCATTCTGAAATGTATGTGATATTCGCTGTAACACTGATGCACGATGAATGTTTGCATTTTACAATGTTTTTATAATCTATATTGTTTCACCTTGTGTTCATGATGACGATTTTTTTTCTCTCCTTTATTTTTCTTAGTACAACAGCAGATAAAAAGTTTCAAATCGACCCTCTGATTAGATATTTTGACAGGAGAGAATGACGTGATAAAAAAAAAAAAGTCTGGTGTAAAACTGTTAGCTGGATGTTATTAAAAAGGGTCCCTTGTCAAATCCATACAGAGCTTAAGGTATTGTGTTGCTTTCAAATTGATTCCTTCTGCCACCGCACTTATTCCTAATGATGAAACGTCCAAGACATTCATATTTTTTCCTGCGTAGCCCTGTGTTACTCGTTATTAAGACGGCAAAGGTGGTTGAAAAAGACGTCCCTCGCGGACTAATCTCTTCTCAAATCTTGTCAAGTCATGAGACTGGATTACCTGCACGTTAGAAGTGATGTACTGTAGGTGAATAGAGCGTGGTGATGAGACAGAGAGCAGAGGTTTGATTTATTTGGGATTTGAAAGGAACCATGTTGAGCTTCAGTGTGGCGTGTCACTCATCCACAAACAGATGAAGAAAAGGTCAAGGATAGCCTGATGCTATGTTTGTTCACCACGTCTCAGTTTATTTCTCATTTCTATTAGCTCAAACATTTGCTCTAGTCTGTGTGCGTGTGTGCATGCGAGTGCTTTCTAGCTTGCATGTGCTTATACACTTCACGACTTCCTACAGGACTGTGTGACCATATTCCAGATGACATGCCATTCAGGAGCCTGGTCACTAGTGCTGGCGTTTCAAAATGACAAGGTTTATTTGTCTGTGTTTTGATATGCTCAGAGGAAACTGGGGCTGACAGCCGGAGGAGGCAGGAAGAGGGGAGCCACAACAAGTCCCCCCTCCCCTCCCTGCGCGACACAAAATGTCATCCTTCCCCTGGCTGCGGCGCACGCCCAGCCATCCTGCTGAAAAGAGCAGACATTTAAAACTTTGTGACATGTGTCACAGGCACTGCCATTGAGCCAGTGCCACTGACGGAGCTGGAATTGACAGGCCCCGAGCCACCGGAGCTGGCTGGGGGACACACCGAGTTTGGTGTGTGTCACTTCCCATACTCGTCAGGGACATGGGGACTACAGATGAAAACTAGCCTTCTGGCTAATTCTGGCTTTTTTAACCATGTGTAATCATGTGTTCTGTGAAATTGCACTGTCCCTTTCTTAAATAAACAGTAAACAGCATCCCGAGCTGCCACACCAACACAAACTGCATTATGGGGTGGGCGGGGAGTGCCACAGTGGGTTGACATATGCTTGACGTGCGCCTTTGTGCATGTGAGGGGATGAATGGGATGCTTGGCATCACAGAAAGTAGATTAATTAAGGTACGAGCCACATATCTACCTGTAGGCGATGCCCTCGTTGACCCTCAGCTCTGTCGTTGCTGCTGCTGCTCCTTGGGAACTTCTTGGCTGAACAAATGGCACGCCACTTCATCAGAGCAGATCAGTGACATTCTGCTATGGTAGCCCTGCAGGCTCCTTTACTAGCAATCGTGTGTGTGTGCGTACATGTGTGCACTCGAATAGATAACTGAACCTACATGTTTGCTGTGCATCCAAATCTTGTGCAAGTGTCAGCTGGATGTCTGTGCAATTATATTTTTGACGTTAAATCCAATTGGTTGTCTCTTACACGGCAAATGTGACGCAATAAAACCAAAGACTGAATGCGTTTCATACAACTCTAAATTAGAAATTGATATCATACTAGAGAATCATGTACAAGCAGATATTGCAAAAGTGACCAAAGTAACAGTACTCAATAAAGTAGCTGAACTTTTTTTAAAGAAATGCAGGAAAATCTGTGACAGATCTAGGAATATATCTGTATATATGCAAGTTAAAGTCACAGAGGAAAAGTACACTTACTTCTTTTAAATTAACTGCTAAATTTATATATGGTGCGTCCAGATTTTTACTGTAACTGTGACACAATATAAGAACTCTTCCAATTTTAGGTATTTTAAAATGTGTTCACAAACTGTAAAATCCCTGAGCTCTATATTACATCTGTGGCACAGTGCAATTCACCTCCCCAAAAGGCACACTAGTGTGTGAGCCACTGTCAAGAGAACTAAGGACCAATCACCCCATCACTAGACATCAGCCCACAGCCTGATGACTGATTGGCGTGAACCAATGCAAATTTACAAGGAGGCAGCAGCAGGAAAAAAAGGACTTGTCGTTATGAGTGACAACTGGCCACTGATAGCGGAGCAGCAAACAGGATGGGGTGAGATTTAGATTTAACTGTCCCCCTGGCTCTAGAGCCCCCTCTCCCCTTCCCTCTCTCTCCCTCTCTGTCTGACATGCAAACTCTTTCCCTCCTGCACCTGAAGACATTTGGCAGCACACTGCTGTCTCACTTGATCCGGAGAGGCTGAAGGGAGGAGGGAGGGGAAGTGGCCCTTATTTCCGGGCCTGGTCTTAGATGAGTAACATTTGTCATTCGGGGTTGTGCTGTAGTAATTAGCTTGTCAGTGGGCACCAGGCTGAGCTGGCTCTTTCTGCTAAGAAAGATGGACAGACTGACACGCGGGCTGACAGCCAGTCGATAATGTGGCAATTAATGTCATAAATAATTCCACTGCCAATTATATCAAAATGGACCCTGTTCTTTCACAAGGCCTGGTTCTCCCTTATCATTTCCTCTGATAAGGGGAACAACCGTCTTCAACCCCCCCCTATAATTATGGGGCTTTTTATATGGAAATATAACATGGCCTTGCTCCCCCACATGTTTATAGCACAGGGGTGAAAAGTAGACCGAGGGAGACATGAACAATAAATGTAACATGCTAATGAATGTGTTTTGTGCCCTTTACATTGGGTATTTCAGCGGGTCATATAGCAAGACCGTGAGGGATTTCAAATGCCACTGGCATGTGCAAAAGAGAGAAAACTTGATTTGAAAACGCAGACAATTATGTGAGAAAGATCGATCCGAGCTGATATTCGAAAGGTTGCAAAAGCTTAACCAACAGTGAGAATATTGATCCCGCCGCCCCATCGCTTGGTGGGAAAAATTATATCCATTCTCTGTCTTCAAGATGCAGGTCAATCAATCGGAGCAAGTGAGAATACACGATGAGCTCGAATCAGCAAGGGTTCACTGAATAGCAAATGTGCTGCATAGCGAGGGGAAGTGAAAGCGGAAAAAGTGGGAATTTGCTTTGAAATGCTTATTATCTGCCGCCAAGGCCTGTTTCCGTGGGCTCATTTGTCTCGACAAGTGACTCAGTCACAGTGAATGGTCCCCATCAGACTGACACTAAATTCCTCCTGTGAAATGTATGAGCAAATAAAGTGAGCTCAGCACATGTAAAGCCCTCCTAATGCATAGTAAAGCAGCCTTAAACACATCAGATGTATCTTCGGGACGGGAAGGTCGCTCTCGTGGTAATATATGGTCTGCGCTGAGAAGTCTCAAGGTCGTGTCAAATTCGGCTACATAATGTATGATTTCCCGTTACTCTTAGAGGCTGCAATCATGCCCCGCGAGCCTTGAGATGAAAATTTTACTAAGTAAATCAGCCACCTTGCTGGCATTTCTATTACCCCGCTATGTGCACTGACAGAGAAAATGAATAATTCTAAATAATAACACGTAGCAACAAATCATATTTAGTACTCAGAGGGCGAAAAGCTGCGGTGGATGTAAAACTGTTAGCTGGTTTTTGTTATTCTTTCATCTCCCCTGTATGGATTTTACATCAGTTATTTTGTTTGTTGTGTGTGGCTGCGTATAAGTGTTCTTTGTACTTTATGGAGATGAGTGTGTCACTCCTCCACTTGTCACTGTCCCCTTGTTAGATTGTGTGCGTAATTATTGTGTCACTTATTGCACAAGAATTGCTTGCTTTGAATAAAGCAGTTAAATGACCCTGTTAGCATAATTAATTTAACCATCCTGAGGGGCTGCAAAGTCGCATCCTCATGAATATTAATCACTGTCAGTGTCGGTGCTAAATATTGTACGACAACACCGCAACATGTTTTTGCTTTGTGTTGGTTTTGAAGTGGCGCGTTGTTTGATGCAATTTCGGAGTGAAATGTTGACTCTTTGTTCTGATTTACAGTCACTTTTCTCTCGCTCTTCTTTCAACAATAGCACATTTACACGGAGGAAACATGTTTGGCGCTTTCCAATGGCCGCGCGCGTTTTCTGCTGAATATCCGAACAGACACATCCGCTGCTTGTGCATCATTAAAACGGCGACCACGTTCACTTGGCAGAGAACCTACAGTAATTATACAGAATGGTATGGCAGGGGGGCATGTAAAGTTTGCATTTCAATGCTTGCACCCTAAGGCCTTACAGCTATATTTTACTTGAAGCACCAGCCATTGATTTTACATGCTTGACTTGAACAATCAAACATTTCAAAGAAAAAAATAATCCAGGGAATATTGTCATTTTTTTTTCTTCTGTCAGATCCTGAGGGTGGAGATGTTGATTATGTGTGTGTGTGTGTGTGCTTACCTAACAAGTGGACACGTAAAAAGAAGTAGAAAAAAAAAGCCCCTGGGAAATACAGATGTTTTTTTTCTCTCTTGTACAATTCCATACGACTTCACCACGGCACAAGAGAATACTTGAATTAATCGGGTGCTATGAATTGAGCCAACAGATTTGCACCTTCACTGCTCATGATATTACACTCTTTCATTCAAATGGCAGCGGCGGTATGCGACCGTTATTCTGGATCACCATGTAAAACCTGGTGGATGCAGAACTCACCCCCACCCGCCCCCCCTAAACGTCTCTGAACTGTAAACAATGTTCATGCAGTTCATATGAATACACACGTTATGGGCCCCACCGTGGTGCGACCTGAGGGAGGGGTGTGTTATGTTGCATGTCAGACTCTGTGGTATTTCCTGCGGCGCTCCGAGCCTATCTCTGGGGTCCTCTGGAGGGCAGCCTCTAAAATGGCTCGGCTTGGCCTTGGTCGATGACAGTGACATACGGAGGCAGTCGATTCTTGACACGCGGCTGTGAGTAATGGTGAGGAAAAGGTGAGGGAGATCTGCGCCGGGGCCGTTTTTAAAGACATGGAGATCCAGCCCACCTCCCTGGGGTACGGCAGAGCACAAATGAAATCCTTGAATCATGAATACTCTAGAGGTGAGGCGCTATTTACTGCAGCCAATCTTGCTTTTATGGAAACAATATTGGTGGTCAGTGGTTGGGAGCTCTAAGTAGGTTTTCTCCTCTTGCACTGGATAGCATGTGTGCAGACTTAATTTGTTGTTTTGTGTCATAGCAGCTTGGCTATTTGTAATGACAAAAAGCAGGTATGTTTCCTTAAAAAAAGAGCCATTAGTAATATTTGAGGGTCCTACTGCTATCAGATGCTTCTGTTAAACACAGAATCAAACGCAAAACACACTGAAAAAGTGGACATGAAAAAATGCCCCCAGGAAATACAAATGTATTCCTCTCATGGCCAATTCTGTACGATCAGATCTACACCTCAGGTACATCCCAGGTACAGGGTAGCTCTGTACCCTAGCTGCGTCATCGCACTCCGTAGACTGACGTGCATCTCCCCAGAAACTTTGATTGGTTTGCTTTTCACGTCTCTGAGTGGCCGGATAAGCGAACACAATTCTCCCTCCTTCTGCTTCGCTCAGTTCACGGGGTCGTGCGCATCACCTTCCCCGGTGTCCTTTCTCTCTTTGTGCAATGCGGTGATTTTAGGAAAAGCAGCTGTTGTCCAAGATTTATTTGCTCCAAATTCAACATGAGCAGCTCAACATCAGTTGCTATTGTATGAAGTAAACAAAGAAAATCAACAGAGCGAAAATAAAGAATGATGCCGACACACCCACGCACAAGCATAAATGCTTGATGGAATGCTACGATGGCGTTAGGCCTCACGGATAAGCTACAGTGTAGGCTCAATGTAGATTAGTTGCAGAAGCGTAAACCAGGTTTCGGTGTAGGCTACACCATAGCTATGTACTATGACCTAAATGGTAAAATAATATACTCACTGTTAACAGGCTAAGCATACATGCTAATGTTTACTGTCTTACATTAGCATGTTAGCCTGGCAACATTTGCAGTTTATCACAAAACACAACGGTGGAGTCAGTCAAGAATGTAATTGGGTTGCAAGATTTTGGTCATAAATTAAGCTACTGCACGAACATCAGTCTGCTTGCAGATCTTGAAGAAAAGCTAGTGGAGTTAGCAGCCACTATCAGGAACGCGTAAATCAGTAACAAAGTCCATGGTGGTGCTAATGGTAGTCGCATATCTAAGAACCGTACACATCCTCTGGAAACCATGAAAGGATCCCCTGGCCGCTGGAATGTTTCAGTCTGGACCACTAGCATTTAAATTAGCCATGACAGCAGCAGCAGCACGCTGAGAATAATTCATATACTGGATGTTAAGTATTACTCCCGTCAAAGCTGAGTTGTTCTCACAGCAAACGATACAAACCATCACTTTTTCAGATGGTGTGATTTAATGCCAATAGCACAAAATATTGATATGTTCACAACTTTGAATGTCCCTGAGCTAAAGGTTTATTGGTTGTTATGCTTCTCTTCTGTGTGCGGGTAAAGTTCAGCCGTGAACCTTCGCGTTTTGGTATCAGCAAGGTTTTTATCCCCCCCCCCCCCCCCCTCGTCAGACCGAATGATAGGCCTAACCTTGTCTGTCTTTCCAAACATATTGATTAGTCTGTGAGAAGAGAGAGACTGTAAGACCAAGTAGAGGCTAAACTTGAAGTAAATCACTTCCAAACTAATAACATCTCATTATCTCACAGCGAAGGAAACAGGAGAAATAGTGAGCATGAGTTTGAAGAGTCCGGAGCTAACTGATAAACATCCCAGCGTTATTTGCTTTATCAGAAAGAGGGTTTGTGAATTGAGAAAACAATCTTGATTTCATGATCCACCCATCCACATGTCATAGCCAGTGTGTCATATATAAAATCCAACCACCAGCGACAGGCTTCGAGCTTCCCCTCCTCGCCAGCTTCTCCAGGAGAGGACGTTCGACACAAATTACAAATGGCAGTGGCAGGCGGGAAAAAAAGAGAAGAGCCAACCTCTGTGCCTTTGTTGTTCTCCTTTAATTCTGTTAATCGCCCCCAGGTAAAGATTAGCTGCTCTTGCCAATTTAATTCAGCCTCAAATGATGCTGCTACAAGGTCACTTTTTCTTTTCTTCCTCTCTTCTCTTCATTCACCCCCTCCTCGCCCACCCACCCCCCCCCTCTCTTCCATCCCACCTAACTCTCTCCTCCATTTCTCTGTCCGTGAGCAGGATTGAGTTGTCATGTAGTTCTAATAGGCAGCACAGGGAATCATTAGTCCACCCCGGCTCCCTGACTGATGGGTATTTCACTCCAATCATCTGAGTACTGTGCGCGTGTTTGCGTAGGTGTGTGTATGTGTGTGGTAGGAGAGAGAGCACGAGTATTCCCCCCTCTGCTCCTCCACCACACACACACACACACACACATCACCATCCCCCCACCCGCCAAAGCATTGTGCGCCCGCTGCTATTGACGGAGTGTCAGAGCTGAGGGGAGATGTCTTAATCAACTTGGACACACTGGGCATTGATTTGACAAGCTGCTGTAATGACCTTCTTGTTTTCGTAAAGGATCACTGTTTATCTGGGCCACAACTGATGCGCCGAGCATGCCTCATCGTCATGGAAACTATTATCACAGCCGAATTGGGACGGGGTTCGGCCTTTGATTATAGCTCTTTTCTCGCAAACTGTGTCTCTTTTTCTGCAAATGCTGCACATTGCGCGTGTTGATACGGCCGAGGTGACGCAGTATAACCAGATATGCATGCGTCTGTGTACACGTGCCTCCAGTCGAAGTCATCAAGGGTCAGAAGGGAGATGCTATAATTGGTGTCAACATCTTTCATGTCACTGTTATGGAAATCATTACAGGCTGGATGGATCGACTTTTAAGGCTCAATAATCGCACGACAGACATTTCACTTATCTGTCAACCCACTCTTTTGGAAAATAGTTTTAAACATTGTAGTTCATTGATTTACTGAGTTACCTTGAATGATATCTTAAACAGTTTATTCTTAATTGAAAAATATAGACGCAATATACACTGATCAAGCATAACATTATGACCACCTTCCTAATATTGATATCCAAAACAGTTCTGACTCATCATTGAATGGACATGGGCCTTCTGAGGGTGTCCTGTGGTGTCTGGCAACAGAATGTTGTTAGTGGGGGCCTTTCGGTACTATGGGTTGAGGGGAGGGGCCCTTTGTGGATCATCCCACAGATACTTGATCAGTTTGTGATCTAGTGAATTTGGAGGCCAGGTCAACACCTTGTGCTGTTTTTCATGTTTTTTTTTTTAGTTGTACCTGAAGTGTTTTTGTGTATGTAGCTGCCTGTGTCAGGCTGCATGCCATCAATGGGGTATGGGTGGTACATGTCTAAGTAACATCCACACGAACTCCTGTCAGTGGTTTTAATGTTGTGGCTGATCAGTGTATATACACTATATAGGGTCTGTTTTAGAGTGACATTTATACATAACCACCCCCCTCGATTATGTCCTCTGTTAGCAAATGTATATTTAAAGGTGAGAGAGAGAGATTACCTTTGTTGAGTGGCGCTATGCTCCATCACCTGGTTCCTGGCCACAGGCACATCATGCTGCCTTAAGAAAAGAAAAGAAAAAAAAGAAAAGAAAAAAAAAAGAAGACACTCTGCTGAGTTGATTTGCAGGGATCTCAGGTTCAGGATGCTGTCAGCTTCTGTCAGGGCAATCAGCAACACTCAGCCTCCCTTGAATAGCCTCCACAGCAGACGGTAAATATTATTGGCATTCTGACACCCTCTCGCTGCGACGAAGTGTGTAAAATTGTTAATAAGGAACATGATGGGGCCACCGCTTGCCGTCCCGAGAATGGAAAAGCTTGCTCTCGTTGGCAATTATCCAAATAACAGGATGAGGCGCCTGAGGACAGGTGATTTAAGTCCTTAGCCAAGCGGTGGAGAGGTTTGTTTTGGCGGGGAGGAAGTAAAGAAAAGTCACACAGGTCACATGGTAAACATTGTCCTTGTGCTTTATGCCTCAGCCCTTAGAAAATGTACACGGAGAACCTTGTAGGCGCTGTTTGGAAAAATTGCAAAAGACATCATCTGTATACGAGGCACTTTAACACTTGAGGGCTATTGTACATTATGTATGATAGTCATCACAATGATACTAAAACAGGTAGGGTAAAGGTTGGTGATGTGTCAGCTTTAAGTATGGCTGAGAACGAGCTGCTTGTTTACTGAAATCCACTGTTATTAGTTATTTCTATGTCTCAATGTGACACTGTGATAAGGCAAACAGCAGTCCTCCCTTTGCATAGGGACGGTAAAACATTATTTTTAAAGGCACAGTATCTCTAAGTCGCAGAAGGACGCGTCGATAGCAGAATAAAGTACACAATCGTAAACGTTTATGTCGGTATTTCTCACTGTATGATTACATTTTTATGGTTCATATTCTGATATGGCTTGTTTTTGCTGCCACCGTCAGAGAAATGAGACAGGCCCAGAGGTGGCATTTCTCCTCTGCTTTATGGGGCGGGGTAGACGCCTGGAGGAGAGTCCTGCTCGGTTTCGTTCGGTAAACACACTGCCAAGCTAAATGGCTGATCAATCAATTTCAGTGGGATCGATCTGCATCAGTTCTGCCTGCATGCACACACCCGGAGCCACTTTATTGTAAATCAATCATTTTGAAAACATCTCACAGAGGGGCCCGTCCTCACTAACAAGCCATCAATTCCAGCTGCCTGTGTAGCACCCTTATCAGGCCACAAATCAGCAGCCACACAAACATCTGCTCCATTTCCATCGCGTCCCCCGCTCTGCCTCACTCCGTCTTCTACCCTCTCGCCGTCCCCGCCGCTTGTCGTGCTTTGATGGCGTGTCTGGCAAGGAGGGGAAAGGAGAGGCTGCGAATCTTCACCACACCACTTAAGATAACCCAAGGGTAATAGTGTTTGCACATTTGAGAGAGAAATGAGGACAAATGCCAGGGTGGGTCATACATTCTCCTTCTGACCGGCTGTTTGACGTTGGAGTGTGAAATTGCACACTTCAGCTGAGGAGTAGGAGGAGGGCAGGGCCCAGAGACTTATGAGATGTCCACTGGTTTCTAGCTATGGGATGGGAGTGTGTCATTGTCTGAGAAGTCATCCTGCCACATCACAACACCCCCAGAATTGGTGCTGCTTGTGATGTTTGAAGGATTCTCAGGAGATATCGCAAAACCCTTGACACAGGCGACACAATGTTTAGTGTAGAGCATCTAGAAGCAGATTATTTGAGTTGGAAATTTTCCGCGTTGCATAAAGGTTAAAAATCCTTTAAATTTGGCTCTATTTAATAACATGCTTATCACTGTGCAAGCTTTGCTTTGACATGTTCTAGCTCCAACAGGAGGGAAAGAGGATTACTTTCTCAAATCATTTACCCATGGAACGACTGTATCTGCCAGCCAAATCCACATTGAGATGCTACACATCCTGCTGCGATGCACATTCCCAGCGCTGACATGACAGCAATGCCAGATACCTGGTATGATGTCCTTTGCTCATCCACCGTCTCCGTGGAGATATACAAGCCAGTGTGGACAGAATGCTATTCCCACCCATCACTGTGGATCCTCACTGATTGACAGTCTGACAGGTGAAAGTGATGGAGCAGCTAATAGGGTGTCAGCAAACGTAAATCAAGACTAATGCCCGACTCAATGGGTTACTGCGGCTTGGCGGTGCGACTGGGCGGCGGGGTCACCAACCCCCTCGGCAGCGCGGGGATTGGTAGAATACGCCGCGCATTCATCTGAGGCTTTCCCTGGCGATGGGCAAGGTCAGACGGCAGGTCTACTGCTCCTCTCCCTCCCGTCCTCGCCACTTTCTACAGAAGCACCATAGACAGCATACTGACCAGCTGCATCTCTGATAGCTTTGGTAGCTACAGTGACGAGGACAAGGAGCCTGTGCAGAGAGAGGCGAGGACAGCGGGAAAAAATCATCGGCAACTCCTTCATCCCATCCAGGACATTGCAAAAAAACCCACAACATCCCCACCATGGGCTATTCTCCCTGCAAACCTCTGGCTAGAGGTTTTGCTGTATTTGTATTTTTCTTAACATGTCACCACCGTAGACTGTAGGGTCACCACCGGTGGGATGGCTGGTGTGAGGTTTTTTTTCTTGGATGAGTAGTAAAACATCTTTAAGAGTATCCTAAGTCCATTTGCCTTTAGTTTAGCTCTGTTTTTTTTTTTTTAAGTTTTCATTTCTTTTTAGGATTTTTAGCAATGTTTGAATCGAATTGTATTGACAGTTATAGTACTGTCTGTTTTCTTGTTGTCCGGAGGCCCTTAAATCATATCATCTGATCAAATATATACTTATAGATTTTCAGAATGTTACATTCAGTTGTTGCTTATTCAGTCATGAATATTTAAGAGAGAATATAGTAGAAGACTTATTGAACCCTAGTGTTGATCAATGAAACCTACTGAATCGGGCTAGTGTGTTTACACACACACAACAATATTTCAGAGTATCCAAGTTTGTTTCAGTGTTACTGGGAATTGGCCTTTTCAAATTGTATATTATGATAAATATATAATTACTGAACTAAATGTATTATTCTAATTAAGAACATTTGACATTGATTTTAATTACACATGTTGTTGCCAGGTAACTGTTCATTATAAAAATCTTAATCTTAAAGTAACAGCTACTGCAGTAAAATGTACAGTACAATTACAAGTAATTCAAAATCTCTTCCCCACTTATTACTGAAATTGAGTCAAATTAAGGATAATACCTTTTCTTGCTGGATTAAAAAATAAAAATAAATAAGAGAAGAATTTCCAGGTTTAGAACACAAATACATCCATTTTAATTTGAGAAAATACAAAAAGAAACCATGTACAATCTATGTACAAACTTTTTGTACAAGACAGTATATTTATCAGCAGATTATATTTGACAGAGTCAGGTAGATCAACTCAGCACCATCAAATAATCCAGTCATCCATCATGTCTTGAACACATCCGAGCTATTCAGACGGCAACGTCAAACTCCTGTTTGCTGCAATTATGATGTGCCAACAAATCCCGTCTGTGATACGCAAGAGCAATATCCTGAATTCGTCCTGAACTGATAGGCAGCAAAAAAAAAAAAAAGAAAAGAAAAAACATTGCAACTTTTCTTTTTTAAAAGAAAATTGCTGAATGCAATTTTACAGTATTATTAAGACTTGAGACCCACCTCCCATCCCTATAAGTATTATATATTCTATTATATCTAGTACAATTCCCAGTGAATAAGTTACTATATCCATCCTTTACAGCAAAAAAAAAAGATTAACAAAAATAATGCAACAGTAACATATGACGCATAATCTTTGATTTGTTCAGTGGAAAACAACACATCTGATGTTTTAGGCATGGGCCTCTGTGTGCATCTTTCAGTCATCCATATTACACTACACTACATGACACACCCTGATAACCTCTAACCTTATAACCTTGTATCTCTGCTCCGGCAGTCCCTCAGACCTCCTGAATGCCACTTGTCGCTTTAGTGGGACTTCATATTGGGCCCTCCTTTTGACCTTCTGCACTGCCTGGCACTATACTGGCATGGAGGCAATGATGGCTTGGATGTTCTCCATGCCAGTACAAGACACTGCTCTCACAGTGGAAAACACTTGGACTCGGCTCCCGTCGAAGCGAGCCGGCGTCCCTGAATGACTGAAGGATGCTTGCTCAACTAAACTATTCATGGCACTTCAAAAAACACTCTAAAAACTTTAGAGGTATACAATGCAGAGACCTAAAACATCTAATAGAGACATTTGAAAAGGTGTAGGAAGAAGAGACATCTCAGAACCGGTGTCGTGAATAAAGCCAGCCTGAATGAGTCGCCGCGAGGAGGGTTCAGGTAGAAAAAGCACGGTAATCAAGTATAACGAACATAAATGGTGCATTACGTTGTGAGTTTATGTTAATGCCAGTTTGCAGCATGTACCGTTCTATTTCTGAGCAACGCTATGTTTAAGTACCTCCAAAAATACTCTGTAAACAAATAAGAAGCAGTTGTGACAGATAACGAGAAGCTGACAAAATGGAATGTAAACCCTGTAATAACACAACGTAATAAAAACAGGAAAACGAAGGATGTTCTCTCTCTTGATAACAATTGCTGAATTGGTGCTACCTTCCATCTTAGTGATGGCTGTTAAACCAGATCAAATTACGCCTGACTTTTCCTAGCGTCGCATACAGTACTTGAATAGTCTCCGCATTCCTACAAGAATCCAAGATATTTCATTTTTGAGATACGCATTTGTCTTTTTTTTTTCCACCCCAACGTGACAATCAGTTTGTCGATTCTATGTATAATGAGTCATTGCCATTATCGATTATTATTAATAATTCCTTATTGTTCAGGCTAGCAAGTATGCCATTAAAAGCCCAATTATACATACATTTTACTCACATATTTATTTTTTTTCTGAAAAGAAATCTATTTGCTACAATGTGTGACGACGATGCAATCACAGTTCAAAAAGTTCACTTCAGGACAATGTGTATGAGGCTTCAGTATAAGTTGCACCACACCCAATAGACGGACATTGAAGCTCAGATCATTTTTGTTCGAGAAAGAAACGTGATCTATATAACGGGTTGAGTTCACACAAACATATTTAGCACAATATCATCTATTCCATATTCCAAAATTGTTTTCTATTTTTAGAATCTTTTTTTTTTCTCCCTTTACACTCTATAGAGAAGGATCACTGCAATGAACAGACAGCGTCTCCTTGTCATAACTGAAATCATGTTTTGTGGAAAACACCACCAACTCACTGCTGTAGTTTACACACCCTTCCTCTGAACTAGAGACCTAATTTAGGTCAAACACATCTGATAAAGGTCATTCTACTCTGGCCTGCACATAGTGGGGGCGAATCTATATTAATCTCGTCACTATGACCACTCTTTCAGCCCCCCCTCGATACAAACGTTCCTTTACGCTTGTCTATCCATGTTCTCAGCGTGGGATGCTTTGTGTTAGACACATTACTTAGTAGAGAGACGCTGCATCTGTGCAACTAAAGGTGGCTGCAGGTGAGCCTTCAATTTGTTTCTACGAGCACTCAACAGAGCCGAGCTGCCGGGCTGAAGATGGTGGTTGCACAATGCAAGCTAGTCTAAGCTTTATTAGCTCCAGAGTGATGCAGTTTGTTAAAGGGGGGGGCAGAGGGATAAAAAAATAATAATTTGCTTCAATACAATGTGAAATAAATAGTGATATAGTCAAACACAAAATCTCTTGATATGTACTTGTAATTAAAGATAATGACCCTTTATCTCTTAAAGTACTTTCTGCTTAGTTCTTGACTAGAAAAATAAGTACAAATTGATTATGTTCATGGATAGAAAATAAATATGCTTAAATGTATAAATCCAACTACATATTCGTATTATCTTCATTATTAGGAGTACAAGGCTACCAGTTCAATCTTCCATCCTTTTCACAGCTGGATTTGGATCTACGAGGGCCTTAACGTGCAAAATACACTCGCTCACAGGCTAGCACAAAGAACACTGGATTCTCTTCAGTGTCCTCATCAGCGGTCTGTGGCGTTGTTGCATTTCCACCAACTATGCTTGAGCTTTCCTCCCCCAGTTTAGGAGGACCGAACACAGCAGCTTAACTCCTGAGAGTTTTGAGGCGTGTGACATCTGGGTTGGCAACAGAGAACATCCAAGCTCTTTACTGCCTCTGTGCCAACCGTGTGCCAGGCAGTTGCTTTGATCAAAGGAGGACCCATTGATACCCACTTTTACGCAATATGTGGCATTTCTTTCCTCAAACACAGGCTTTATGTAACAGACAAAACATTCAGAAAATACACCACTCTTCTCTGTGATCCCAATTCTGCATTTAGGGCGGGCACGCAGCTGCTGTTCGTGTTAGGTCCGCTCAATCATAGTTGGGGTTTTTGGTTCGGTTGTGGATGCAACATAATGTCTTTGTTAGTAGATCCAAATCCTTTAGACTCAACTACTGTTTGTTTCTACCGTAACTTTTATTTTTAGAGCTAAGATCCCACATGCTGTTCCTTCGAACGCGCACCACCGCATACAAACCAATGGGGAGGAGCGGATGACGGCACGGATAAGCGCAACACCAGAAGGACAAGTGGCGGCGATGGCCGCACACACACACCTACACACCGCGTGTACATAAACACTCCTGAATGCGTGAAGCTGTTATAAAGGGGGCTCAGGCACATATCATGCGAGCTTGAAACCGAATCACAGCCTTTATATCAGCAGAAGAACTTTAGCCAGCATACACCAACGCTGCACCTTTTTCTCTGAGTGCTTAGATTACTGTTTTGCAAGATGATTTTTGTTCTGCAAGCCTGGAATGCGCTCACTCAACACGAGGAGTCAAGGTGAGGAAGCAAACCTTAAGCAATGGCATGATGTATAACAAACGAGATTAGTACGCCCTCGAAGCCGAGCAGCCCTTCCTTCCTTCCTCCCTTTCTTCGTTCCTTCCCTACGGCATCTCCTTAGAAACATTTTATCGGGGTGCAGGGGGCTGATGTTTCCAGTTGTTCTGTCAAAAGAAACTTGTTCAGTTTTAGTGCAAATAGAACAGAAGCAGACAGGAGATATGACGCTGATGGGCCCAGCTGGTTTGATGTGACGCGTCTGGATGAATCTTTGGGAGATGATATGATCAGTCTATCGCTGCAACCCTCATCCTCCAATAACCAGTCACCTTTAGCCATGGAGTCTGGTCACATGAAGAGGTGAACTATTGCAAAGAATTACAGGAAGTACTCTTTTTTTTTTTTTTTTTTTTCCTCTCTCAACTCTTAAAATAATTCCAAAAAGTGCTAAGGGGGAGGGGCTGTACAATCCTTATTTGATTGTCATTATGTACATCTCTATGGATACATTAATAAATAAAACAATGTCCAAGAGCATGGAAGTAACATTAAAGGTATACACATAGGAAGTCCCTTCCAGTCTGGGTTCCTGTCCAACCCTTGATTAGAAGAATGAGTGAAGAGAAGTGTGTCAGTCTTCAACACCCCTGACGTTATCATCATCATCATCATCATCATCATCTCCTCCACCAGCGACCTCTTCTCGTCTCTTTCCGAAAGACCGCACAGATGAGTCAGCGAGAAAACCTGGTGTTCAGCATTCATCTTCAACTTCTCTGATCGGTGGAATCAGACTACTTGTGGATTTGTATTGGTTGACTTGGTTGGCCATGTGAGTGCTCATGGGCTTGATCTGAATGTTCCGTGGGTAGGCATTTTCTGGTTCATCTGTAAACCATTTCTTTTCTGAAGGGGACAAGGCGAGAGAGGAAGAAAACAAGAGAGTTAGTTCGACAAAGTAGGCGACAATCTGTCAATTTGCAACCACGCTGCCTCAGTTTAAGTGAGATTGAGATTTGCATGGCGTTCTTTGTGATTAGCATCAAACCGTGAGGTCCAGTTTAAGTTTGGGTTCTGGTGTCAGTGTGACGTTGGCACGGTGGCAATTTGCAATAATATACATGTGGTTAGATTTATATGTTGTATATTCAAGTGTTACCCGACTACGCAGATAGTTTTGGTTTCATTCACAGGTTTCGATACATCTGCCTCAATGAGAACCAACCTCTCACTGCCAAAGAAATAGTCTGTACCGTTGACCATCCAGACTGAAGACGTGGCTGGACTGCATTCAAAGTCAATGCATAGATACACACGCGGTCGCCAATTTGCCTGGGGCATTGCAAAGTGAGGCGAATGTTAAAAATATTTTGAACTTGAGCAAAAAAATAAATCAAGGTTGCGTACCTACTGTATGGAGCCGCAACTTGTGTAACTGAGAAGTTTTGATATTGGGTTTGGGCTGCATAAATGTATACCACAGGATTTAGAAATCCTGATGTGATCTTCGACAGCAATAAAAACAAAGTGCATTGTCTGCACAGTTAATAATTAAACACCGCCCCAGACATGTCTTCTAAAGGTCTATTCTCAAATGTAATTCACTTCCCTTCAATTGCATTTGGGTGCCTCTAGGAAAACCTTAAACTATCTGCATGGCCGTTTACCGCTAGTGTTAGAAAATATGTCTTTTGCAATCTGGTTCTTTAAGCTAATAAGTGCACTATATCCTAAACAGTCTCGTTTCATCGTAGGCTCTCACATAATCACTGTCAGCATGAGGGTAGGGAGGAGATTTGAAGGAAAGTTGGATGTGTCATTTTTGAGAGAATCTCTTCGTGTTTAAGTAAGCCATGAGAGCGCCATTTCTGAGGAAAGTGAAGGGTGTATGCCAGCTGTCAGAAGTTTGTAAACTCTCTCCCGGCACTTCACAGGCATCTGCAATGCCATTCAAGATGTCACTTCCTTTTGGGTGAAGTTGTAATATCAAATTTTAACTTTGTTATGTGGAGCAAACCTTTGCGTGCGCGTGAGTGAGTGCATGGGTGTGCGAGTGTGTGTGTCGGCGTGCATGTGGGGAGATTCATTTGTGTGGGGTGGTGAGTGTGTGTGTGTGTGTGTCAGCAAGCTTAAGGCTGTGGGGCTGTGTGTTACAGCACAGATATTTGATGTGTAGAATTGTGCCTGAGGTGAAGCAAGATGTCTGCCATCTCTCTCCAGAGTCTGCTGTTGATACGGTGAACTTAGTGATGTCGCCTCAAACCACCATATCAGGTGCACAAGGCTACGAGGAGGAAACTTACAGACTCATATCCCCCTTCAATTTCAACTTTAAATTGGTCACACCTCCCACTTTTTTGGTGTGACCGATGGCACAGGGCTGGACACACTTTCTTAAAGTTCCGTGAAGAGGTAAGCAATTTGGCTGCATCAGGGGGATTTGAATCAGTCTGACCTACATGTGAGCAGCTATGATGTAGGTCTGTACAGTTGTAAAACACGTTACTTTATGCTGGTATGAGCTACTGTACAAAATAAGGGGGAATAAACATGACACCTCAAAGTCGGCTACAGTCATCTGATAGCATTCAATAGGAGGGAAGATGTGCAAACACACAGACCTCTCACACAATGCAAACCATCTCAAGTTCAAGTAAATCATAAAAAGGCATGATAAATAATGGAAAGAAACAAAAAAAATAAAGGATTTGTCTGCAGGAAAAGAAAACTCATCATCAAGTGAGTAACTGAAGAAGGGCACAAAGAAAAGGAGGGAGGGGCGGGGTTCGTCTCAACCTCATGCAATGTGGAGATGGTCCTGATCATGGCAGGGAGGAGGCAGGAGCAGCAGCAGCAGCAGACATTTTGCTTTCCAGATGAAAGCAAAACTTAAACTGAGGCATGGTTTAATTAACATCTGAGGAACGTGATAGATAAAACAAACTCCCCTCTTCATAACAATATCCACAGGACATAGTTATGATCAGAACCCCAGGTAAAGGTTGCTAAGTCATGCAGAATCGTTAACTTGCATACCTTGGCCCATTCTATTCATCCTTGTTGCACTTCAGAAAGAGAGGTAAGTAATCTACTGTAAGTGAGTGGTATTTACAATATATACACAACGGACAAATGACTACCAGTCTAACTTATGCTTACATATTGTTACTACAGAACTTGGGCTATATAATGAAGCTTAATTTTAAGACGTATCAGCGGTTAATCATCTACCATTTAATAATTCGTCAGTACAATAGTAACAAATCTGCATGCTTTTAGAATATGTCACAATTCAACAATTACTTTATTCCAGAGGTGGGACCAAGTCATTGATTAGCCAAGTCTCAAGTTTAGAGTCAAGACTACATGCTCACGTCAATACCCAAGTCTTAAAGTTGTTTCTGAGTCCTAACGCTGTTCATTAAATATGTCATCGTTGCTGTTGCCAAATTTCATTTAAGCCCCTTTTAATCAGATTCACAAATTTAAAGATGTGCTGCTATTATGTTTGATGAATGTACATTAAAATTATTGTGACTTATTTTAGGTTTGTACTCATGGTTGGGAGAAACAAACCCCTTGACATTTCTCACAATTTTCACAATTATTCCAAGCCAATGTTTTATTACTTTTTAAGTTAAAACATTAAGTAGTAAGTAAATTTATTGGCGGTTTAGGCTTCTGCGGCAATTTGATGCCGTAGGTATTGTGACAGCACAGAGCCTAACGCCACAGCTGACGCGCACCTCCCCAGAAATGTAACTACGCGCTGCGGCGACGCAGGCCGCAAGAGTTGTTCCGCTTGGTAGTAGCGTGTTTCTGCTTTAGTATGTCCGGCTGCTTCTCCATCTCCACAATTTTCGAATTGATTGTTTTTGGATGGAACACACTGAGGAAAGGTTAACTGAGGGGGTTCAGAGATACGGAAATTTGCCAGCCTTGTCTTTTTCAGTTACCATTGGTGAAAGTGACGCAGGAAGTAGAAACAAAAATTATGTCCTGCAGTACCCTAATTGAGCCTTCTAGTAAAAGTATTAATAGCCATTAATTACATTCTTACAATCCTTAAAGCTCATTTAGGGTACAGGGCCAACCTATGTACGTAGCCTACGCCTGTGTGACCCATTTATACTGTGCTCGCCAGTCTGGCTCGCTCTGTAAAAACGCTACCCAAATGCAAGTCAAACAAATGTTTATAACTTGGAACCTCCTCTGTTGACCTTTCCTCGATGTGTTCCATCTTTATTAATCCAAAACATGATAGAAATGGAGATGGAGAAGCAGCCAGAAATACTAAAGCGGAAACACCCTTCTACCAAGCGGATCACTCACAGCACGTCGCCACGGTGCGTGGTTACATTCCTCGGGAGGTGCACGTCAGGTACGACATTATGGTCTGCGTAGAGTCTGAGTAGGGTCTGCGTCAAATAGCTATGGCGTCAAATTGACACAGAAGCCTAAACTGCCTATAAGGGATCTCAATCTGTGCTAGAACCAACATGAACTGCAAATGTATTCATTAATTCATTACAAGTCACATTTTAATTTAGGTGACTTGTAATTATCACGAATTCTCTCTCTGTCCCATTACCACATATCAGTTATTATTATCTTATTTTTTTTGGAGCAGCAATAATGTAAAGTTGCTGGCCATACATCAATGACAGATAGTAAGACAACATTTGCATTTCAAATAAAGATTATGAATACCAAACAGCCTAGCCGGCCTTGTATCAGTCTTGGATGCACTTATTATGTCTAAGCTCAGGCTCAAAACGACAGGCTCGAATACACGGTATTTTTAAACGAAAGGACACACATTAATGCTGTTTTACCTTGCTGTTTCATTGGTGCAGTGCTAGTGGATTGTAACGCGCAGCTATTTTAGAAGCGGATTTCTTTTCTTGTTTTGGGTTATGAGTCAAGAACTGGCAACACTTCTGTTTTAACAAATCACTGCTACTCATTGGCCCAAACAGAGCCTGCGATACTGGGAAAAGATTTTGAGACTAAAGTCATCCCACTTGTGACTGAGTCCACACCTCTGCTTCCTTATCTTTATAAATTTTGGGGGAGAGAATAAGGACTATATAACATGTAGGTCAAATATTTAACCGAATTTGAAATAATCGTATGACTCTAATAAACAGAACAGGAAATAAGAACCTGCTCAGGAGGGCTACCAACATGGACATGCAATAAAGCAGTACAGATGCACCATGAATAACAAAATATCACCACTGCAAAATGAGGGATGGTCTTATGAGTATTGGCATATCAGTAATGTTAGCCAAAAGAGCTTTACAATCAGTGTCAGCGATAGTCGTCAAACCACAGTACATTACATCCATGATTCAGACGTACTGATCATGTGCACAAATATCCAACAAATAACAATTATTTACTCCACAACTACTACCAGATAGACATAAAACAGCTATCTACTAAGACAGATAAAACAGGTAGAGCAAACAACATACTGAGTGTGTGTTTACTTGTGTTGAGCTTGTTTCCAACCACAGCGGCTGTGTCACCCAAACAAGTGGTTTTATCGTTTATAACGCCAAAAGCTTTAACAGTCTTCGAGTCTAACTTTCCACAAAGAGACTTTACCAATTCGCTAATGTCATGTTATGATTGCTGTGATGTGAGAGCGAAGACCACATGCAGATGATTATGAAAGAAACAACACACAAACCCCGGGCATGGACGCAGAGCACAAATCACAAATCACGCACAACACACAGTAATCATCGGTGCATGTGTCGTCACAGTCTGCACACAAACACACACACGGCTGTAAGATACAGGTATTAAACACTAAACATGCAGGCCGAAACTGCGTTGAACGCGCGAGCGCACGTACTTCTGTTTGTCGCGCGCCTCCCGGGTCTTGCTGCTGCGGTTCTGACGGTTGGAGGGGGGGATGGAGTGCACGGAGGAGCTCTTTTTGCTGGAGGAATGGGAGGAGTGGGAGGAGTGGGATAAGCTTGTCCGGGACTGGCCAGCGTTGTGGTCGAACTGCATGAGGCAGAAGATCAGGTCTGTGGGCACCAGCTCGAACTCGTACGGGGGGTTTGTGATCACATATCTGGTCAGAGAGCAAACAGGGGAAAGGATTGAAGTTTAAAATATCTAAGAAAGGTTTTGATGTTCTTTACTAGAACATTTGGGGATTTAAAGATTAATATGCATGAAAAAGTAAAGGAAAGTGTATAAAACAGACCATTTACAGTACACTCCAATTTACAGTATACTTTATATCAATAAATAAAGTTAGCATTAGTCCTATCTACAGCCACTATTCCTAGTTCTTTAATTCCATTCTTTCCCTCACCTAACTAACCTAACTAACTTGCTTTTGTGATTTAAAAGCTGCTGTGACGTCGGGTTTAGAGTGATGAATCGATTTATCGCGTCGACCAATCGAAGGCGGATACCGTACCGTTTTGTGCACTGGCTCGGTGAACCGAGATGAGCGTCTCTTAATCTGTAGATTCCAAAGCACAGCATGTTGTACGTCTTCAGTGCTTTACAGAACAAATCCCCGTAGCAGCCGCCATCCTGGCAAACAACAGAACAAAGACACCTTCAGCGTGTTTTAGGTCGGCCTGATGGGCTCCTCCAGTGTCAGTCAGGGTGATACATGTGTTCTGTAATGTTTTGCATCTTGCTAGTGAATACCAACTGTTGGCAACGCAGACAATGAGCAATGAAAAT
The DNA here is from genome assembly GCF_963514085.1 of Chelon labrosus. NCBI lineage: Eukaryota > Metazoa > Chordata > Actinopteri > Mugiliformes > Mugilidae > Chelon > Chelon labrosus. The sequence continues at coordinate 13,917,783 of NC_140348.1, forward strand.
TGTGCATTCATCTGCAAAATAAATAAAAAAACAAACAAAAAAACAACGAATTACTTCAGTATTGGAAATTCTTTATAACAATAAGAAAATCCCTGTAAAAGCAGGCTTGGAACCAATTAAAGTTGGTATTTCCTTGGTGGTGTTCATTGTTCTCTCCAAAAGCGTTCTTCCCTCTCCGCCCACTAAGGCCTGCTTTGCGTGATCACTGTTCTTCACATCGGATTAAGGACCGCGAGGAGCGGAGGCGGCCAGATGTGTGCTGCTGGGTAGTGCCAAAACGTGTCATCTCCACTTAAACATCCACTTACCCCCAAGTCAGCGAACGGCCCGTCGTAGAGGGCTAGCTGGGCGACGCGACACCTGTCTCTATTGGCCAGCGTCTGCGGTGTGCTGTAGCCTCCTCTGAGAGCGTTCTCCTCGGCCAGCAGGCCCTCCAGCTCTGGCGTGGCTCCCCCTGTGACCAGCGTCCGAATCAACGTGAGGATATTATCATTGAAGTACGTCTGGGGAGAAAAAAAAAGAGAGGATCTCCGTCAGCAGGCGCCATCAGGGTCACGAGTGGAGAGGTGGCAGATGTGGTAGGAAAGCTGCCTCCTCCTCATACTGTCTCCTAATGTAGGACTAACTATGAGATGAAGAGACTGCCTGTCTTGAGCACTGTACCTTTAATTTTAGTAGCTTTAAAGGCTCAGTTGAAGAAATTACTTACTTTTTCTCACTTACCCCTAATGTTATATTATCATTGCAGATAGTTCTGGTTTTATTTACTAAAGTTTTTGTATTTTTTTTTATTGAGAAAATTCATTAGCCATGTGTCTTTGTGGAATGGACGAAATGTATATTTATTTTTAAAGTTTTAAGGTGTATTTATTTCTCAAAGCTATAGGCACCACAAATTTCATTCACCTCCACGTTTTTTTTGAGGGAAATCTGCATGACTCTGGTACAAGTGTAACTGTATTTTATTGTAAGCTATTGGACAAATCCCAAATTTGAGAGAAACAGTCCATAGCATTTTGATAATCACACGGAGGATCATCACAAGGCACCACTCTTTCCTCTGTGAACACTGTCCGATGTCTGCATTCCCTTATGAAACAACGATTTGACTGGTCTCCGCGGGCGTCAGACTCTCTTCAAGCCGATCAGGAACCTGCTTTTTGCCACGCGCGGAGACAGCCGATGTCACTCGGCAGCCGGGCCGGAGTGGCAGCGCCTCTCCCCGGGCCCCTGACAGGCCTGCAGAGCCTCATGATGGATGAGCAGTGTCCATTAGCCGGCTTCACCTCTGACCAGTGCCAGACTACAGCTGACGCCTGCCTCTACTCCCCGCTCAGCTCGGCACTGCACGCCCCTGTAACCCCTCATTCAAACAGAGGACTGCTGGAATTAAGCCATCACAGCACCAAAGGGGGGAGGAAAAAAAAGCGCTGTTGGGTTTGTGAGGGGTGGATTCGCTGGAGAAGATCATTTCTTCCCATCTCATTTATCTGATCTGCAGCGCAGCGGCGGCACTGTCGAGAGATGAAAGGCGGCATCTTTGACCTGTTACAGCCTTGCTTGTGTCAGCGCCATTATGCTCACCTTCAACACTTACCTTGTGAAAAGATCTAATGAGGCTCTTTTAGTCAAATTTACAATAATTAAGAAAAGGAATGATGCCATTAACTTTGTTTTGGTGATCGATGTACTGCACCATTTAATTTACCAACATTTCAACTGTTTTGAGATGTAAACCTCATGACTGCATTTAACTACACTGAATATGTAGTCTGTAATTTTTATGGTTACAGTTAATATGCAAATGAAGGAACTGAAAATAAAGAAATATATATATTCTGAACTCTGGGTTACTAACTTCCAAAGTTATTTCAGGGCCATCTTTTGAGAGTGACTCACTTGAGTTCACACCGCTCATCCTGCAGTTTCTACCAGTGCAACAACATGAAATTGTTACACAGTGTAGAAAGCATCCCCATGCACTCTCTCTATTCATTCATCTTTATTTTATTTTTTTAAATTGAGAGTATATCTTTTTTATATGACAGGGACCGTAAATAAATTAGGAAATAAAAATTGTAAAATGTGTAGTAAAACGTATGATTTTGAAATAAATGAGTAAAAAAAAAAACAAAAAAAAAAAACACTCCAAAGCGGGCGAGTTTACTGCGAGACTGTCTGAGAACTCACCGCGCTCATCAGGGAGTCGAGTACACTGACAGCGAAGGCGGTGCCGCAGGCGAAGGGCTGAGTGAGGTACAGCTCTGTGTCTGGGTCGTCATCATCATCTTGGTCCAGGAACTGAACGTTTGAGTCGTTCACTGAGAGAGGGGAAGCGCAGCTGAGTTAGAGAGGGGCGCTGTGCAAAGCGCACACGCTCACACACACACACACCAACACACCTGAGAGTTTACAGATATAGGTTTTATATATGTATATATCTGAAAGTTCAGTCACATTTGAAAAGATATGGATACATCATGGTAGGGTAGGAGAAAGGTCTCAGGCATCAACGGGCTTGCAATATAATGTAACATTAGATGCACATTATATATTTTATATTTTGCTTCTACGCTGCAATTTTTACAGATGAGCTTAGCTTTAAGATTAAACAAGAAACTTATTTCTTCTCCAAGCAATTGACATGTTTTGGATTCACTCTAATATACCACTGTCTGAATTCCAAGACAGGCTATGAATAAATATGCCATCCATAATTGTTTTTGAGTATAAATATTGAGAGAAATCTTGAACACTATAAACAACATGCAGGGTGCATTTCATACATTTAGACAAAACACAACTCTGGGAAAATTTAGTGCATATTGTGCATACACGGTGATAACCATTGTAGAAGTCCTCAATCCTAGTCCATCAGAGGCTACTGTATCTTGAGCTTCTTGTTTACTGCAGTGCAAAACTCGGTATGTATTGTTTGCATATATTTAACAGTTTTTTTCGGTGCATCCGGTAAACACGGTAAAATTTGAGACTTCCACAATGGCTACTATCTCAGGTGAAAAAAAGCATGCACCTGTAAAAACACATGCTTCGTTGTTTTTCAGAGTTTTTTTTTTTTTTTTTTCTTGATGGATGTGTTTGTCACATCATCACCTTTAGAGGAATACATCTTGCATATATTTACCTGCGCCCTGAAAGTCAAAGCCAGGTAACAACACACTTTTTATATCATTATTAATAATAACTCAGGGCTCTTAAATATATTAAGCACAGTGTGAATGAAAATAACCCAGTAATTAAAGAAAAATGACAGTTCATTGTTTTATCATGGACACCATGGCTGTCTTATTGTGCCTTATATAGGCTTTGTCCCCAGCAGCAGTGGGCAGTGAAGGGTCTATGAGCCAATGTTACTTAAAAAAATGAGCATCATACAAGTTTTTGTTTGCAAAATCTGCACGTCAGATATATGGTCCGGAGGAGAAAAAAGAAAATGGAAAATAAATTTAAAAAATAACAGCTTAAAAGATGGACTGATGTTGATTTCTTTTTTGTTTTTGAAATCTGATTTCTTCCTGTGAGCTGTGGAACAGAAATGTCAGTCAAAGAGACAGGGGGCTGATGCAAACAGGACCAGGCCAAAGGAGTGAATGGGGGGTGGGGGTTTTAGTATGTGAGTGCGTTTGGAAGAGGAGGGCGGTGGTGGTGGAGAGGGGGGCCGGAGGGGGGGTGTTGCTATGAAAACAGCCACAAGGACAGACTGAGCGTGATCAAAGGCCGAGTGATGCTCTGCAAACGCAACTGGAGGGAGAGAAAAAAAAAAATACCCCAAAAAGAAAAAAAAAAAATCATTAAAAAGGGACCAAAACAAGACAGTCAAATTCAACCAGAACGAAGAATAAAAATGTGTTCAAAGTGAAGCCATGGGAGCAGCGCGGGCCTTGACTGCAGCCAGATAAATCAAGACAAGCTGAAGAGGAGCGGAGCGGCGGAGCGAGGGAACGAACGGCAGCAGAGGACAAAGGCTCAGCTTACCCAGCTCTGTTATCATTTGTATGTTGGTTCCACTTTTTTTTTCCTGACTGACTGAAACCAATGGCAGTAGTTTGCCAGGTTTAGCTAATGGTGATGAGACAGTGCAGAGAGATGGAGAAATGGTTATTGAAACAGTTTCAAAGACTGCGTTAAAAAGGCATTTCGCTGTCTCAGGCTGCTCGCGTCAGCTTCCGGGAATTATGCGAGGCATTCACGGTTGTCCGGCGTCTAAAGGTAAAGCGCCCCGGATTACGGCGCCCAGTAGACACAAAGCCAGAGCCGTCACGGCCGACGCCACTACCACCAACAATAAATTACTTCATGGTGACACAGTAAAAGGGATAAACAAGGTCTTATCCATAAACACACCTACTTCACGCGCCATGCAAACCGAATTGATCATGCAACTCAGATGAGGCGTGTTTTTATGTTTCAACTTGACTTTAATCTGCACCTGGCACTGTAACCCGAACATATGACAATGCAATTATGGTATGCGGTTCCAGTGAGACATGCAGCCACTCTCTCGTCTCTATACTCTTAGTCCTTCCTTTCCTTGAGGGGCATTTTTATCACATCTGGTGTTGCTGCAGCAGTAGCATTTGTAATCAAAGAGAACGCAGGGGCACAGCATTGAAGCTGCTAGCATTTGAGGCCCAAGACCAAAACCAATGACTCCAACGTGGGCTATCTAGTTTTGATGATTACGTATGCGGTCAGCGGTGTAATGGGAGAGCCTCTGTTCTCTATAATGGCTGGCCCGCTTACAAGTAACATTAGGTAGCTCCTTTCTCTTTCTGGCCTTTTCTTAGCTGGCCTCATGCTCCATTGCTCCCTAATTGGGTCAGGGGAGACAGAGTAGCCGGTCTCTGGTGCTTTAGAAGGCCCCTCGGAGATCTGAAAGTTTCATGAGTCCCCATCACCAGTGGGAATACAACCACTGGCATTGTTATTAATAAATGGACCCATTTTGCAACCAAGGCACTTTTTTTCCCCCCCTCTCTACCTTTTTTTTGTCTCTTTCCCTTTTCTCCCTCTCTCACCCTCTCCATCGGGCTGAGTTTCTCTCGTCCATTAGGGGACAAATTGCAGGAGATGTAGCTTTTGTCCTAAAAGCGCTTGTCTGACATCTTTCAAGTCACCATTTGACAACAACTTGCCAGATCCAGTTGGAGTTGGGCAAGGCTAGCGGCACAATGAAAGGGAGCAAAAATTCCACAACGTGCATTCCTAAGTCCGAAAGACCTCGAATGAGTTGGAACTTTTGAGAGCAGAATGAAGTCTTGGATTATCGGCTCTGCGTGTCTATGCCTGGAAATGAGCAATGAGCTGATCTGAGGTTACTTTAGGTTCGGAGCGGGCGGGTGGGTGGAGAGCGGGTTTTACCTAGTTCTGTGATGATGGGGATGTTGGATCCGGTGGTGACGGAAGCCTGACGCACAAAGCCATGTAGTGGACTGCTGTCTGGAGATGACCTGTCCATTCCAGGGGGCGTGAAACCTGAACACAACAAGCAACACGTGCATTCAGCAAATAATATAAAAGAGAATCATTGAGCGCTCTTGTTTAAAGTTTGAAGGAGCAAAACTGTATAACAAATGTAAAGATTGTAGAGTCTTCCTTAATACACAATATCCTGATAACGTGCGTTAATAACATTTTGCCTCTGGCTGGTCGCCAATAAATGTTAAACTGTATTTTCTGCAGCTACTTTGTTTAGGAAAAATTGATACATTATCTATGGAATCAATTAAAATGTTATTTAAAGGTAAAATAAGCACAGTTAAATCACATTAAAATTATATCAAGGTAAGCTAGGTTCAATTCTCCAGCATTATTCCTTAAACTTTTAATTTTACTTTAAATAAATTTCAGTGATTCTTGTTCTTGCGTAACACCTCTGCTGTTTTATGTGAGAGTGCAACTGTAGCTGCGGCTTTTCAAACCCACAGATTTCTGGTTTTTAGATCCATTTTGTGGTATTTTTGTCGTGCCTACTGTAAATATGACATGCCGTTTCACAAAAATTCTACATTACAACACGAACGCGCTCTGCAGCATTATTTTATGCGCAGGAAAAGATGTGCCTTTCTTACAAGTGTGTTAGCACAAAAGTATGAGGACATGACCTGCAACGCCGTATCAATACACTTACACATAGTGCATGTCAGCTCATTCAGCATGAAGCTGCTGATGTGCGCTTTATGTGTCATTCAAAAGGGTGACAGAGAAAGAAAAAAAAAACACACAGAAGGGAGGAGATGGCTAAGTGAACAAGACGCCTGCTGAAAAACCGCAATACGGATACTGTGCTTTTAAGGGTCAGCTAAGACATATTTAGCATTCACATCCCTCCATCAACGGGCAGACATAAATTTTATATGTTGTTCATTTTGTTCCGATAAAATTGGCCAAGTGGATCCTGAAAACCTTTTATCGGAAATGGTGTGGCGCGGAACCATGAAATACAAGTGCAAGTGACAGGAGTATGAATCCACATGACTTCACATTTTTGCATTTCCTCAAAGTGACAAGTAAACACCTTAAATCTGTAATGCTATATGCATAATGCATCAACTGTGTTTTGACATCCATCATTTAGTGCTGACTACAGCAAAATGCCAGCTTATAGTGCCACCACCAAGGAAACATAATGCAGGGAATATATTCAGGTCACAAAGTTTTAAAAGGATTGCAAATTCTCTGTGTGCGTGCGTGTGTGTGCCTTTCCTGTCAAGAAACTCAATGAGCTGCTTACATTACAAAAGAGATCTTTCAGCCCTTTGCAACAGAGAAGACACCAAATAGTTCAGCACGCAGCAGGAAGCACACACTGAACTGAAGCATGGATAATCATAACTTTTGTTACACCAATTATTGAACTACGAAATAGTAGAGGTTTGACACTTTGAGTCAACCAGGGAGTAGAAGCTCAGAGAGTGCAAACATCATTTTGTCTGTGTCCATAAAGGATGACGTTTACCCCGCCGCAGAGTGACAGCAAGTTTTTGGATTCTGCCTCTGAAACGCTCCCCTTATTGTATCATAGCGAACATGAAGTCGGTGCCTCCGTTCTGCGCAGTGCACACCAACACCAGAAAGTGACGCTGGTGAGAACAGGGGTATACATGAGGCCTGCCGCTGAGCTGCTTTCAAAACCCGTTATGTTACAGAAAGCTCAAAAGTTGCAATGCAGTATTAACTCCAAAGTGAGAGCTGTATATCTTCACTGAGCACTGCAAAAACAGGGGAGCAGTAATTGTCTTCTAAGTTCACGCAAAAGTGAAATTCTAATATGAAACATTCACATAATTCACACATGATATTAATAATATTACATCCCTTAATACAATTAAACATTAAATCTATATATACTTCATATAAATAACAGTTGAGCTTATTGTATACCCTTAATTTTATAGATTTCTTTTTTTCTAAACGTATATACTTATTTCATAATCTTTTTGGAGAAACAATTTACGCAGCCCATCCTCTTCCGGCTGGCTGTTGAAACTGCACGACTGTAACTGTTCAGCTACAATGTACAACAGACAAGTGAGATCTGGGTTACATACCCCCTTATCCCCTGTAGCCCCGCAGGCACTGCTACGCTCTGTGGTTGACTACATGCTACAGCAGCCGTGAGAAGCTCTCCCTGAGGAAAGCGCATGTTTACTTATTCATTTGCACCTTCTCAATTCTACAGACGGTGTCTGAATGGGAGCATCGCTAGGAGGAAGGAATCCCCACAGCAATACCTGTGGTACAATGGCAGTGTCTGGGAATATGCGTGCATTTTCTTGCGTATGCACGATTGCCAGTCTTGTGTGTTTTCTTAAGTGGGTGGTTAATGTGAAACCCAATTATTGATGAGACCAGACTCCATCTATTGATCTAGGGGGGAAATATATAGAACAGTGGGCTTCTGTACTGAGGTGGCTTTCTGTGAGTAGTGCTCCCCGGGGTGGCATGCTCTCAGATTTACCCCTGCTTATTGTTCCTCGGTGGCACTGCTATCGACAGCATATCACTCATTCAAGGCCGGAGAAATAACAGCATTGGCATTCTCCTAAAACATGTGGAAGTGCTCTGCACTAAAAAATAATGGCCTCTTGAACCTTCAGCTTTGATTTGTATTCACAACAGTCACTCCGGTGGCAGTAAATAGTGCCGCGCTCAGGGCATGCCTTGCCTTTCAAGCTAATCATGAACCGAGGATTACCTGTTTGCGGATGTTTGCCCGACAGATTGCCGTGGCGTGAATGTGCGCATGCGTCATGTGCTCGAACACGTGCACCCGCATTCAAACGATGGAGAGTGTGCATGCACGTGTCGCTGTTTTGTTGTGACTAATGAGGAGCAGCTGAATTGGCCTGCCTGGTGATTTGTACTAGCTGCTTAATGATGATGAGGCCTGATGGGATGCCAGGTTCGTATGTTTGTCTGCAAACATCAACAATCTGTTCCAGACGATCTGCCAGACTCCAGATCAGGAGGAACAACATCAAATGACACAGTCATGTTGATTACATCATTAAAAAGTATTATCAAAGAGGCTTAGCAGCATCTAATTACCAGGGACAAGACTGAAATCATCAGAAAATGATGTGGAGTAAACACTCTTCAAAGGCTTGATGAAGCAATCAGCACAACATTTTGGGCGCGCACATCTTCGGGAGTTACAGTAAAGTCGGTTTACAGACACTACTCAAATCAGACTTGCAGAGAATTTCGATTAAGAGCACTTAGCAGACTCTGTGCTTGACAAACTACATCTATCCCTCCTGTGTGACTTTCTCACCCTCTAGTCTTTTCCTATCTTTGACTACTGTCTTCCTTCTCTGCCATAACCTGTCCCCTTTGGGCAGCAGTGCACACAGAGTCTAATAGGACGCTTCTTACCTTGGGAATTAGCCTGTAAGACCCCGATGCTGTCATCAAACTGCATAGATTTGATGTTGAGTGATGCCAAGATGCATTCTTTATCCTGCAGTGAGGCATCTTCGATATTGTTCTGATTGGCTGACAGTATTACGCACATGTCGCAGAGGTTGATGTTGACAGCCCTTAAATCTGCCCGACTTAATGGCGTACCCTTCAGGGTGAGGAGAACACAGAGAAAGAGCAAGACAGCGAGGGAGAGAGCGAAACACAGAGAACAGACAGACATGGGGGAGAGAAAAACAAATTTAAGAAGCGAGTGGAGAGGGGCTCTGGGAAATTAGTTAACAAGTATTCTTGTTCTGAGGCGATGACATTCCACTGATCTAACTGGGCATTGGAGATTCAGAGACATGGACTAATCTAAAGGCTAGCCTGCGCTGAGGGCTGTGTTTGGGATTCTCCTCTGATCATCAGTCAAGCCAGGCCTAACAAGCTCTAAGGCAACAAGCCACGCCATCTGTGATGGGAACTGCAGCTGCAACACTTAAAAACTCCACTTTGAATACGCAGGATGTGTCACTGCTCTGGAAAATGGGGCGGGGTGGCGGGGGGTTCACTGAACTCTCATGTAGTGATCATTCAATTGAGTAATGTGTGATCAAATCAAAATGACAATTTCTCCAAGATTCCAGTGGGCGTGTAATTCAAAATGTCAACGCTTCTTTCATTTGAACAGATTCTGTTTTTCAATTCATGCACCACGCCGGCGGACAAGCACACTCACAGGTAAGATGGAGACCTTGGGGAAGTTGTGTAAAGTTTCCCACTCTCTCCGAAGGTATTCCAGCGAGCCCACAAAAACTATAGGCTTTAGCTCATGGTAATGGAAGTTGCTGGCTCTTAAAGGCATCACCAGGTTTCGCAGCCCCACTAAAGCGGACGTGACATCCCCAAATATACAGACCACTACATGACCGCTCAGCACCGTCATGGAGGCTTCACTCCGGGTCTGCAGGGGACAAAGAGACAAAGGGGTAGGGGAGGAGAGCGGAGAAATCGATGAGAAATGTGTAGATGCCAGAGCAGAGGAAGAGACACAAACACAGATGTACAGAATAGAAGTAGTGCTTTTGACAGAAAACTGGGTAATGACAAATTTCCAGTTTTATCTGTGCCTAAAAATATATTATAAACTGTAATAAATATACATTTAATAGTTCACCAAGTTCACAAAGAATTTATCTCTATATATATATTTAATTAAAAACTATACATTACTCTGTAAGATATACAGAAACAAACAGTTTGGTTAACCATTATAATGTGGTTAAGCAGTTTATTGGATAGTCAGAAAAATGTAACACACAAAAATACAAATGTGGTCTTTTTCATATAGGGGACAGAAAAATGCAGTTTGTAAGATTTAAGGCACATACGGTATCTATGACCAGGACTCAGTCATGAGTAAGAAAGGTATAAATAAACAAAGCTCCACTATTCTATTAATTCCATTCTGAAAATAAAAACGATGCAATGCCCTGCTTTGAAGATCTGTCGCCTGTCACAGCAGCTCTGCATGCTTTCGGTTGCAAAGCCGGGGTGCATGTCAAGAAAACTAAACGGCTACTGTGATTTCAGTTGATGTGAAGCTACAACTTTTGGTTGTTTTTTTTTGGAAAACATAAGGTCAAAGTCACAGCATTAAGAGGCCACTGCTAAAAACGAGCTCATACCGGCACGTTAACATTTAAAACTTAAAATATAAAAAGATTATGCGGGATTATTCTTGAACTCAGTGATAATTTAATTCTAGTACAGTTAAATCTTTAAAAAGTTACAGTGATATACTAGCCAAAAAGTATGTTAAAGATGGAGCATATACAGTAGGTGCCTTTTTTTTTTTTTTTACATTTGATTTGGAAAGGGTTGAACCGATCCAAAAAAATGACGAACTAATGCTTACAAACTGCCTTGTTAAATCTCAGAAAACTCATGCTTGGAGTGTTAAAAAGCTGTTCAGAGATCCTCTGTGGATGAATAAATATATATATAAAAAAACAAACTCACCTTGAAACAACAGAGAGGCAGTGAGAGAGATTTCAATACACATTAGTATGTGATTCTGTGAGTCTATAGTATGAAGGGGAAACTTTTGCTCCTGAGCATACTTACTTAAGTTCTTTTTTATAAATATATTCTATTATTTTAGACCAGATTGCAGCTGTAAAGCTCTTGCAAAACTTACCAGGATGACTTTTTCGATGTCTTTTGAAGGGCACCAGTGAAACATCCCTGTCGAGTCATACCTCTTCACGTTCATGTCCATGTTCTCAATTTGTTCGTTTCCAGGAATTAGGAGGGGGTCGTGTCGACTGAAAAACAGTATATATTTATGTTAGATAGCGAGACGTAGGCCTTAACTATGAAATCAGTGAAAGACCACCAAGGGTTTTCTAGAGATCTGCACTGTCTGTACATTCAGCATACTAAAAGTCCATCTCATTCTCAATGTGTTAAACTTTCTGCTGCTCTACATAACCCCCAACTACAATATCCTCCATCCTTTCTTGTCCTTGAAGTCAAGGAATCAGAAAATTCAAAGACCCTGGTGCTCACACTGGTACAGAGGAGAACAGCAAGATTTGAGTGCTTTTGACTGAATGGCATGACAACACAAGGCCAATTACCAGCTTTTACCCTCTCATCCAGTTCCTGACGCCATGTGGCGCAAATTGTAAAAGCTCCAACAGGCTCACACTTTAAATATTTCAGGAATTTGCCCAATCACATTTTGCTTTTCCCAACTGATGGCCATTAATGTTTCAGCAGGATGTCACAACCAAACAGGCTAATCCACAGCAGTGGGCTGCTGAGTTTTATCCAGTGTAACACTGACCATGAAAGGGTTCCTGTCAGTCCCGTTGTACCGCCTCTCCCATTATTTCACTTATTCTACAAGACATGTTCTTGCAGTTCCTCTAAGCATAAGCGGGGAAATGTCATTAAAAACACTCGGTGTGTCGAGGCAAACCGCAAAAAATGTGGCGCTTCTCCTCAGCAAATATTGTGTGTTTAACATCAGTGCTAATCTAATTTATTTACTGTTTAACCCAAATAATGAAAATGCTTGGTTAAAGCAGAACTATGCAGACTCCTAAAACTGCAGAGAGTAATATGGGAGAAAACATCTCAAGAATTTGACATACATCTCTCTCAGTATCACTCTCTCTATCCTCTATCAACACTGTCATTCACTGACAAGGCTTTGATGTTGTCTCTTCCTTCAACCTGCATTTGGATTGCATGCCATCGCAGAAAAAGTAAAAGTTAAAAAAAGCTGTCAATTAGCCACCCTCTCGCTCCACTTCTCTTTCCCCCCCCTATTCCCTCTATCAGTTAGAGCAGGTGATAATAACACTGACAGCATTTAGTGTTTTTACACTCAGCCTGAATCTTTCATCCAGAGCTGCGTGTTGCGCCAATCAACTCCACGGAGCCCCCCCCGTCACTTCAATCTGCTCGGCTCTCTGCTCGCCTCCACACAGGGGCTGACTGGCGCATGCAGGCGGGCTGCCGCTCCACCTCTCTCTGCCAAGACAGCTATCTTTCACAGAGCTGTCAGCGGCGTGACTGGCAGCCTGTCACAGTCTCCGCACACCTCCTCCTCCCTCACCCTTCTCCGTGCCTCGGGTTGAACCTACCACAAGGCTCGGGGAGAGCAGACATGACGTCTGCGCTACAGGGCCACGCCCAAGGGATATCAGCTGCGGATGATACTATGACATCCGCTGCGATCGGGTGTGTGTTGTCAGTCATGACCCGTCAGAGATGTTCGCGGGAGTGGTGTTGACGCCACGGTGGCAGTGCAGTTCATTAGCACAATTATCCGTTTGATTGGCTACTAGTAAATTAACAAAAAATTATAATAACGTGCATAAATATATACAGTACCTGCAATATTTTTTTCTAGACAATATATATATTCAAAAAACATCAGACTGCAAACCGAATCTTTTCCCAGGGTGAGAAATAATACGTTATCAGTTGTACTTTTATATAGGACAAACAGTATTTCCTTTAGAGCGCGTGTCACTCCAGAGCCTCACTCCCTCTCTTTCTTTCCAAGTCTCTCCCTCAGTATATATTTCAAACGCAGTTGAGTTATTCCAGTGTATCACTCTGCAGTCACAAGCTGGGGATGGGCGTGCTCCCCCAATCCCTCTCTGCCAGACTACGAAGGCAGCCTCTCGCTTTGAAAATTTTCCCCATCATGCAAACTGACAAAGGCATGCTTTTCAAAAGCCCACAGCCAATCTGTTGATCATTATTTATTTACAAAGGCCTTCAGGCTGCAAGTCCTGTAAAAACCATACTTGATACGTATGTTCGCTCTCTTGCTAGCTCTCTTCTGTGTTTCCCCCCTTCTTGCTTGTAGAATAAAGTATCCCTAAGGCTACCTCAAACAATCACTTTTCATTGTGCATAAAATCCACTTTGTACAGCACAACCGTTTAATATATATGGTGTTATATGTTGACAGGGGCAGCTGTGAAGGGGGGGGGGGTGTGTGGACTATGATGAGTAATTTGATGTTCTGCTAAAGGCTAAGACTTGGAATAAAAAAATCTACACCTATAACAGAGGACCTGTCATCCCAGTACCCAAGAGCCAGCAGAATACAGAAGCACCCCTAAAGCGGAGAAAACTTTGACACCGCTTTGAAGCGTTTTCAAAACTGAGTAAATAACTCGCAAGGATTATTATCACTGCGAGATCAAAGCGGAGATGCATATATTACATGGCAAACGGGGACCATCTCCTAAGCAGAAAAGGAAGAGAAGAAAAGGTTTTGTGCTTTAAGTCAGGCAAACTAAACAGCCTTTTAAACAAGCAGTTAGCTGGAAATGTGCCAGACGTCTAGTTGTTTTTGTAGCAGTTTTCTCCCTCAGAGCAAGGGCATCGAAACTGATGCTCTGCTGCAAACTAGACTGAAGGGTATGACTCCGCGTTGGGCTAATGGTTTGGCAAGTGTGAAGACTTATTAAGTCCTTGTTTTGTTGAAGAACTGAGGGGGAGGCCGGCAAGTATACTGGGCAAAAATCATATAGGCATGCCGGTGTAGTAGGAGGATCGGTGCCTAAGGGGAAGCTAGCAGGACTAACACAGAGAGGAAAACGCACCCGCAGTATACGGTGAATTTAGTACTATATGTAAGATATGAAAAGAGAGCAAAATAACCAGAGATCAGAATAAAACTACTTTATATTATACATTTGTGTATTGTCTTTGTTTACAACATTGATATTCTGTCTTTGTTTTTTGCATGTAATTCAGATACTGGAGAGACAAGTGTGCGTGCATGACAAGAAATTAAAAATTTAAAAATACACACACAGGCCTCTTTGGATTTTTTTTTAACGTAAGGTCTCAAAGATGACGGCCATAACGCTTGCCCTCATTAAGAGACACGCACCGCAGCTACGAGCGTTTCTGTCTTGTTAGATCTTCGCCACCGCGCCTTCATCCTTCCATCCCAATCCGCGCAACCAGGCCTCCCTGTATCTTCCGCGCCGTCGTGATGCTAACCTCGCCTCGCAGCCGGAGGAGCACAAAAACCTACCCCTTTTATCTTTCAAAATCAATTAACCACAATTTAATTCCACGGGACGGGATAAAAGGAAGGTAATATTTGAATTCATATTTGATTGTGATGATACATCGCGCATATGGCCTTAAGTACCAGAAACAGTACTCACAGGGGTTCCCACAATAGAGGAGTAGCCTGAGGGCAAAGTAACCATGCAGGTCCCTCTGATTGGTTGCTAGTGTCATTAGTGCCAGCATTGTTTAAGGAGTACATGTGGACCAGACCGGAGGAGGTGACAGCCGGGTCTTTAAAGCCAGAGGAGTTTTCAAACGGCTCCTCACAGCCGCTTTTCATGACAGAAATATTATTTCAGCACCGTCATTAACAGCTGACAGCATGCCATCCTAAACAGCCAGAGCCTAACAGGGCATTTCTCCTCTCTTTTTCTCTCGCAGAGTGTCTTACCTCCCTCTTCTGCCACCCCTAATTTGCCCCCTCCTATCCATCCAAACTCCCACCATCTCACCATCAGCAGCATACTCTTCTGAAGCTCTCAGACAACCCTCTCCTTCCCTGCCTCCCCGCCCCCCCCGTATCTGACTTCCTCTCACTCCTCGTTTGAAAGCTGGTGGGAGAACGAAACCGGCGCCTCTTACCTCATCATTTTGGGCGAGCAGTTGGGCGAGTTCCGCATCCCGCCGTTGCGCTGCTTTTTTTTGGGCGAGAGGGTTGACGGATGCTCGTCTTCGACTGCAAACACATGTGCAGAATGTCAGAACAGAAACAGACGGCTGAGAAAGCGTGCTGGACCTGACATGAAAAAAATAAACAAAATAAAACAGCCAACAATCAATCAGTCATTGCAAACAAAATAATAATAAAAATATATTAACGCAAGAAAAGGAAAATTAATAATTCAGTGTCAAATTGAGGAAAATATAGAGAAAGCATTAGTAACGGACAATGGTAAATCTGAGATAGGCAGGAGAAAACCACGGAGAAAAACCAATTTATGACCTGAAAATGTCATGGAAGGCTCACATCCCAAAACCCCCCTTTATTTTTGGCTTACCTAAAGTGCACTTTTTCTGGGCCTACAGTGACACACTACTGCGTGTGCTCACCCACTAAGTTGTGCAGGTGGTTGGACCTCTAGCAGTCTGCATCAGAGTGACCATGCTTACCTACTCCATTCATTGCCATGTGATGGTGCGGACTGTCATTGTCAGTCAGGCATGGGCAAAAAGCAGTGACAATGAGATAAATAAATGTTATGGAGATGGATCTTGAGTGGGTAGTTTATTTATTTGTTTTTTTTAATCAAACTACGTATGTACCCCACCCCATCATTCCAGTTCTTACTAAAGCGCACAATGGCTCTTCTACAGGTCTACCTCCATGCCAAGAGAACATTTAGCACACATCATGAATGTTAAAGTGTATAAATTAGTGGACTATAAATAATGAAAGGCGCTAGTAAATGCACATAAACTTCCAGCAGAAGAAGGTCAGAACAAGTCCTACGCTTTTAAAGGTAAAATAATGGTTTATTTAAGATTAAATACTAAATTTCTGTTTTTGGTTTGCAGGAGGCTGAACCACATTCCTTTTTTTTTTTTTAAGATTATTTGATCAGATTAGAGTTCAGCTTCCTGTCAAATATATGCTTTCATATTAATTAAATCTAAAAAAGAAGCTACTTTTCAAACTTTGACTGAGTCCCAGTCAGACAGAGAGAATGGGAAAGCGAAGCCAGAGTGAGGCCAGGCCCAGTCGTCTGAAGATTTCAGTCAAGCTAACCGTAGTCTGATCTTCACTACTGTCTGTGAGTTTCAAGAGCCTCCACGCAGGCACCCAGATACTCCTCGCCAATCTACGCTCTCCCAGCGCAAATGCCAAGTGCACCGTCACTTCAAACCCGCATTAGTCCTTTGGTTAGAAATCAATAACACAGCATGATATTAGTGCAAATCAATGCGCGCACTGCAAGCCGTGACTATTCCAAGCATGTGGAATTTCATTATTGTCTGAGCTCCCATTCAAGGCTGTCACCTAATTCTGCTAATAAAAGATAAGAAATATGACTTTGCCTTCTAATAAAATGTCATTCTCTGACATTTCCTTTATGCAATTGGGCATTCGGAATAGCTAATATCACAAGCGCATTCCACTTTACAAATAATCCTCCCTCTAATGCACTTTGAAAATACCACATCAGAAACTATGCATTCCTCGCTTTATTGTATGACACGCTCCTCCTGATTTACACTTAATTTGTTAATATTAAAACATTTCTCACTTACGCCCGCAACATTAAAATGCTTGGCAGCCACTGCGTAATAAAACTCCCAAAGGTCAGTGTTCTCAGAGCTCACAACACCTGCAGTATTTCTGACAATAAATACTGACGATCAGCTCTTTTGCTTAATTTCTAAATTCACCTGTTCTACTCCTCAGTTTGGAAGTCACCCAATGTAGACAGCAGCAGCCACTACACAAGCAGGCAAATCTGTGCAAAGCAGCAGGAGCAACAACAGCAGCGGCTTCGGCAGAGTGAGCCATCATGCAGCAAACAAGACAAAATGAAGGGACGGGACAGGCGGGGTTACTGACTGATGCATCCCGCTAAGGGGGCAACCTACAGTGCCTACTGTGACTGAGCGGCATGGCATTACTGGGGTGGTAGCGGTATTTCACCGGAAGACTGCGGGCCCGGTTCAGTCGACTCGCAGCCAGGGATCTGGACCCCACGTCTCCTGGACCTGAGATACTGAAGCGCAATTGCAAGGGGTCAGCCCTGGGCCCGGGCCCCGGCCCCACCGGGAGCAGGCTTCCTTTACGGTTATTAACAAGGTTGATTGTGACCGGGTTGACAAGGTGGTTCTGGTTGGGATGCAGGGCGTTGGGAAGGAATGCATTTGAGGTGATGGAGGTGGTGATGCAGCCGGTGGCATTAACTGATCGGTTTTGAAAAGATGGTTTAACTTCATCCAATACTGTCAAATAGTGGGAAATAAAAAGTGTAAGAAAGCCTGTGTTAATCCTCATGAATTAGTTAGTGGTTAAACTGCAGCTTTAAACTGCAGAAAAATAACTGTCACATTAGTTTTAAATTACAAATCCTTTAAACTAATTATGTCAAATAATTCCACAAAACAGAAGTCATCATTTTACTCCAGGATGTTAAGCAGACAATAGGTAAACGAGAAAAGAGTTCACTAGCTTCAAATAAATATGTGCTAATTATTTAATAATTGCAGTTCAATCTATTTGCTTCTGCAGTTTAGTTTTGATTAAAGTGACTGAGAGCAAGTCATGCTATAAAAGCAAGAACCACATCAATTTTATAAAACTGGTGCAGAAACTGGAAGTGTTCACACTGACATTTACTTTGCATTTATGACAAGCATGAATTAATTAGAAGCCACTCAAGTTTTATTTCTCGTTTGGGCTCCACTTTCTGGTAGAACAAAGCAGAGACACGGCTTGGCTAAAGCCTGCCAGATCCGATCAGGCATTGTCATTTCAAGCATAATGTGTAGCACCGCACTTTCAGTTCAACAAATATAAAACTATAACTAATAATTTATAATATCACTAATTCAAAAACCTTTGATAATTAAATATTTATTGGATTCATCTCGGATTTGAGAATGTGGTTTAATTCCAGACAATGCGGATTTAATTCCAGGCGGAAAATGCTGTCATTTTACCCCCGAAACAGTACATTTACATTTTTTTTTTACTGTAACAGTAATCGCATGCATGCCTAGTGACAAACTGTGGTATCTGAAATGCGAATAAATACTCTGCATATGTACACCTGATGTTCAGCCAGCCGCTCCACCAAATACGTACGCACACACAATCCGACTGTGGCTGCGGAGTTGACCCACATGTTTGTAAGTACTGAAGGGGTCATGGCACACTGCATGAAGACAACAGAGCGAGATGAGTAAAATATCTGGTTGTAAAGTTGACTGGGAGAGGCTCAGCCCTTTTTCCTCCCATTGGAAGAAGGGTGGTTGGTTGGTTGTTTGGAGGAGAGAGCATGCTTGGGTGGCCCTGGGCGATAAACAGACGTTTATCCCAGCCGTCAGCTGCCTCCTTGATTTACAGGGCGCCACCGATAGCTCCTGGATTCATCTGGCCCTTGTCAAACACATGCAGCGTTACAGAGCATTCACCCGCCCTGGCAGGTCCACTGTGCATCCTGAACAACCCAGACGGCAACTGTCCCTTCTTGAAATGCTAATCACATGATGGTACTGTCCTGCATGCAAGCCTTATCAGATCGCCGTGACTTAATGTAAACTGGATGATGAGGCGGAGGAGTAACAACTAAAAATGTTTACTCTGGCATGTGAGCTAAGATGGCTTTGCCTTTACAGTGGTTGCTGCATTGGCAAGCTTTGTTCTCCAACTGCATTGCAACTGCGTGAAATAGCTTTTTTAGGCCATGCACCGTTTTGTTGTTAGAGTTACAAACAAAACTGATATTGTGATTACTGCAATTCCTTTTTAGTTTTGCTAAGGAGGCAGCCAGTGTACCGAAGAGGAAACAAAAGAAATGTTAATATCAATATCCTTAATGGGAACAAATACAATAAATAAACACATAAAATGTTTAAGGTGACAAATAGCATTTCAAAAACTAAAAATTATTCTTAACCAGAAGAGTAAAAAATAATGCAGTTCACAATTATTTACCAAAGATTTACCTATATTGCAATCGGCTTTGAATCGAACGCCAGCCTCTTTTTGGCTTCCAGTGTTCCCTGGTGTTGTAGCGCCATCTGCTGCTACATGCAGCACAATACAAAAAGAATATTTCATGGAACTACATGGGTATTATCAAACACAAATATAATTTTTTAAGCTGCTATAAATACCAGGAACTCATCACTTACTTACTGCCTTATCAACATAAGTTAGGAATCTTTAATGATTGTTAGAATAACTATTTGAATTAAACATTAAATTTAACACTGGATTCACTGTCGGTTTACTTATTTTTTTTTTATCTTTGTAAGATATAAGACAAAATGATTATACTCTGAATGAATGAGGAACAACAGAGCAAATACTAAAGCAGAGCATTAGTACTAATTATGTTACATGACATAGTGAGGGGTCTAGAGTCTAAACACAGAGCTGGAGCAGAATGGAGAAGGACAGAGAAACACACTTACGTGATCTGACATATCCATTATACTTATATTTGGCTGAGGAGAATGCAAAGACAAGTGGCAGGTCACACAGAGGGAAAAAGGATGTAATGAAACAGACACATTAGGAAATAGAGACATCAACATAAGAGCGGTGGATGGAAGTGAAATCAAATGTAACTCTGATGTACTATAATGGAAAGGGCATCAACCAAAATAAAAGGTATAAATAATTAAAATAATGATGAAGGCCTTAATGGTGGTGCTGATTAAAGTACGGGATGGTGGGAAAAAAAAAAAAAAAAAAAGGCAGACACATGAATGAACGAACTGTCCGTTCTCAGAGTGAGCCATGCTTTTGGGAAAGTGTACTAAACGTGTAATGGGATGTGATGATGGTTCCATGGGTGATTTTATTACATTTCTCAAAAAAACTAAATTTAGAGTCGACAATGCACCGTTTTTACCATTCAGACATTCGTTAAATGCTTTGGATTTGGGCATCTCTGTTTGCATATGATGAGCATTGTGAGGTCTGTAGACGGGACAAAATGAGCCACCATGACACACAAACACAAAAGCTACATACTTGAGCGCATGTAGATATCCAAAACACAGACGACAAACACTTGCTACTCACAACAGCCGCACTGAGATAGAGCTACTGCAAAGATACTTAATCTCCGCATGCAGTCCAGATGTCTTGTACAAATTTGACAAATTGGGGATTTTACACACACAGGTTTATTGCTGCTCTTTTAAATCTCTGCGGTTGCCTTTTCAAAGGTTTGACCAAGGTCTCCACTTATGCCGGCGCTGTTAATCATCTGAAAATTACCGTTAGTGACCTTGACGGAGCAGATATTAATGACCGATAGTACGAGAACAACTGATGCAGCGGACACTTGAACTGAGCTCTGAGCTGCTGACACTCTCCACTCTTTCCCAGAGTCTCTTCCAGCATTAAAAGGTCACAGTGAGGGCCCAGGGCTGGCCTATGACACAGATCCTCAAAAAGGGACCCACAGTGGCCCTGGCATCTGTCTCTAGCAATCTGCCCGCACCGCAGAGGCGGTAGACTAACTGGCTAGCATCTGGGGCGTAGCGAGGCGGCGTAGGACAGAGGGTAGTGGGGGTGGGGGGGGACCAAGCCTGCCTGGTGGACAGGAGCTGTCAGGGCAAGTTTGGTGACGGACCAGCAGGGCTGGGAAAATGAAAATGCAGACATAATTTCCGTGTCAGGATAGATAAGGTCCCCAGCAATGATATGCAGATTCACACACATGCACAGACTAAGAGATAGAAGTGCGTGTCGGTGCGCACACAAGATGCGCATGTACACGGAGCCCAGAAGGTCGTGGACTTGCCAAGAGCATCTTCCTAGCCCTAGGTCCCCAACCCTTGTCCATAGCCCTTCTTCTTAAAAACCTCAGCCCCTCCATTACATAAACCTCTTCTCTGACTGAAGCTTTGCCAAAGTGATGATAGACTGGTCACAAAGAAACAACATGTGCAACAGATTTACAGATCAAAACAAACTTCTGAATTACCCAAAGAACTCTTCTAGGACTACTTGAGAAAAAAGTCTAACGTAACATGTTAAAAGTTGACAAGAATCCGTAAACACAACTACACAATGGGGACCTATGTATTGTACCCTACTCTATATATATTTGAAGTTTTAAGTTTTCATCTGCAAAAGTGTCCTCCTGCAACCTATATAGTATTTTATTGTACTTTATAACATCTTATTTTCACTCTGACAATTTAATATCACCTATATCAATAAGGGACTATCAATTTAATATATACACCAATCAGGCATAACATTATGACCTAATGTTGTGTAGGTCTCCCTTGTGCCTCCAAAACAGTGCCTACTCATCAGAGAATGGACATGGGTCTTATGAGGGTGTCCTGTGGTGTCTGGGAACAGAATAGTTAGCAGGGGGACTTTGGGTCCTATGGGTTGAGGGGAGGGGCCTCTGTGGATCATCCCACAGATACTTGATCAGTTTGGGATCTAGTGAATTTGGAGGCCAGGTCAACACCTTGTGCAGTTTTTCTTGTTTTTTTGAGTTGTTCCTAAACTATGTTTGTGTGTATGTCTGTGTCAGGCTGCATCCTGCAGGGGATGGCTGCTGCAATCAAGGAGTGTCATTGCTATGGGGTGCGGGTGCCTGGTCTGGTCTAGGTGGGTGGTACATGTCTAAGCAACATCCACACGATTGCACATGAACATTGCATTGTCACAAGATGTTATTTACGTCTCCTGTCTTAATGTTATGCCTGATTGGAGAAAATACCAAGATCAGTGTACATACAATTTGCAGAAGGCTGCAACAATTTAACAAATTAACCCAGAGCTTGCTGGTCGGAGAGATGATTTCATCAAATATCACATTAGTCACGTAATGTAGATGGAATGAGAGTGTGTTAAAATTGCTATTAATTAAATATTGTATCAACAATTGCATAAAACTATTTAGATGTTCATAATGCCATTTTAGTGCTGTCTATGTAACACTATGTACTGTATATGAGGTCTGAATTTGACTTACATCACAACACAGCATGCATTAAATGAAGGCAAACAACCAATTTTCAAACCACTAGAAAAATCAGGTTCTGGTGTACAAGAGAATGAAGTCATCATGAATAAAGATGTCTTATCCTTTCAATCTGGTGGAAAAAACAGAAGAGATGGGGAGAGGAAATCCAACAATCCCTGACTGACAAAGCCCAATGCACTCCTTCACTAAACTCACTTTGTTCAGACAAAGTCAGAGTTAAAAAGGGAAAGAAATCTAAGACAGAGGAGGCTTTCCTGAAATCCTACAGGGGGTTGAGGGAGAAGTGAGATCAGTAACCATGTAATGGCCAGTAATTGGTACCGAGGGATATCAGCGCAGGCCCAACTACAAGAGGCCAAGCCAAACTCATCATGGCATGTTTGACACTAATCTAGGCTGAGTCGGCAGATGGTGGGAGAATGTTGAGAAGGAAATCAGATCTGTATGTCTGAACCCAAGGCTTTGATAGCTAGGCCTACTGCTGCCATGTCTAATTGACAGACAATTTAGTATTTCCCATCCACTCAAAGGGAAAACAGAAAGGACAGGATTTACCCGCGGCCTAGGCCCTCTTACCTTTCATTTATCAAGCCAACATCCCTTTTTCCTTTTTTTCCTTTTTCTTCCTCTTTGCTTTTTCCTTATCTATAGTTGTGTCCTCTTTCCTGGCATTGTTTTCTACTTATTCCTAGTTTACTGTTCATCTCCTACTGAATAAATGTGTCATAAACTATTGAGGACAGCAAAAGATTACAATTTATTAAGTTATGCTTAAATTATTGTGGACAATTTTAATGTATTTTTTCTTAGTAAAGTGATTGTATTTATTTTTTCAAATATTAAAAGCTTTTCTTTTCTGTTTGATACTTTTTATCATTTATAAGGTTTGGTTTCTCTTGATTTCAAGTGTGAAAACAAAACTAAAATCTGGGGTCTTGGAGTTGAGTAATGTTAAGTCAAAGGTAAAACAAAACGTCAAACAAAGGAAAAGCTGCTTTAAACTGAAAAGTATGCAAACTCAAAAGTATAAACTCAGAGGTCCGTAAGCAGAAGGGTCCCCAACGGAAAGACACAGTTTGACAAACGTTTTCATTCAGTTGCAGTAAAAATGTTCCATTTTTTTTTTCCTTTTTTTTGTGTATGCAGACATCTTACCTTGAACAGTTAAAAACACATCAAACACCACGCTCCACTAGTGACATTATCACACAACTGCATGAGTGACGCAGCATGCCGTAGCCACGTGTTTAACACCTACTGTACAGCAGCACCACAGAGCCACACCAGCACTTACCCACACTCATGAAACAAGAACGTCAAAGCAAAATGACAAATAACCTAAAAATCGTCAAAGATAGAGAAAAAGATATATAGATATAGAGATAGAAAGAAGAAATTACTGAATAAAAAATGCTTGGGAAAAAATAAGAATGAATAAATTCATGTTGGAGACAGCTACGCAAACTATGGAGTTACAATATACAGATCACGCCACGTAGACAACATCACAGACACACACGTACGGTACCTCTGCATGGTACAATACACGGAGCACACACCACAGACATGTAACAGCATGTGTTGGTGGCGGTGTAACTTACAGGCACGTAAAGTGGTTGCGCAATCATGAACAGAGACAGAGGAAAGTGGGTAGGCCCTCTGAAGGGTGTCCATGTTACTATGTACACTGCCTGACATGCAAGAGCAGTCTTGCTCTGAACGGCCGCAATCAAAACAACATGCCAGTTTCATTCGTTTGTAGACGGACATCTTGGCTACAGTCATGTTTTGGGATGAGAGGAGAGGAAAAGCAGCAGGTTAATGGCAAAAGGAGAAATATTCATCCAGGGGAAGTCGGAAAGGTAACTTCATCAGAAAGTGCAAGCCTTAGCCACCTGCTCCCACAGACTTGAGCCCCAAATTACATTACAGTGCTTCAAATGTTGAAATTCATTTAACAGTCATTTTTCTTTTTCTTTTTTTTGTCTAAGAAAGTGTCAGTAACAAATTGTATGCGTTACAATATCAACGACAGTACTTCAAAGTACAACAACTGCACGTCCAAACTGACATTTAGAGGTCAAGCTGTGTGCTAAGGCTGTAACAGGTCAAAAAGGCAAAATTATAACAGTGGGGAAATAGGGGTGAGGAGAAGGGAGAGAGGAGGGGAGGCATTCAGGGAAGAGAGGCATGAGCAATGTCTTCAGCAGCAAACCTCATACAATGTTTCATACATTTGTACATCCTCTATCCATTTGGCTAAAGGAGTGGATCACGTACCTGTATCCCATCATGCAGCTGTAGCGGCTCTGTCCAAGGCATCGCACTATTCTACGGGCTAGACTGGCCAATACATGCTATGTTCAAACCTGCAGTTTCACTCCTCCACTCCCCAAAGGGACTAAAAAGAATATTAGTGTGTCATTTTTCATTTTTTTTCTTTCTTTGTGCATAAATTATGCCTATTACCAGTAAAAAGTGGAATAAAATGAACCATTGCGTACTCGGTGATGATTGGTTTAGGATGACCTGCAGCCTCTGTTGGCTAGCGCTAGCTAATGTTAGCAGAGGTTGCTTAAAAAGTACATATCCTACCATATTTAGTTTGAATGTTGATTGGTTTTCAATCTATAACTCTTGATATACCGAAAATATATTAAGTATATATACACCAATCAGGCATAACATTATGACCACCTTCCTAATATTCATAACAGTTCTAATTCATCAAAGAATGGACATGGGCCTTCTGAGTGTGTCCTGTTTTGGCAACAGAATGTTGTTAGTGGGGGACTTTGGGTCCTATGGGTTGAGGGGAGGGGCCTCCGTAGATCATCCAACAGATACTTGATCAGTATTTTGGGATCTAGGGAATTTGGAGGCCAGGTCAACACCTTGTGCTGTTTTTCATGTTTTTTTTTTTAATTATTATTATTTGTTCCTAAAGTGCATCCTGCTGGGGATGGCTGCTGCCATTAAGGAGTGTCATTGCTATGGGGTGGGGGTGTCTGGTCTGGTGTAGGTGGGTGGTACATGTCTAGGTAACATCCACATGAATACCAGGTCCAAAGGTTTCCCAGCAGAACACTGAATTGTCACAAGATGGTCAATGTTATTGACTTCTCCTGCCAGTGGCCTTAATGTTGTGGCTGATCGGTGTTTGATACATACAGTTAATATGAAGAATATCCTTTACATCCATTATATAAAAGATTTCCAAATGTAATCCGATTGGACAAAAATCTAAGGGAAATGCAACAAACAATAAATAACTGTATTATAAAAATATTTTACTCGTGTTTCTTTTTAATGATTGTCCTGATACAAAACTATGAATTAGGTACCCTTATTCAGGTAAGAGTATATGTGAAATATAAGAGGTCTTCACTATTAGTCAGCCTAAGCAGCCTTTTGTTTTATTTATTTATTTTTTGTCTATGTGTGTGTGAAGCTCTGAGCCCTGAGGGAAGCAGGAGTGAAAGTCCCCAGAGTAGCATCTCTAGATTGCTGTGACTCTGGGCAGAAACAGTCCCTGGTCCCCATTCTCTCATTGCCAAGGTGCAAACAGACAGCAGACTAATACTGTCTGGCACCTCTACAGAGACACTTTCAGCATCTTTGACTCATTTCGGAAAATAAGACCTTGAATGAAGGAATATGTTTCAGCCTGCGGCCAAGGAGAGAATGGGAAACGCAGATCATAGGCCGTAGGGTGAAGGCATCAGGGACTGTTGCGTCCTGTGACATGCACATGTGCTTTATGAGCATGTGAAAAGCATGCAGAAAATGTAGTTTTAGTCTCAGCAACGAGGAGAGGTACAGAGATAACTGTTCACGGTAATGGAACAGTTTTGAGGGCGTGGCAGACAAGTGCAAGGACGCTATCAGAAACATGCTGAAATGTCTTAACTTCAGAGTCTTTTTGCTTGGGCACTTGGACCGCAGTATATATATTCGTTACAATGAGGACTTCTGACACATGAAGGGAGAACAATGGAAGACACAACGACACATACACACACACACTGACAATGTCTTTTTACTTCTGACGTCACAAATACCCAGATTCCGGCCTAGGATTTTAAAGTGTCCATTTCAGGGCATTCCTAATTGAAGATTCAACATGACAGGCACCCTGATAAACTGTCTGCGAGGGTTTCATCAGTCGCTACCTCCCTATAAGCCACCAAAGCACATTGTACTCAAACAGAAGCTATCAGGGTGTTATGTTGAATATGAAGGATGTCCCAAAGAAAGCATCATTCTTATACATATCCCCCCTAAGACTTCCTTGTTCAGCAAAAGTGCAAGAAAAATGGTGCTGCTGGCTCAAGAGTTTAACTTTTGAGCAATAATCAATACAGGACCGAGTAGCCTATCACTCTTGGGGCGCATAAGAGAGGAGGCACAAATGCACACCCTTTACGATACCCTCACTATGTCATTAACAGTAAAACATTAAGGACTACAAAATGACTACAGGATGAATTCAGGATGATAAATCTGCAAAAATGTATCAATTTATTATCCCGGTTCACAAAAAGACACCCATATGGTCCCTGCATTTTTGCTGAAAAGGATTCAGGGGATTTGAGTTTCCTCTACAGACATCACCTTTGTAATATTATTTATTTTGGTACAGGACTCTGGCACAGCACCACCATCTAGTGGCAACTGAATACGATGACAATTAATACTGTGTATCACTAGTGGAACTTTCACCCAGTGCAGCGAGCTAAACAAAAGGGCCCGACGACTGTCCAGATTTGAAATGCACAAGAGCGGTGCTGTGACATTTCAATTCTGAAAGGTACCGCTGATCTCTGAAACCCCAGCTTGAGCTGGGCAAGGGCCCAGAGTTTAGAAAGGGGCTGAGATCACAGCGAAGTGGGGCAAAAAGAGGGAGACCAGATTGTTTTGATTGTGTTTTGGCAACCTAGCTCGTTAGGATTTGAAAAACTTCCCACAAGGACATATTCTGCTTTCTGGGGAGAAAAAAAAAAAAAAAACAGCCACACAAAAGTTCCTTTGACAGAAAGCAGATCAATTTAAATCTCAGCAGATCTTGTTAATTTTCTTCAACCTTGTGTTAAAGCTTCTAAGCCCATGATTACTGTATGATATTCTAGATGCTCTACTGTATTATATCTGTATTTTCTTGGAGCATTACTATAAACGGAGGCTAATCAAAAGTAAACGCATAATATGACTTTAGTTCGACGATCAAATAGTGTGCAAAAACCGCTCATCTCATCGGCCACATCCAATTAAGTCACAATTTATTCGTCATTTCCAAGTGGTCCGAGCATCGGCTGACTGGGCCATTGCGGAGGAAGCCTGGCACTGTTGTGTTTTCTGCTGTTTTGGATTTGGTCTGGTCTGAGCACAGTGTAGAAATGAGAGGCGAGGAGAGGGATGCAGAAGCTACACTGGTACATGCAACATAGATACGATATACTATTTGCTGAAGAGGAGAAGAAGAAAAAAAACACTTGCACTGCACTCTGGGTAATAGGACACCCATTTTCTTTTTTACTCACAATAAATCACTACCAGTGAGTAGTTAAAATAAAGTGGCGTATTCCAATGGCAGCAGGGAAGGAAATACATCAAAAGTGTGTCACTGGTCATAAAGAAACATGGGAAAAAACAAGAGAACAAAACATGATAGAACAGAACATACTGGAGGACAGAATTCCATTGCAGTAATGGAACTGTCATCTTTCTGAATGCAACTCTCTTCTTAAGATAAAACATAACGCCTTGTCCCTCACCAGAGTCTGAGACATGAGGATATTAAGAACAGAAGTAAACAGTTGATCTAAATAAAGCTAGAGTGTGAGAGGCCTGTTGATTCGATTGAGCTATCAGAGCACAAGTAATTAAAACAGACAAAAGAACTATTTTAAAACCAAGCTTTTCCTATAACGGGCTGCTTACTGTAACTGCATGTGACCTTTTGTGGAAATATGCACCTGAATTATTTATCCAGGGGCTAACACACCCTGACAAGCGGCTACTGTACATAGGTCGGGTTCATTTGACAGGGCCATTTGTGCATCGTGCAAAGTCTTAAAATTAACCGTTAGTGGCGCATTAAGTCTACGACTATTCATAACGTGCCCGTGACCTTAAATCCCCCGAGTCGAGTCACTGAGCTGAGTGCTCTCAAATACTGTCATCGAGAGTATTTACATGTAAAAAGACTGTAATACAGTCGATCGCGTGCACTAATATTTAAAATACTACAGAGAAATATAATGTGATGTAAAGTATTCTATTCCATCTTGTGTTGCATATTTAAACTTTTCATTTTTCATGCGAGAGTGGGATAATGAGCTACAGAATATGTGCATTTTTTTTGTAAATAAAGGTTTTTAAGTGTTCCAAACATCAGTACAATTTTAAGATTTTCTCTACCGCCTCTGCAGTGGTCGATTAATACCTTTTTATTTAGTTACATTCTAAGACTGCACTGATATAGTAGAGATTCAACGGTTAAACCCAAATTAAAACACACTTAAAGATGACGATACCTAAATTTTGACCAGGAAACAAAAATGTTTTGACTGATGACCGTACCATAATGGATGTTATGGAAGTTCAAATGGGACCCATATCAAACACTTTCCTGAGAGTATAATGGTGTGACAACATTAAAAAGAAAAAACACCACAGTACAGGAGAACAAGGACACAGTAAAAGGTATAATATTAGTTTACAGTCTTGTAAAACCTGAAGTATAAAGAGACGGAAGGACCCACAGGTAGGTTTTGGACTGAGAGGAAGGGAGGGAAAAACAGTGCCGGCGGGGCAAAACAAAGGCACGGCTACTCACGTCGTTTGCAGCCGCACTTCTTGATCCGTTTGGGGTCTGTGATGTCGTCGTGACAAGCTTTGCAGTAGAAAAATGCTCTAAAAGTGACACGTAAAAATGTTTAGCACTGAAAATGACCCAACTATCCTGTTTGACACGATTAGCAGCTGATTACCTCTTTACTTCTTTGGCATCACTTGCGATAAAGAATCCCAGTGTTCCCTCCTGCATCTTGACATGGTTGCCCGGGTTGATGAGGATGCTGGGTAATTAAGAGACATACAGACACATAATGCTCGTTAAAGTCCGCACGACGGGCAGTTCACTCACACAGCACGCTAATCAAGAGGAATGGTACACACACTTGTTGGAGCCTTCAATCGGACCTGGATTGCACTTATAGGGAAAGTCTTTTTTCTCTGTTGTGTTGTGGCATGTGCGTGTCAGTTATCACCAAACACACCTGCTCCTCTGATTTTGGGCTGATGTGATACTCACACGGATGGACGAAATGCACAACAGTATGATCGCACATTGAATTTTAATTCTTTTCTTTACAGAATGGCGTTGGGTCGCCCCCGGGGTGAGGAGAGGGACAGAGAGGCACGAGTAAAGGGACGAGGGCAGAAAGAATTAAAATCATGGCCATGGGGTGGTTTTAGTCTCAAATACAGTCATCTGGTCAGAACAAATGTTGTGATGGCCACTGAGACATGGCTGTAGTACAGAGGATGTACGGCAAGGTAGTTACCTTGGTTAGTATTTGACAGTGGGATGCAAGGGAATGAACAGCTCTTTTTGTTCTTGTCAGTACTAGGCTCATGTTATAGTCTAGGGAGCTACCCCTAAGAAAAAATTAAATTGGTCTAAAAGTGGAATAAGTCTCCTTAAAAGCAGTAGTTGCTCTGCTCCATTCAAAAATAATTAGAATCCACGTCTAGCAAGATCAATACTGGTTTAATTTTCATTTAATTATTTCCATTCCATTTAAAAAGGCACTACTATAATAAATATCACTGCATTACAAGATGTATTACTCACACCGTTTCTGTGATGGGTTGGACTCAGTAGAATACAATAAGCACTTTGAGCGATTGGCTGTATCATTCCCCATTAATTAGACTAAGACAAAGAGTACACACACACATATATAGATATATATACATATATATACTATATGCACACACTCACACACACGCACACACACCCTGGTCATTAATGGTTACCTGTGGGCAACAATCATCAATGATGTGAGTGTGAACTAAGATATCAAAACACTGAACCCACAAACCTTTAAGAGTCACACTCCTTCAAAATAAAAGCCCAGATGAAAGATGATTTTGTCTCATTTACTTTGCTATTATTAATTATTAAAAATGATGAAAATTTAATTCAAATAAAAACTACTGCCAGTCTTGGGGCAAATCTATGGATTTAGCATTTAATTTTGAAAGATTCTGTTTACGTTCAGGGTTGAAGTAAACACGTAAGATAGCATCTAACGCGCTACATCTTTCCTCTGAGCTCCATGTAAAAGGTTACATTGCAGAAAATAAACAAAACTAGTAAGGGAGCAATTGAATCCATACAGGTTGCGATCAAATTGCACCAGTCAGGCAGATCAGGTTTTTCTTTCCACACTGCAAGAAGTGAAATAGCGTCACTCAGATTGAATGGCCCCCAGAGAAGTAAACAGGCAATACACCTGGCATGCGCTTTAGTGAAAATAAAGGAAAGAAACCAATCAAATCAAGACATTTCCACGAACATTGCTGCCCAAATCTGAGATTTTACAGGTGTAGCTATCCATTTTTCGTCAGCCGGGTGCAAACTCGTGAATAGAAGCTTTAAAAGGGTCAAAACCTCATATTGTGAGCAACAAGGCAAGCATCAAACACCTTCAGTGTCATAGCATGCAGTTATCGAACAGAATGAAGAGGACGATAGTTAAACAGAAAGGCATAGCCACTGCAGCACAGGTATAGGGACAGGTACGTAGATGCAGACGGTTGCAGTAACTTCTGTGCAGTTGGATTGTTTCTCAAACACCAAACTGACAGGAAGTGACCTCACTTAAGAACATCTACTCGAGAGACGCACGAGCATGGCTGAACATGGTGGCTGAGATGTACAAAGATGCACATTCACACACAAACTCTCCCTCTCAAGGTAATCCCACACACGCATACATACATACGTACATACATAAATATATACATACTTACGCACATATATACATACATACATACATACATACATACAAACATACATACATACACAGATGGATATACATTTAGCACTGAGGACATGAGAGTGTGATGGAATGCAAAAGTGAAATGTGGGGCACGTAAATTAAAAACTTCAGCTTGGATGAACCTAACGCTATCCAAATTCAACAGCTCCATGCCGTTCCTAGTGTGTAACATGATTAAACTGAAAAAAAAATCAAGTAAAAATGTTGAGGTGCCGCTGATGTAATAAAACCATGACGAAAAGACATGCTGTTATATCAGCCACCGCCTACAGCAATGGCAGATAATCAGTCAATTTGTTTCAAGATTAAATCCAAAATGTAGAACAACAGATTATCAGTGCTTATCGACACCACACGTCTAAGATACGTGTATACAGCCTCCTCACTGATTCGGAGGCAGAGAACCACAGAGTACTGCTCTGGCAATGATTTGAAAACACCAATGAGTGCAATACGCAGCTTGTCGACGCTAACAAACAGTAGGGCAACAACTGAGCAACACTGAAAAAGAACTGAAAGTGAGAGAAATAAACTAAGCAAAGGATTTTGGTTAAGGACAAAACGGAAAAGATCAAATAAGAGGTAGATATGGAGAGGGTGAGTGTTTGGCCTTGGTACACCGACAACAGCAAAGACAAAGAAACAGCACTTCTACAAACACGTCCAATTTATCTATCCTCTCTCTGCCTGCAAAGAAGTTAGTGCATTAAGCACAAGGGACACCATAAAAAAGGAGTTAGAAAAAGAGGACTGCAAGATAGTGTGTGGAAAAATATCCTTGGGGAAACTCCCAAAGTCAGAAGCTTTAAAGTGGTGGAGAATGGGTGGAACTTTGGAAGTAAGATAAGGTAGAGGGCATACCGCTTGCGGCTTCTGCAAACAACAAGAAAAAATCTCAAATCAAACAGTTATCATGAACACAAAAGAAGAGGAGAATATAAGTGTTGCTACTGTTTATCTGCCTATTTTCTAGCTATGTCTTATATAGCAGCACGAGATGCAACTCTGCAGAGACACACAACTCATATTGTTTCCTGCTTGTCCGAGGCACCTAAAAATGACTGTGATTCGACTGATATGTTTATCAAGTGCATGAATGGCACAGAATATTGTGGCAACACATGTTCTAGTAAATACTGTGTAAAAAACTTTATAAAAAAATAAAATAAATATTATATATATATGTATGTCTAAATAACTAAAATCTGGATTGAAATAATTAAGAACACAGACAAAATTTAGCCTGCTGGGATGCAAACAGCTGTAAAAAAAAAAAAAAAAATAACATTATGTCAAAATATAACTTGATTACCTGACTTGAAATTAAAACAGATTTCAGTTACTTATATTAAAATTAAAACCCTGTCAATATGCGAAAACATTTGACACAGGCGAACAGGTAGGGAAGGGTGGGTAGGATTTGGCAATTGAGATTACTGAAGAACAGAACGTTGTGTTATCATTAGCGATAGAACCAACACTGAGTTAGCGCTAATCAAACAGGCTGAGCACGACACGGCGAAATCAAGCGAGGAAACACATTGTGCATAATTTGAAATGTGCAGCAAGTTTGGCATCTCTGAGCCGACAAAAACGTACAAGAATAATATTAATACTTCTTCTAATACTGCACAGTTTGGTATGATCTGACCTGTGACTGTACAGTTACCTCCATTACATACATACAGTAGTGGAGGGATAGGAGATCTCAAAAAATAGTAGAATGTAATGATGCTTGTTAAGACTGAAACTTTTCGCATATTTTATGTACAACCGCACTTTAAAAAATGCAGACTAGAATAAAGAATAATTATTTCCTATTACTAAAATAAAATGTTAGGATGTCTGTGTGGACTTATGTGCTCTGTGACTGTCTTCTAGTTCTATCATGTCATCTGAACCCAAGTATTTACTTTGGCGTGCTGTTGCTCAAATGTTCACCAAATGTGATCAAACGCAATACAAATATCAACTGGGATCAAAGCTGTAAAGAGAAAGTTCAAGATGTTTTATTAGAAGATTCACTCGAAGCAAAGCACACAGTAGTTGACTGCTAGCACAAGTGTGCCTGATGTTATAGGAGTAAAGATGCATTATACAAACCTGCTCTCTCTCTGCTCAGACTTGTATTCAATGGCAATGAGCAACAGCTTCAGCTTCACGTAACACAGCCTGTAAAACAAGCGGAGTCATTAGAGAAGAGAAGTATACAAGCAGATGACTGACGTGTCAAACGCCTTAAAAATTCACATCTGAACAGTCCCCTTTTTTTTGTCCTTCTCTCTTCACTTCATCTACCTACCATTGACACTGGGCTTGCTGAGTGGGGAAAAGCGATACTTACTCGCAGACAGTTGGGAAGGAGAGGCCTACAAAGGCACTGGACAAATACTCTGTGTACATCTCATTAGCCACTCCTTCAAGGTAATACTTCTGCCATGTGTCCTCCTCAATCTGACAAAAAAAAATAAAAAAAATAAAATAAATGTCACATGTGAGGATTGAGAGGCTGCTTTCCTTTCAAATGTGGCCCAATGTGGTCCGCAGATGTTCCAGTGCACAACATCAGCCCGGTCATTATAAGCTGATCCATCATCTTTATGACATTAGAACAGTTCTTTGATAAAGGCAAGCACCTCTTCAATTTTGAGCCACGGAGACGCTGAACAGATTCCACATGAAATGTCACGGTAAAATATGACGTGCCAAAATGACTGAAAACATAGGAATAGGAGTCTTTCTCTGGACAAAGATGTCAAAATTTCCCAGGGAATGTACTGTTTGATAGATCTAGTCCATCTGTCAGCAGAGAACCTACTGTATCCACTTATGTTAGCCTGACCTACGAACCCTTCATAAATCATCCCATGAACAAAAATGCATTGTGAGTATTCATTCATCCATATTGCTTCAGTCTGTTCAGATGGACAGACTCTGACAAGTTCATTTGTCCTCTGTGTTACCTCAATGAAGGACCTCATGGAGAAGAGGTTGGCCAGCATGGTCGACAGGCCCTGGGCCAGACAGCTCTGGGCAATGAAGCCTGCCTTCAGCTCCGCCAGGCAGATAGCATCGTCACCTTCTTTCCAGTTCCAGCTCGGAATGTTCAGCAGATGGGCCTTCATCACATGACGAACAGAGAGGTCACAAAGCACAGGAAAATAAGCAGACGAGTCGCTTTTCTTAAAGGGATACTTCGACGATTTAGGAAACACAAAGTTTCATGCCCCTCTCCGACATTTACATATGATAAATACAAAGAGACAGCAGCCGGTTGGCAGGTTG
This sequence comes from Chelon labrosus, assembly GCF_963514085.1. Lineage (NCBI taxonomy): Eukaryota > Metazoa > Chordata > Actinopteri > Mugiliformes > Mugilidae > Chelon > Chelon labrosus. The sequence goes on from NC_140348.1 coordinate 13,952,347, forward strand.
TCAAAGATCAGAAGAAGTCAGGAAGAGCTGCCAAGCCTGGCTCTGTTCAGTGGTTCACCAAGCTCTACAGAGCAGTAAAGTTCACTCAACATGATATCTGTTGTCTAATTTGAGTAAAAACAAAGTGCAGAGGGGAAGATCAATACTACTCTCATATATTTAAACCTATTACGCTAAGAGCTACAACCAGACGTTGCACAAACACTGGACTTCCAGGAGTAACAGCCAGCAAGCTTGGCTCCATCTTGACCTACACATTTAAATTTCAAGACTAATTATAGGTAGTTGTCAAACAGCCAGTAGAGACTTCAGAAGGTTGAACCCTACCATAAAAGAGACCAGTAAATAAACAACAAATTGAAGGGGGGGCTGGTCTGGTCTAGGTGGGTGCTACATGTGGTACAAGTAACATCCACACGAATTCCAGGTCCCAAAGGTTTCCCAGCAGAGCACTGAATTGTCACAAGATGGTCAATGTTATTTACTTCACCTGTCATAATGGCCTGACTGTTGTAAAACATTTTTGACTGAAAATATTAATTATGATCTAACAGTTTGTCTTTCACTGCCAATTAACTGCAAAGTTGAAATATCAAAAATATCAAAAGCTGGATGTATATTTTCATCACTCTCTTCCCGAGGAGTAACTTCTGCTATATAAAGCACTGATCTATTAGTTCCTCACTCTAACAGGTGAGGTCCATCCATCCCCTAAGTAGACAGAATTGGGAGTTAACTGCTGTGATTGGAGAGCAGTCAAGATGAGGTGAACCAGTCAGGGCATCAGGGCATCTTACCTTATTGTGATATTGTAGCATCTGCGTGATTATTCTGATCTTGGGATGGTAGTTCTTGATGGAAATGACCCTTGGAAACACAGGAAAGCACAATGAACATCTCATCTGGTCAATTTCTACCGATCTCAGTACAGAGTTGAGAGGATGCGATAATACCTCATGATGTTGGAAGCATCTTCAGCATCAGGGTCTGCACAATATTTGTTGGCCAGTATCAAGCAGGCATCTGCTGACTCGATCTAAGGACACGAGAAACAGATTTGTTAGCACTAAAATACATGTCAGCATGCTTCAGACAATATTGTCTTTCTCACATAAGATACAATCTTTCATTGTCTCCTGATTTTGTTTAAAAAGAAGTGAGAAGAAGAAATTTGGCCTTAATCTGTAAAATCTGACCACACTTAAGTTTAACAAGGGCCATCTGTAATCTCATGTAGCCTTATCTGTCCAAGAGTCTTGTCGCTAATGGTACCTTCACTCGCGCCAGATCGTGAGGGTTGAGAACAGATCCCTGGTAGAACTCTACTTGAGTAAAATGACGTTTGAACAAGGCTTCCAGCTCAAGATTAGGGGAAATACTAGCACATAAGAGAAAAGAGGAGAAGGGTTAGAGCATGTATGGAAACCTCATATATAGAAAATTGTTCAGCGCTAACCTACATGTGGCGAGAATGAAAAAAAATTAACTTACTTATGGAGAAAAACAATTTCTACATTGACATCATCCCTGTCCTTGTGTAGGAAGTCTTTGAGGAAGTTGGAGACACTTTCGAGGGTAATATGACCACAGACCACAATATGCCTGGAAGGGGGGGAGAAATCATCTTGAGTGGGCAACTTAAATCACTGCAGACACTGGCATGTCTCCCAAAGATAATCAGTCAAACCAAAGTACTCCAACATCTAACTCAAATAGAGACTGAAAAAAAACTATATACATGTCAAGAAATGTCATCTCAAAGCAAACAAGTAATTGAATTATATCTTTTTGCCATAAAAGTGAACGTTTTTCCCTCCATGTATTGAAAGTGGTTAAATTTTGCACGACAAGTGCAATCAAACACTCAACTCTGAACCACTTTAGAAAATCTAAGATACAATCATACAGCCCACACTGGTTGGATTGTCATCCGTTCTCAATATAAAAACTGTCCCTTCGGCCAAACCACCCCGTTTGTGAGCTGAATGGATGTTGACAAAGACATGTACATCAATATGCCCGTGCTTTTATACAGAACATTACCAAAACTCTCAAAATGATTTGGAGGCCTGTGGTTGACAAAAATTCTAAACAGGACGTCAGAGTATTTGACAGGCCTCTGGCAGGATTCAGTAGTGCATTACAGCAGAGAGATCTGTCAGACGCAGCATGGGGCTGATTACAGCCATAAGGAAGTCAGGGGTTAGTTTGGAACGGTTCGAGGGTTGAGGTTGTGTCCCTGTTTGTCCTCCGTCTGCACTTTAGCGTGATCACAGTCAAAGGCTACCTTCGTATTTGTGTCAACTGTGAGATGAGGCTCTGTTTGGATGGACGAAACATTTGGTGCTTGTGTAATCATCATATTCGGTGTCTGATTTGAGCATTACAATAAAAGATTCCTACATCATGCAACAGTGTTAATGAAAATAAAAATATTCTGTACTAGACATGTTTTTCTTTAAAATATCTGTCTTTAAGATTACTGATAACTGTTACACTTATTAATTAAAGTGGTTGAATTTTACACATTATTTAATCACACCAATGGGGATTTAACCCACTTCATAAGCTTTGTTTTTAGTGGTAAATTCAGCTACTCTGTTGGTGTTAAATGTCACATGTGGAGTCTTAATGCCAAACTTTGCTCAGTTAAATCCAACTCTTATATTCACACGGATTAGATTGGACACTCGGCAGACACCTTAATTACCCTATGGAGCCCTGTAAGGCAGTCTATGTAATGACAATGGCCTTATCCACTACTTGACATGCCAGGAGACAATTGAACCACTTTAGCTTTGAGTGCCTGGGCACTGGACTGCTTTGCACTTAACACTTTCTGTATTAAGTTACTTTTTCCTTAAATAAAAAAACTCTGCCGTCTTATTAGCTCACCGCGTATGTTCTTATCATCCCGCTAGATTTGTTATGACAGGTTTCCTTCAATCTATTATCATGCTGTTATAAGGCCGCTCTGGCGAACGCGTTAACCTTTAAAAGTTGATGTCTAAAATTGAACAGGACATTAGTGAAATCTGACTCACTTTGGCAGGTTTAAAGGAAACATAGATATTTATTGATGTTAGATGAGAACCATAGCCCAGAGTGTTCTCCTACCCCAGCACCAGATGGACCGGGTAGGGCTGAACAGAAGTGGACTTGGCAAAAGTAATGCGACAGACATGCTGAGGGAATGACAGTTCGTGGATGTAGCAGGATATAATGGGATTCGCAGATGTTGCCTTTGTCCTTTAAGAGAATCTAATGAGCAGCCACGATTGCATGGTTGGCCGGAGTTGAGCAAAGAACCGTGCGGTCTTACAAGCTGATGAGCTGGGATGTCTGTGGGCAGCCAGCAGAATTTGGCTCGAGATGGCTCTCATTTCATTAGATGTTAAAAAAATAAATAAATAAATAAATCTTCCATGTTTTCCTATTTGAGTATCAAATGTCCCTTACATAGGTAGAGGATACATACAGATTTATTAGGTATCATTTGGCTTGTGTGGATTAAATCTCAAACAGCACAAACCCGAACGTGTAAATACATGTGCACGGCATGTACAGGAAACACATGTGGTGCTTTTCTCAGCAAGGCAAATGTTTCTTTCTCATGTATTAAACATAATTTCTTCCCTTGGTCTGGCCACTAATGTAAGACTTTAAGACAGAAATATCACTTAATAGATATTATTAAAAGTGACTCGTCTCTACTGAAATGTTCTCCTTCCTGTGCGCCAATAGTGGCATCAGATTTAATACCGAGTACATTAGCCGGCGAAACCCGATATGGGAAAGGGATACCAAAGATGATTCAACCGTTTATAATTGCTTCAAGAACCAAATACCTCCCCTTAATTATGCAGTACAACTTAAACCAGATAGAGATACACCTAAAATTAAATCAAATTGCATTTGGAGCACTTCAAGGTCACAGATTTTTACAAGAAAACCATAACACAACAACTCAGAAAATAAAATTAAATAAATAAAAAAAAAAAAATGTGCCACACAGTCACATTAAATGCAAAGGGGGTATTAACAGAGCATGCACACACACACACACACAAAAACATGCAGTCAGGAAGCATATCAGGATGTCAGTGGAGCTACACTGAATACAAAATGAACAAACACAGAGCTCAAACATCAGCAACAGAGGTCACTCACTTGGTACTGCTCTAATCCTTAGGTCAGTGATGAAACTCACAGCAAGAATCATCATCGAAGCAATTTATACAACTTTGTTCAACAAGGCCGCGTGTAGCCACTATAAGCTAAATAATATAATACTTAGTCTTCACAGAGGTATTTTAATAGAGCTATTATTTATTATTTTAAGTCATTTTGAAACTAAATGTCTTTTTTAAAATTGTGTGTGTGTGTGTGTGTGTGTGTGTGTGTTCATCTCTGATAGTGCAGGAGTCTCTGGGTCTGCACGCCTCGAGTTGCTGAACCCTAATAGAGGACTTTCAAAGGTGTACGCGAGAGTTCAGCCAGGGTTGAAGTCGGTTTCCGTGCCAACCCCTGTGCTGGAGCTGGGGCTAATGGAAACCATGGAGTCATAATGGAAACCACAGAGCCCCGAGTGCAGTGGGCGCCAACAGAACGCAACACTTGTCATTATTATATCAGCACACACAGGCTGAGAGCTGTCACTAAACTCATGGGTGTATTGCTACACTGCACAGGGTACTGTAAGCAACCCTAGCATGAAACCGAAATCCAGTATGGATCCCTCTCACTTCCAAATAACCTCAAAGGCCTGTTTCGAATGACAGCAGCCAGATGCAGAGATGAAACAACGGCTCACGTTTAAAAAATGTTCACAGTGTTTCATGACCTCACTGTCTGTGAGCACTGTGATCAGTCGGATACTCGTAATCTCCAAATCTCATTTTCGTGATCTTTTTATTTTTTTGTGCGCTGACAGCTGCTAAACGATAACGCACTGAACCATAATGGCAGTCCTACATTCATATGACAAACCAGTTTCTAATGAGTCAGGTTCAACACGTACACGTCTAAAGGATTATGCAAAAGTCCGTCGAGCCTAAATGTTTGGTGGGTAGCTTCTGATTGTTACCATATGTTTTCACTATATGTCTAACCAGAAAAAAAAAAAAAAGAAAGAAAACGACAGAAGGGGGTGTGGAAGGAGAAAATAAAGTGTGTGGGAGAAACTATCCTTGGTCTTGACAAGGGCTTTTCTCAGCACCCATCTGTTAGTCTGGGCTAACAGACCAACAGAGGTCTCCGTCCAAACATAACATTTCATCAATCGTATCTCAATGACAGGCAAACATTATTGAAGAAAGGCTTTTTTTTTTAATGCCTCTTTCTTCTGCTGACTCCTTAGAATGGAATGACTTAAACTGATGGGAGTACGATTGGGAAAGAGAAACAAGGTGAGAAAGAGAAGACAGAACATGGTAGCAGATGCCGAGTGCCATCGAAAATAAGAAGAGGGGAAAAAGAAGAAGCCCTAGCCTCCCTGGTGCGGACAAACTGTCTTTTGATCAAATCTGTATGCTGAGTATCAGTAAGGTTTGAGCCATGAGGGGAAGAGAAAAGTACTGCACAATAAGCACTGTGGTATTCTTGTAGAAACAGTAAAATGACCACAGTGTCACACAAACTTCACAGAGCACTGGAGCCTCCGCTGCGAGAGGCAAACCACACGCATACATAATAACGAGAGCCTCTGGAGGGACAAACTCCACCACCACCACACAAACAACAAGAACCAGGCGAGCACCGAGAACCAAGCAGGCAAAGCAAGCCAAAAGCAATTCAATAGCCTCCAATGGGAGCGAGGCATCCAGCATTCAGGGTGTGGGAGCTGACTGAAGATCAGGGCCAGAGTAATGTCAAGCATTGATGGAAGCGATGTGCTAGCGGTGAAAGACAAACGGAAGGGTGACTTTTTCATCGGGAAATCGTCGATGAAAAAGCCACGAGTCTGCAGGTCATAGAAAGCATGCCTGATATGAGATGCAGATATAGAAAAGTAACTCCATAAAACATGCAAAAAAACAAACTCAAGCAAAAAAATAAATATAAAGAGACAAGAAAAGAAATCCTGCAACGTTCATTGAGATTGATGATGCTTATGAAGACCACCAATAATAATGCACTTGCAGAGTTTAAATCTTTCTATTTTCTTGTAGGAAAATCCTTTAAAAGCGGATAGTAGGGATTTCATGACTGTTTTCTTTCACTTTGGTGGATTATGATCCTAATTCATCCCTATAGGAAAGACTGCATTAATGACAAACATTGGGCACATACACACAGTATATTGCATAGAAGCACCACAGTTTCATATGTTGAAGAGTGCAGTAGTCATGAAAGCTCTATTTTCCAAATTAAATTAAAGCGCAACACGGGATGTTTCAAGGAGGACAAAGAAAATGAACGGCACACAAATGACTTCAGGAAAGCTCTGAATGAAGGACAGATAGAGGCAGATCTAGAAAAAAGGCAGAGAGAGGGGAAAGAAGATCGAGTGCGAAAGAGTGAAAGTGAGAGTAAAGGGGCATGGACATGTGTGTCCTAATGGCCAAGGTCTCCAGTCACGCAGTGTGACTTGACGTAATGTAACTTTACTTTAACTGAACTTAAACGTTACTCTTCTAAAAGTGAACTATCCCCCGGTAACTAGCAACTCTTAGGGGGTGCACTTGAGTCACACAACCACACCTTGTCTGGATTTCAACTTACTTTCTGCCTCGTGTCGAGTTATAACTCCCTCCGTATTTCTTCCGATTAAGGATGAGAGCAGCAATTTCTGGCACGTAGCGAGCAAACATGGCCTACATGCATGGAACAGAAAAAAGAAAAAGGCATGCAGAGAGGGTTCTACCGCACACAGAAAAACAGCAGAACCATCTGGAATACTTACTTTCTCCCATTAACCGCACTATAGGAACCACCATATTTCTTGCGGTTTCCTATTAACTCTATGATTTCAGGGACGTAGCTGGCAAACATGGCCTAAGGAGAAGATAGAAGACAAGAAGAAGAGACTAAAAAAGAGACTGGTACGCCGAAGAGCGGGTCGCGTGGAAGCTGGTGCACGTATCCAGATTTCTGATGGGAGAAAATTACTACTTTGATATTTAAATCAATCTAAAAAAAAATATATATATATCTCTCATCGTCTGTAGAGACTTGCCAAACGTCATAATAACGAGAGAGAACTTTATATCCCAAACAAAAAAAAAAGAAAAACTCTTTGGCTGCTGAGAAAAAGTAGCCCCAGCGTTTTAAAGTAAATGTTTTTGGAACTGGTTGGTCAGTGGACAAGAATTTTGTCACAGCTGATGAGTCTGTGATAGCACCCAGAACCTTTCTGTCTGGACAGCATCGTTTTTAAAAACCGAGGGAGAGTTAAAAACCTATGTGCCATGTTTTGTCCAACAAACACAGATGATCTGGCAGGTTGATTTGAATAGGCCCACCTGATGGTCCACAGCTGCAAAACACATTAAGACTCATTTGTTGGGCTAGAAAATGAGCTGGATGCATTTTGCAATGTTTCACAGCCTATTATGACAGCACGGGGTGGTGTTCACATTTCTAGCTACCAATGGGATACTCACTGACATTACTTGCGTACAGTCTAGAACGGGTGTGTCAAACCCATTTTAGTTCAGGGCCCACATATAGCCCAATTTAATGCCAAGGGTCTGAAGGGGATTTTAAGAACCTGAATTGTTTAAGAAAAATAAGTGAAATTTCGGCGCATTGCTGCCATCTACAGTTCAGTCTCAGTGTTGCGTTGTGTCCACAACCCTTACTAAAATAAAGCGTTCTAGGGGAAAATTTTTAAATAGCAGTTACTTTAATTGAAAAACTGCAGTCCTCTATGTAATTTTTGCACTTTGCAAATTCATGCCGTAGGCCAGATTTGACCCTTTGATGGGCCGGTTCTGGCCCGCGGGCCGTATGTTTGACACCCCTGGTCTAGAATTAGAAACTAAGAGGTGCCCTCAGCCTTGGAAATACATGCTTAGATCATGCAGGAATACTGTGACATTATGCGAGTTTGATCTGATCCCTGGCTTTAAAATACTTCCAGCCTGGAGTCATTATTCAGACACTGCAGCTGATAGGAAGCAGGCTAAAGTACTAGCCTAAAGACTTCCAGAGCTCTCAGCGCCGAGGAAAACACGCAATCTATCACCATGGCCACAATAAGCTACACATCCACACAGCTGTAGGTCATCAGCGCTTACGGATTTCTGTCCAAATACAGAATGGAGTAACTGTGATCTGGCTTAATCCTCTGTCCTCTGTAAGGGAATACAGAGGAAGCATGGTCTTCTGTATACGTGAGTGCTCACAGGTGCGTGCACCCGTGCGTGTTTAAAGTTACTAGTCTAGTGGCAGCCCAACAGGACGCTACATCCGAGGGAGGTGAGAGGGAGAGGAGTGGGAGGCTGCTGTTGCTATGGTAACAGTCAGGCAGGCCTAAGCCTCATCTCCCTGCCGCTGTGTTTGTTGGAATTGTGGGAAGAGACACGGAAGGAGGGGTGTCCTGAAACCGCAACTGCTTTTAAGAGAACAGTAACAACATTATCAGGCAAAAAGCTTATACTCTAATCGAACAAATACAGGAAGGACACATCAGGGAAGGGTACAAAGGAGCACATGGACCTACAGTAGACACGATACAGTAGGCTAAACAGAAGGACAGAACTACACTGTTGCAAAGAAATAACATGTACTAGTAAAGGCAAATAAGTCTAACAATTTAAAAAATACTTTGCTTACATATCACACAGTGCACGTAATTATATGCATTTACTTTTTTTAAATTAAAACATTAAGCTTTTCATTGCACGTGAACAGTCTATTGATGGGGGGCAGGCAGGATGTCAAAGGGGAAGAGGGGAGACAGGGAGAAAGAAAAGTCTGTTTTTTTTTACCAAACCACCAAGGATGAAGAAGACCATGAAGAGGCGCCCCAGGGTGGTTTTTGCGCAGACATCACCGTAGCCCACTGTCGACATAGTCACCATCAGCAAGTACACACATTCCCAATAGGATAGTGACTGGGAATTTTGGAAGTTCTCCCAAGGATCCCCTGAGTTTTCCACCTAAAAGTTGAGATGGGAGAGGTTGAGGACTCTGATTAGACACGACTCTTGAAAACAGTTTGTAAACAAGGCTTCGTAAAATAAACAATTTCGTCAAATTTGATTAAAGCCAGCTAGAAGCACTCATGCCAAACCATCTGCAGTAGGTTCTGCATGTATGTTCTTCGTATAATGAGCTTTGACTACCATCTAGTGGTTAAACACTTAACTGTGTGATGAGTAGTTGAGCAGAAGCAGTACGACACATTTTGCCTAAACTGGATCCTTGAACAGTTGATAATGACAAGAAATATGAGGTGTGAGGAGGAAAGGTCTATAACTAGAACTGGGGAAGTTGCAGTTGCAAATATGTGCTCAAAATTACTGGGTCATTAGTTAGAGCCAGCATTTCTTTTTATGTTACTATGCCCATTTCTGATTATCTTTGATTAAAATGCTGCGATATGGTGCTTCAAATCTTAAATTGAAGACCAGATTCACACTGTATCTGCATATACCATCACATATTAATGAAAATGTGTAGTAAATGATGCAGCATGACCCCTTTGCTATCTCAAAGCCAAAATCCAATTAAAAGTTTTGAGAGCTACTGATCGCATGAGAATTCATCACGTACATTAAGTATAAAATCCTCAATTGATTTTTCTGAAAATACAATATGTATTCAGGCGCACATAAACCCTCCTTGGTTTTGCTCCTGCACACTTGAGATAAACCAATCAGCCCAATACTAACCCTATTAAATTTAGGTTAAACAGAGCACTGGTGTCAGGTCAGTGTTTGGTATCGGCTCATGGATTTATAGGAAGAGAAATAATTAAATCTGTGCATCCATGCATTGTGACAACTCTTATTGCAATTCATGCTTTAAATTCGTAGACATGTTAATAAAAGGGGGAATACCAGACTCTGAGGAAGAGGCCTTCTTCCACTATAACAGTCATTTAATCAGCTACAGTACCTGCCTTTCTGGCTCAGTGATCACTGGACCCCACTGGCCCTCACATATGTCCACTTACCAGATGTATGAATCCAGCAGCTGTGAGCCATGTGCTTATGAAGATGGAACACAGGTTCACCAGCTTGATGGAATTGCTGCATTAGAAGAAGAGGGATAATAAAAGACACATAGGCCACATCGACAGAGAAGGAGAATAGTGAGCTCATGATAGGAAAGACCGAGCCCACGCTGATCTGACTTAAAATAAATCATCACAGTCAGGATTAAAAAACATAAAAAAATAGTAAAAGTGTACGATAAAATAATGAAACGCACCAAAAAACCCAATGTTGTACAGAATGGGATTTACTAAAGGTTGGCTTTAGTAATGTGTAGAAAGCATAGACTGTATATAAATATGGACAACGCATCCCGACTTCCTCTCATTGGTCAAACTGACGCTATATTTCCAGGGATATGGGTGGCGCCATCTTGCGACTTTGGAACCAGAGTCTGCGCAGTACAGTCCAGGAGTGGAACGACACGGAGCTGCGATCTCGATGACCCACCCACACTTCGTCAGACTCACTTGCGATCTTAATACTGTGCTCTCCCAGTTTCAAGGAAATGTTGGATTATACACTGTACTCATTTATTTAATTATTATTTCCAACTCTCATGACTCCATGGGACTGGCATGACAACTTCACAATGTCACAACCTGTTTCTATAGCGTCAAATAACTAACTAAAACGGAACTTCTCAGAAAAATTGACACTTGAACCAGTTGACCATACATCAGTATTAAATTAATCTGAAATACCTGAAACCATCCTTGAAAAAAATATTTGATGTGTACTTTCGTATTTTAATTTGGCCCAAGTCCCACCCACTAACATTGTGAGGGTGGCGTTTATGACCTATACTGCAGCCAGCCACCAGGGGGAGCTCTACTTGCTTTGGCTTCCCTTTTGAGGAGCGGTTCCTCCTCTATCTTTATACTGTCTATGGTAGAAACTTTAAAAGTATAGTGGCATGTTTACATAAAATACAACTTCACAACATCAAACCAATTATGGTACCTCACAAAATTTGCTTAAGATGTGACATTTGAAATAAATTTAAGTGATTTTGGTATATAAACAGTGCAAAATGCAGTGCTCTTGTAGTTGCTCCTGGAATGTAAATCGGTCCCATTGTTTGCCATAGCTGCTGTGATCGAGGAGTGAATATGCTATTCCAGGTTTGTGTTTGTGTGTTGCTTGTGAATAAATGGGGAAAAATGTATTCTTACCTTGTTTTCAAGATATTTAAGAATTGTAAAATTTCTGAGAACTGTATCAGTCTTAGCGCTCTCAGGAATCTTAAACCTGGTTGACAGGACAAAAACAGGGACAGAAAAAAAGGGGGGGGGGGGGAAGAGGAATGGATTAGCATGTGATGTACCGTGGCAAAACATGTAAGAGCAGCACCTGTGGACAAAGACAACAAGTAATGTTAGATTCGTGAATGATCCGTTAGGAACGGATGTGCAAACTGAACGCAGGATGTTAGCCTTCGAATTTAAGTCTTTAAGTCTTTTCATCTCCTCAAGTGAAGGAGACGCGCTCGTGAGTTTAATAATCTTTTTCACCTTCAGAGTGCATTTATTCACAGTTGCCATGTATTAGCAGCCTAAACATGAACGGGACGAAAGCAAACAGTTGTGAAACTCAGTAACTGAAGAGCAGTTCAGTTGAGCAATATGTATAATAAGCATTTAGGCAACGCCCTATACAATGCAAATCTAGCCTTTCAGACACAAGAATACAAAACATGACGGATTATTTATGCATTCAGACGAGTTAGAAAGAGAATTATGTGGCATGGGCCTCAGTATGAATCCAAGGGCAGCTCTTTTAGGGATTATAGAACAATGTGACACCTGCCTCATTGTTTTTTTTACATAACATGTCTGATCCCAAGCTCGTGTCTGCGCCATTGTGTGAGAAAACTGATAAGAAATCCTACCACGACAATCCACAAACTGATTACTGCGAAACATACTTTTTAATGATTTCAAGATCAGGACACACTGACTGCACCTACAGATGTGCATGTCCACTATACGCGCCGAAGCTAATGCTCTTACCCCAGTTGGAGAGGATGCGCAAACAGGACCAAACTGAGTGGTAAAACCCAGTCTGCGTCTCCTTGTCCTCATGTGCATGGTGGCCCTGCCTCACCCTGTATCCATTCTGAAAAAGATCGCCACAGGACTTCTTTCGCCTCCACGTTTCTTGCAGGGTGTCCAAATTGGTATCACTGTGTGTGCGACGGTACACGAGCAGCTTTGAGGGAATCATTGTCTCGTCCGGAAAATCCTGAGATTCCTTTCTGCTCAAGTTTGTTTTTTAGGATCCTGTATTCCAAAGTTCAGGGATGAATCCTACTAAAGTGACAAGCAAGACTCTCCTCCTGTTGTTCCTTGATAGCGCACCATCAACGTTAGATGTTCCTTGTAGATCAAATATCTCAAATTACTATTAAATCAATGGTCGCCACTGCAGACAGAAGAGCTCTAAAAGTAGTTTTTCCATGACACTCTTGTCAGAGAGTGCCTCTGCGAGCAAAATGTCAGCTCTAATATAGGTGCTTTTCGTGCCTTTAATCCTCACAACCCAAACAGATTTACCTTTCTCCTGCCCCTTTTAGTGCTTTACCACAGTGAAGCTTTGTGCCCATCGACACAGCCCTGTTGAACCTAATTTCCACTAAAGTCTGAACCCTGCCAGGGATTAGCGGAGATGAAAATAATGCAGAACAAAAACAATAATCCGTACTTTAAAACGGATGTCCTGTTTTCACAGTGAAATTTCAAACAACTCTGTCCGACATGGGGGAAATAAAAATCTATGCCAGATTACAGCTCTTCTCTTCATCTTTGAAACATTTTAGTTACGTAATAATACCTTTTAGGCAGGATGCTATCATGTTTCTGTGTGCGATTCTTGTCTGCGCTCAAACTAAATTAGAAGCAACAGCATAACAGAGCAGAAGAGTAAACCAGTAAAACAGCATCTAAACCCGTCGGCTCACATTATCCCAACATCAGAATAGTGGAAGCGACATCCGATCGTTTTTGTAAGGTTCTGAGATAACCTGACAATCACACCCATTTCACATAGACACTGGGCAGATTTATGGAGATGAGAAAACAGCCCTATCAAGATGACTCTTTATTCAGGCTTTACATAACTGCTGTACAAGTGAAGTGCTATAATGTCCCTGAGGACATCCAGTCTAAAAATGAGTGGCAGTTTCCCCAGCTGAACTCATCATGTCTTGCCCCTAACTGTGGCTACAAGCTTCTCACATCAACCCATTTGAAAAGTGTTTCATCTTTAAACATTTGGAAACATTATACAAAAGCATACTCGGGTTTTAAGGTTTGATCATTTGCTAGTAAAACGACACCACTTTTACATGTGCTGTTAAATTGTCTGTCTACTGCCTATTGTGGAAAGTCACAATGTAGTTAGTTGAGCTAATTCAAGTAAGGTACAAGTAGTATCATGCAAAACAGGCATACATGTCATTTTGAGAAGCAGACACATTTTCTCTTCTCTGATGATGATTCTTCTTCCACTGTCTATTTGATAGATTGGCACAGATGGCTTGAGAGAAATTTAGCAGTTATTTTTAGACTTAAAACTACTACAACTGCAAATCTGGCGTTCGGAACACAAATACTGGACATCCCACCAAACGCCGATGCAAGGCACTACAGACTTGCATTTTTCTCAGTTAGTGCGAGCGTCTGTGTTTGTGTTATGCAGTATGGCATCTGTAAATGTGTAGTTGTTTGTGTGCCTTCAGTTCAACACTTTGCAGGACAAATATGTGCTTAATATGTGTTACACCATCACATCTGAGGCGTCACCTCCTAGGCACCCATTTGCCAACTGCAAAGAAATGCACTCAATGTCAATGCAATGTCCTAACAAGTTCAGGGTGCGTTTGTGTGTGCTCAAAAACTCTCAATGAAATTCTGTTCCTTTGGACACGTGTCTATGCCTGAGAAAATCTCTTTCCCCACACATGCTAAAGCCTCTTGCCTCTTCCCATCTCACACACGTGTTATCACGCCAGATGCTCATTCAAAAAATTTTTTTTTTTTTCCTGGTCTGTGCCCATTCTTGCTTCATTGAGGCTTTGCAAGCCAGAGCCCAGTCCCTGCGTCACGTGTTTTGACAGGGGCGGCCCACTGGGACCTTTTATCAATCAGCGGTCTGGGATGGTTCATCGGGGATAATACTGGCAGCAAACCAAGCCGGGATTAGATTATACGATGCTACACTGCTCTAAACACACACTAGACACTCTGCTAGCGTACAGACCTTCAGGTCTTGATGCTCATTCATGCAGGAAAGGCTCACATATGTAAATATATACATTTAACACCGACTACACATTTGTTTCTAGACTGGAAATTATAACTCATTGTGAAATATTCATTAATGTAAAACATAATGCAATGCATGAGAAGCCTGGCTGCAGCAAAGAGGCTTAAACCGCACATAAATTTGTTTCCCTCCCCTGAGTGTAGATGGAAGTTTCCTGGCGGCGGCTGATGGGCCATACAAGGCACATGCACTCATGGCCGTGTCAGGTACTGTAAGCCTCTTTCAGAAGGAAAACACAAGGGATCAACAAACGGTATACTAAAGCACCACTAGGAGGCAGTAGCAGGTTACAATAAAAGGCCATACCTGAAGGCTGCAACTTAAAACTACCATACATCCTCAACACCAGTGCAGCTTCAGAAACATTTAGGTTGTCACCATGTACCGATAACCATCGAAAGACAACAAACACAGCTAAGATGTAACACTTTAAAATGTAAAATGCTCTTCAAATATGTTCACGGTGCCATTTATTGTGCAAAAAAGTTCCCTGCAGACTGAAATAGATGCGGAGTAACGGATGTGAAAGCTGGGGGTTCAGTAGGCACAAGATCTATGAGCATCTTTCACACAGACACATGCTCATCCAGAGCAGTGTACTAGTACTCTCCTGGGAGACTTGCTAAGTTCTAGCAGTTAAAGGAGATTAATTCTTCTTTCCAAGGAAGAACTCTATGTGCACTCCTACATTAGCTGCACATCATTCTCCCCCCCAACTTAATCAATGTCCAATTTGCAAAGGCAGAGAGAGCATGACTTGAGGAGCACGCGGCGTATACTTTTTTTAGGTGCAGAGAGGGCAAATACTTGACCACACAGCTCGGCGTGGAACAGTGAAATGAGCAAAACTCCACTGTATCTGCGAAATTCTTCTCGTGCTGCTGCTTACGGAGTGAACATGGGAGCTGCTATAATTATGATGTATTACGCTGGCAGTGGTGTGTGTTCCCTAGCAGTGAATGGAAAGAAAAGATGAACTAATCCACGGGGAATGAGGAGCACAATGCACATTCTTAACAACCACCCCGGCTTCCTCTAACAAAGCCTGTTAAAGAACAGTATGTACACTTAACTAAATGAAAGCAGCACCAATTATGGATTAGCCCATTATGGGCCTGTCGAGGTATCCAGCAGAAGACATAAGACATGTAGATGGGGTCATTTATTTATCAGTGGATCTCAAAGGTTCTGAACACACATAAGGATTAAACACTAGGTATTTTATTTTCTTCATTTTTTGTTGCAATTTTCTTGACACATCAATGGTGTCACACGCCTTTATTCAAATTTTAATACAAGCAGCTAATTATGATCCTTGTCCTCATCGTGTCTGAATATTAACAGACACTTGCAGCGCACTATTAGTATTCTGAGAGCCATCACCGGCCTGTTAGGGTGCACCATATCCCCCTTGCAAATCTAGGTTGTTAATTTTATACCTGAGGCTTTGCAGCACTTTATTTATGTGGCCCACATGATCAGTAAAACATGACTGCTACCACACTGCACTGCGGTTATACAGTTTATGTCCAACACTAAAATAAACTCTAAAATGTAAAGATGTGGTCTGATATGTAATTTCTGCAAAAATAGACCTTGAGAGTCCTCCCTTTTCAAGATAATACTAATAAATACAGAAATGCAAATGAATATCCCTGAAACCTAGAGGATCTGTCCAAATCCATATACTCACACTACAGCTATACCTCGCATATTAAGGTGCCTTTGCTTTCTACATCAATTTCAGATTCAGGATATATTTAAGGTAATTTTTCTCGACAGAATACCAGGCAGCGGCCAGGCCACCATTTCACAGTCTTTCATCATCCTCATCAAGGCCCTAACACCAACTGTGTTCTCGGGATGAGTTGAGGACACCTTACATCATGAATACCCGAAAACCTATTTGGCTTGACCATGTCTAATTCATTACACAGCTTGATCGCTGTGAAATTCACGGGCCACTGTGAGCTTCTTAAGGAGCCTTCATCAGCTCAGAGATCAGACGTTTCCAGTTTAATATTATTTCACAGATTTATTGATTACAGGAAGGGAACCTTTATGACGACCTAATCAATAGTGTTTTCATCAGACTTCATCAGACCTCAACAGATATTTTGATTAGTCATAGTAGGAAAACCACATATAACTGTTGCTAAAAGCTTTATAAATGGCTCTATATGTAAATATATTTATATTTATATAAATGGAACCTGAAACTGAAGCACTCTACTGCGCCTTTTCTTCAGCAAACATGCAAAATAATTTACCGACTGGAGAGATAGATCAGAAAGAAAGAAAGAAAGAAAGAAAGAAGAAATGCATCTAATGTTGCATTCACTTGTTTCCCAAATTAAGAAGTCGTTTGGCGTGTACATGTGCTTTTAGGGTGGAGTCCAAGCATCTAAATAGCACGGTGATGGCCGTTTCCTACATTGTAGGGTGAAAATCAAAACCTGTGACAGAAAACGCAAGCACATCAACCATAAAAAATGTCTGTATTTGCACCAGAGTGTGGAGTTAGGGGTTTCTGAAAGGCAAACACAAATCCCGCAGGTGACAACATGGTTACTTTTGCCAAGTTCGGGGTCGGCTATAACTTACATCGGCCATGTTTCTGCAAATATGATGTCAACAATTCAGCAAATCATACACCAAAATTTTTGCTTTGCTGTTGTTCCGACTTTCTATAGCCTTTCTTTCTAAAGTCCACTGGTCGATTGGACCATTAGGTCCTTACTGATCCGACAACACTGAGACACAGGATTGGCATTACCACAGCTAAGAGAAAGAAACACACCTACAAAGAAACTCTTTTTACTGCAGTGTAATTTAGGTCACAAAAGTAGGACGTTATGTAATGCAGGTTAGGGTGTTTTCCAGTCTGCTCATGCAAGAGTGTGTGCATATGTCTGTGTGTGTGTGTTGGGGGGGGGGGGTTACACGTGTTTTTGCGTGTGCAATTTTTGTGCGTGTGAATAAGCCCATTAGATGGCAGTTATGGGCCACTGTGAGGTATTCCAGGTGCAACGCCACAACGCAGCAATAACTATCCTGAGCCACATTCACTCCCATTAGTCCATCCACTCTGCTGTGTCTGAGTTCCCTGGAACATCACAGAGGAACCCAGCCCTGTCACTTTCAATGATGAAGGAAAGTTGACTGCAGCCCCAAGCGAGAGGGCCTCAGAGACACACTCAGAGTAATGGGGAGACAGAGACAGAGGCGTGACTGGGGAGTGGGGAGGGGGTGGTGCAGTGGGAGAGACTGGGACTGAAAAAAGGAGGGGTGGCATGCAAAGACGGAGGGCATGAAAGAAATAGAAAGTATGAAAATAATATGAAAAATGGTGACAAAGCGATAAAAAAAAAAAAGTTTTAGAACAGCTGAGAGAGATGGAAACTTACCAAGCCAGCTCCTGTTTAAGTAGACGGAAACAAACACAGGAGGGACAGTGAAGAAGTCGACCACTGAGTTGACCTCCAGCCAGAACCACAGCTTGTCATTGGCTGCTATAAACTGTGAAAAAAATAAATAAAAAATTCATAGCATTCAGAAATGACATCTTTAATTTCACACAAAACGCCGCCGCCCTGCAAACAGCCTGCCACTCAAACCGCTGTGTCTTCCCTTAACAACGCTGACACGCCATGTAGAATGACAAAAGCTCCACCTCACTAGCTGAGTCATGCGAAATGGTTGGTGGTGTAAGCAGCTTATGAGTTTATTTATTCATTCATTCATTCGAGTTGTCAAGCTTGCGTTTGCACCACTGGAACGCTGCTCTGGCATGACAGCCATGCTAGCAACATCATTACAACGGCGTCAGTGTGAACTGAAGGCATTCTGTGTGAGCATTCTTAACTTAGGTGGACGTCTGACTGTGTGTAAGCATATTCTGCCCCAAATTATACTTATTAACCTCAAATCTGAAACGGGAAAAACTGCAACATGCAACACATTTAGAGAGATTAAAAACTGTGCAGTCAGAAAATATTTAATAAAATGTCTTAGGGTGCATGCGTCAGCTTACCCGCAGGCCAAAGTAAAGAAGGAAGAAGACGTTGAAGGCCATATCGATCTGTAACGTGAAATCTTTGTAGAAGTTCTGGCAGGATTCTATAGGACTGGAGCAAAGAGACAGAGGAGGGGGAGAGAAAAGGAGATTATGAGAAGTTAAACACACATAAATAAATACAGTACAGTAGAGAAACCTCAACTCAAGACCACACCATTAAGGTAGAAACACAATTCTTGGCTACTTTTCTGTGCGTTTTAACAGGGCTACATTTGTCAAATTTATACTCCATTTGATAAGATGTTTATTTCCATTATATTAAGATGAACTGAAATTAATTTGGATACCAGGATAATACACTTTTTCTTCAGCCCATGCGTACCATTCCTCAGTTTATGACCGATAAGAGGCCGCTGACAAGGTCAAAAGAGGCTGACCAATTATTACAATTTAAAACCTACAAATCTTTGCCTGTAAATATTTAAACAGGTACAGAGATTTGCACAAATGAAATAATCTGGTCAAAATATGGAATTAAAAACACTATTTTCAAACTGTGATATCAAATAATGTCAGTTTACTGACAACCAATTTACTGATTTGGATCAGTGCGTCCACTGAGCCCCTCGGGTTCATGAAGCAAGATGAAAGGCGGTTGAGTCAATCACATGTAACAGATGAAACAGCTGAAAATAAACTGAAACTAGAAGCTGCTTTGATGTCACGGTACTTTTAGCGTGCGTGAATTATTCAGTGGCTGTCAAACACAAATATTCCAATACGTATTCGCTCACATTACAAGACAACAGAGAGACTGCAATAGCTGAGGCTGCGGGTACAGAAAAGGTGGATGATGATAAATGAGTTGCGATCTCTCTGGTGTGTCATACAGTCCGTCTTCATATTTACAGTGTGATCATTAACCATTAGCATGTGGGTGCAATCAACAAAAGCAATAACAGGGAGCGCGCTCAGCCCATTCTTCACTTGGTCATGGGCCTATAGCCTTTTTGCTCTAAGTAAAGAGGAAATCCCACCGTGGGAAAAGCATGAACATGCATTATGGTTTGGCTGCCTATAGGGGACCTTTGGGAACGTATAGCCTGACAAGAGCACACAGTTACAACTCCCATACGTTCAAATTAAGTGCTCATATGTACATGTGTGTGCAACGAGCCCATAGGGAATCAGTGGAGGATTCAGAATAGTGTTTGCTGCATGATTAGAGCCTCCAGAGGCGGAGAGGAGTGAGGCTCAGTCATCTTACGGTTCCCATCAAACCTTTTATCATATGATGCTCCATTATAATGGCTGACTAAGTGCAGACATGCCAGGGAAGACAGACTGCTTGGAGAGGATGATCCAACTACTAAAACATGACTGTGTGGCCCGTCTTGAGCGTATCCTGAGGGCTGATGTGATCTTTAGGGTGATGTAAAAAAAGATGATTTTATTTGGTTCAGAGGCATTTTCTCATAATGTACAGGCAGAATTTGGACAGTGGTTGACCCGCATCTCACCCTTCAAAGCAGTTAACACTGATTTAGGGAAAATATTTGTTGTTTTTATCCACCAGGAGCAATTCTGTGCGATTCTACAGGAATAGAACTGAACAAGCCTAGACGAACCTGGCATAAATCATTCATGCAGTCTAAGCATACACAATATTCCTGCATTGACAGTTTCTTTCTCTAAATATAGCCACCAGCTTGAAGCTCATGACTCCTTCCTCTCAAAACTGTTCAGAAACGTCAACCTCAGCTAACGCTTATGGACTAGTCAATGCATCTACATTACACACAAATGCAAATGTAGGCACAAGCACAAATGAGCATAGACCCATATACTGTACATGTACACAGATGGTGCATACTGAAGAGAAGACACCATTTGGAGTGGTCACTGTGGGATTTCCCCTTGGGCCCAGCTCTGGCCTAATTCTGAATAACCGCTCTTCTACGGTCACGTGACCCAAAGCATTCGCGATAGTGGAGAGAAAGCATGGCGGCACACGGTAGGGTCTGCGCGGTGGTTCAGTGAATTTGCCTTGGATTTGCTTTATGAGACGACACAATGGCTCCAATGGCAGAGATTGAATTAAGTCTATAATCATTATTCGATACTAAAGATTAACTAACACAATGAGAAGAGCCATTGAGCAGACCTGTGGTTTTTCTCTTCAGATCAGAACCACAACAGGAAATTACGACTTCATTGGATCAGCATGGGAGACTTTCCCAAAGTCCAGTATTGTAAAGCTGCTGAATGTTTCAAACCACGTAACATAGCAAGTAACAATGTCAAACTATATCAAGATAAATACTTTCTCAAACACAACCCCAGATATAGATAAGCAAATAGATAAAATTAGACATACCGCATGCACACAGCTATGTCTCATCGCCTATACACAAAAGAAGACCCATCTTTTGCCATCAACAGCAACTGCCAGTGGCAGTTATCAAATAATCTATTTCTCGTAGTTGCCTGTAGGGACATAACGCTGTCATGTCACTATGTCAGGGTATTTTGTATTAGCTGACCCGGCCACTTAAGATAAGATAATCCTTTATTCATCCCATGGTGGGATTTGCAGTGTTGCGGCAAAGGGAGAAGGTTTTGGGCGGGAAGCCGAGTTACTGGTGTAGCTGTGTTACCGTCTCCCACTTGCAAGTCAAGTGGGTAATAAAACATTTCTCACGTCTTGTGTGATCAAAGACAGGAGTTGTCCGTTTCCGTTTTCCTGCCATTTTGACATTCTTTACGTGAATCTAAAGCTCCACTGATCAATGAAAACAGCCATCATAGGCCTCATTTCCTGCTGCAGCAACAGCTGCCAAGACCCAGAGAAAGACAAATTTACTGAGTGCCTAATTACTGACTAAGATTTAGTAGAGCATTTAGCAGCTTTAAAATATGGCATATATAATATAAATATATATAATATGGCAAAGTTGCATTATCAGCTTTTCACACTCCTTTGAATTAACAAAACAATATAAATCAATGCAGGTTTGAAATTAAATGACAAAATTATGATTTATGTATAATATGTTTGCAAAAAACAGCCCTACAAAAATCAATATCAATCCAATTGATGGGGTCCATACTGGAAAGTGCTGCAGCAATTCCAGCATCAGTGCAGGCAAGTTACAAAGCCGATGTGAACGTCCAGCAGAAGCTGTGGTGGATACACATCATATGTTATTTTAGAATGTCTTTTTTTATGCCATGGGGTAAGAGTGGGTTGACCGTGAGTTCACTCATGAAATCAGCCAACCAACTGATCAAAAGGCCTCTCAAAAGCTTCTCATGTGTTATGTTTTACACTGCTATTGTACTGGATTTCATTGTGCTGTACAGGTGTTTCCGTTATTGAATCTCACTATCTGTGCTCCCCTACACATAAAGCATGTAGTGTAAGACGAGCCAAAACCTTGATTCCTCCTTTCAATGTCACTTCACACTCTGCAATCACAAGGGATCCCTGGCCACATGCTGCCAGTGTCCTGCAGAAAATAGATCTCCCCAACACAGTTCTTATTACATCTTAAGCCTTGGCATAGCCTGGGGTTACACCATCCCGCCTGACAGGAAGAGGAGACAAGAAGGAGAGAAACAAAGAGAGGAGGAAAGACAGCAGCAAGACATGCAGAGATTAGACAAGGAGAGAAGAGAGATGGTGACACAAGAGGGAGAGAAGAGAGGGATATGTACAAGCGAGGGCGAAAGAGGGTGGAGGACGTTGAGACATTGAATTGCCTTGAGATTCCCGGGCTTCTGCACGTCCTAGTCCTCTTCAAGTTCTAAGATGACTTCACTTATTGGCTTATCTTGCACTAATATCGATTTACATACAGCAATGGCTGCCTGAAGGAAGACTAAAGAAGCAAAGTCTATTTCAGCACATTAAATATTGCCCCACCGTAACCTACTCTGACCAGGAAATCTGACTTTACCACAGAGGTAAAACTCATTTGTTCACAAGGGCAAAGGAGTATGTTGATGATGATGTCCTAAAAATAGTCCTAAACACCTTCAGTCAGTCAGCAAGAGTCAGTCCTTCATTAGCCTGCCCGTGACCTTGGTTAACTACAGGAGCAACAGCAAGGTTGCCCCTCCGAGAGAACAATAACAACGCACTGCTGCCGACTTGACTAATGCTCACAATTCACAGTGCAACGCACACCGAATCTGAGTCATTCGTCATGTCTCATGCATACTGCTAAGCTCATGAGCATCTTGGATTTTTGTTTTTATAGCTAAACACACGTAAGCAATATGCACAAGGAGAAAAATATGAATGAGGGCAGTTGAATGTCTGGCTTAAATGCAGCATTTATTAGAGGGTGTACGTGTATGGAAAGCAGCAGGGAGGGGGAATGTGAAGTTAAAAGAAGGCCAGATTTATACTTAAATGACTGATTTAGGTCAAGGCACCATTACTAAAAAAAGAAATACTTTAGTACCTTCAAGGGCGATGGACAAATAAAACCTCTCCTGGGAACCTAAAAATAGGTTCCTCAAATTTTTCATTTGAATGCAAATGACTTGCATCCCGCTGCAGGCGTTTCCTCTTCAGAGACGTTGTTTAAGTCGTATGCGAATGAAAATAGCACAACTTCATAAGAATTAAGGGAGTAAGTGTTGGCATGATTAGGACAAGAAGGTAAAAAAAGGAAGCGCATAATTGCAAGAGAAAAATTACAACAAAGAGCGTGTGGTTAATTTATTCCAAAGCCGCTGTCACATTAGAACAGGGGAACTACATGCATCGCATCACTCTTCTTTTGAACACAAATTAATTAGGAGATAAAAAGCTGCGGTTATGCAAAAACTGAAAGTGCTCATCAGCACACTGATTAGTATTGTCAAGACAATAACGCTGGTGTTGATAGGTTCCGTTTGGTCTAATTTCAGGTCATTTAATCAGGGCATTTAGATGTCCTTGTGAAAAATACCCTTCAGTCAGCACAAAACACATATTTATTTAATCAACTAATTGTAAGAATCTCCTGAATTCCATCCATGAAACGTGCATGTGTTGGTCCTGGTACTGCAAACTATATTAGAAAAATATCTTTGCTAAAACCAAATACTAGAAAGTTCCTAAAATCAAAGTTTATTTTTCAGAATTTCTACCTCGCTTGCTAACTAGAGAGTCACCATTTTGCAGCATCTCTGAACTGTGTTGAATACAGGGCCATTGTAAATCTTTCACTATCCGACTGAAACCATCCATCTTTGTCTATTTCTGTCTTCTCTCCATCACTATCTACCGCTATTGGAATCGGCAAGCCAACCGACCCTGGGACATCACAGGATATATTACGGCACGATGCGGCGCCCCTGCTAAAAAAAAATATAATGGCCGTATTGTTTTACTTTTATATGCTTGTGTTTGCTATGTGTGTTATATATTGTTGATAAGAGTGGAACTCAACCTCGGCTACAAAACAGTTGATGTTTGGGGTTATTGCCATTCATTCACACATTTTGGTTGCGTCTCGTCCCATTATCTAAATCTCATGTTGTTTCAGACCTACCACTGCTGCACCAGTTGACCTCCAGTGGGTGTAGTCCTTTCCAAACCGACGCGGATCATTTGTGGTGCAAATGGTAATTCAATAAATGGATTGATTGTGCAGTAAGAAAAAACTACTATTTGATGAGAGCAATGAGATCCAAGCGACTCATCCAGGCATAATTAAGTTAACTGTTTTGAATTGGCTCCTGCTGAACTCTTCTGCTAAGCACTGTGGGATATCAGAAAGAGCAAAAAGCAAAAAAAAACAAAAGTGTGTTTATCAAAGTCACCATGACAACATTAAGACAATTTGCAACACCATGTTGCCATGGTAATTTTGATAAACAGTCACTTGGCTAATCATGTCTCTGTTTTTTTTCCTCAATCAGTGTGTGATGCACTGCGTTTGCATTTACTAGAGGGTAATATCACTCTCATTTGAAAGAGGCCAACATGCTATGTCATTACAATATATAGCCTAACCAGATGCAAACTAAGAAAGACCCTTAAGGTTGTTGTTGGAAATATTCTCAAGCCATTTGCAGATCTCTGAAAACCCTAACTTCTGCATTCTACAAGAAAAACCTCCATAATACTAAAACAGTGTAGCTATGTTCCTTCATATATTTAGTATATTTCATTCCAGACTACACTGATACAGAATGAAATACAGAATCTCCCTAAAAATCGTGAAGAAAGTAATAAAATCACATTTAGTTTCAAGTGAGATTGATTTCTGCTAATACAATCTTGAAATGAGTAATTTCTTACTGCTACAGACTGATGACTAAAGCCACTTGGAAACAGTGTCAATGATATAACCAAGTCCTCTCATGGTTATATCTTCTTGATCCAAGCAGACTAAAGTGCTCCATCCAGACACCATGGCCATGTACTGTTCACACCCTAAGCAGGCCTTTTATAGGCCACCCCTACATCGCCACAAAGTCTGTCAAGTTTGTCTCACAGCCATATTTCTCACCTTACCCCATTAATTAGTCATTAGTCACTGTTTCTTTTTTCGGTGTCGACATTGATCGCACGCTAATGATAGAGTTACGGGCACAAGATGCTGCGTATGAGACCTCTTACTCAGAGACAAAAAAATCCCCATTTGTGTGTCTGTGCGCACACGTGTGCCTCGGCAAGTTAACGTGACTGTGCAAGTGTGTGCATGCGGAAATCTGTACGTGTGACATGGAGGGATCGAGAGAGTAGGGAAATAGAAACAGAAGTGGAGCAGGAACAAGGGCATCCCTTTAAGAGCAGCCTGCAGAGACTTTGTCCTACATTCCTCTTTGTTTCATGGGAGCACAGAGGAGGAAAAAGAAGGGATGAAAGACGAAGGATGAGCCAAGGTATTAAAGCAGATTCAGATGTGGGTGGGAGAGGACGCAGTATCCTACCATTGAAAACCTCACCAAAATAGCATTAGTTTGGCAACTGAAGACTGTTCCAGAGGAACAGAAAAGGCAGTTTCTTGTGTTAAGTTATTATGTGCAGTGTGGTAAAAAAAAAAATAAAACAGATGGAAAGTCATTTTCAGTGAACCTACATATTCATTCAAAAAACAGTCCTCTTAACAAGAACATAGTGGCCAACTCAGTGACAAGTAATTCTGTGCTCAACTGGGAAGGCATCCAATTAAAAAGGCCCTTCCTTCAAACTCTCACTACCTGCTACCACAGAAAGCTTTTCTGTGGATCTTTTCCGCAAAATATTGGCCAACAAAACTCCTGCCAGGAAAGCCCCCATCTGCAGAAAGGTAGAGAGAAAAAAAGTGCTCCTGGGAGACTGGTGCCTGGCCTCCAGAAAGGTACGTATTCTGCAGCGTTTTACCCGGTGTGTATGTGCGTGTGTGTCCTTGCCCCAAGGGGATACCCTGCGTCACTGAAGTAGACATAAAAGCCCACCGTGCCGCTCCAGCACCCCGAGGTCCAACCCACATGCACTTATTCCACCACACGTCTCTTTTCACGGTTACCACAGGGACCGAACCATGATCCTTCCCATTAACGTTTCCCTTTTCACAGACGATTTCAGAATGACGTTCGTGTCGTCCCATGGCCAAAATAGCAGGTTGGAGCCCTGAATTGTTCATGAGTACTATAAGGCCGTCAAGATTTGTTAGAGTAATTGCTACCATTAAAACAGTGACCTATAAAGTTGAGCTCATTGATTCCACAGTCATTAACATTTGGTGGCAAGGAATCTGGGAGGAGAGAAGGTTATCTGTAGAGCATTTTTGGCATGTGAGCACTGAGAAAAATAAGAAAGAATGTGTAGCACATGCCCTTAACATACCAAAAAATGCATGCGCTTGTGCACAGTGTTTTTGGTCTTCACAAAGGCAGAAAGGAAGTCATAAATCTAGCGGTTTACTTGTGACATGTAGTGTGTATACAAAATGTTATTTGAGCTATTATTATGGGATAACCATTTGTCCTTGATGGCCTCCCTGGATTACACTGAGGTTGGCAACTTCAGATATCTTTTGCTATTAGAGATTTTACCAATCAGATTACAGGTAAGACAAGAACATGTCTTTCTCAGTGGACAACTAAGACATTTTTTTTATCAGTTCCAGGAAGAAAAGACATTTTGACCTGGACATATCTTCTAGGACCTGCCCAGACGGGGTAAAGACACAGACAGGATCAATAAAACACCCCATCGATGCAGCATCCCACCGGGAATCGTTCCGATATGCCTGGAGGCCAGTTCATCACCGATCAGTTCAGTTCTCTGACATGTAACAAATGGTGTAGAGCACATAAGAGGCTTCAGCTTTTGGAGTGAAACTATATCTATAGCATAAGCCTGTTCAGGATGGCAAAGCTCCCAGAGAGGACTGGACCTGCTCTGGGTTGACCAACGCTGAGAGGAGGTGCACACTCAAGTGACAAGCTTGAGCTAATCATGATGATGAGGGTAGAAAGGGTCACATCCTAATGGGAGCACAGAGGGATCAAGCCAATGCCCTGGGGAAGCAAACCCACGTAGAAATATGCTCAAAGTGTGCACTGCAACACACTAGAGAAAAACTCTACAGTAAAATCAAACAATTTTAAAGAATCGTTATGTTTCCTTTTTCACCCTGCAGATATTCAGTGGTGTACATTTCTTCATCCTTTGTTTATAATAACTAAGTAATGTTTCTCTGTCAAGCAGGAGCTTTTAACTATGACGTTGTCCCAACACCTGTAGATCATGTCAAAATCTTTTAGACAGCATACCAGCACAATGCAGTGCAGCACGCAACATAAACCAATCAGGCATAACATTATGACCACCTTCCTAATATTGTGTAGGTCTCGCTTGTGCTTCCAAAACAGTTGTGACTCATCAGAGAATGGACTTGGTCCTTCTGAGGGTGTCCTGTGGTGTCTGGCAACAAAATGTTGTTAGTGGGGGTCTTTGGGTCCTATGGGTTGAAGGGAGGGGCCTCTGTGGATCATCCCACAGATACTCGATCAGTTTGGGATCTAGTGAATTTGGAGGCCAGGTCAACGCCTTGTGCTGTTTTTCATGTTTGTTGAGTTAAACCGTTTTTGTGTGTGTGTCTGTGTCAGGCTGCATCCTGCTGGGGATGGCTGCCGCCATCAAGGAGTGTTATTGCTATGGGGTGGGGGTGCCTGGTCTGGTCTAGGTGGGTGGTACATGTCTAAGTAACATCCACATGAATGCCAGGACCAAACGTTTTCCAGCAGAACATTGTATTGTCACAAAATGATCAATGTTATTTACTTCTCCTGTCAGTGGTTTTGATGTTGTGGCTGATTGGTGTATGTGTGCTGCAACAGTCAACATCTCCCATCTAGGTTATTTTTACCATCCTTATCCATCACTATCCTTGACACTACAGCATGGCATATTGGAGGTGTAATTTTACCTCAAAAGAAGTAAGTGCATGTTGTCTGCACCCAGTCATTTGTCTGTGGTTGTTATTTCTTCAAGCTTTCAAGCATCATTGATTACTGATTATTAACACAGCCAATTACTGAGTACATTATTTAGAACCCATAGTAATTATCTGAACATTAAAGGAATGTATAAATTCCTGTGATCACAAATGCCAGAGGCAGAGAGGAAAACAAGAAAGGGGTAACAGAGAGAGAGATGTGAGACAGCGATGTGGAGGAGTAAGTAAAGGTTTTTATCCTGTGGTACAAATGGGTGACTGGAATTCATGCAAGGAATCATTTTCCATTGCTTCTAAGAGATAACAGTGAACAGCTTTGATTGCATTTTAGATTTACTGCTTCTGAGAGTTTTACAGCCATATTTCTGTTTGAGACACATAGTACCTCTGGGACATAATTTCACAGTTAACAGTAATTGTACAGAAGCAAAAACAAACTACAGAAGCTAGTCTTTACTTACAACACTGTGTACAACGGCCAAAAAGGAATTAATATAAGGACTAAGTACTATACTGTTTCGTGTGTTATGGTCCCTTTACAGTAAACACACTCATAACCCTCAGGCACGGCAGTAAATATTTGAGGCTTTATTTTTGGTAAACCAATGGCGCGTGAAATAAAGCACAGTCAAAGGCACACAGAGTTAGCGTGTAGATAACTTTCACACACTTCAGGTTAATTTGTTGTAAACAAGAGGATGCATTAACCTCTGCATATTGGGGAACACAGCGCCCTACATGGCATGCAGCGCAATAATTAAACAAAATGAAATCAAATTAAAACTGCTGTTCAGAGTGGGAAGAAAAGTGTTCCCAAAAAGAATGGTGACCCAACGGAAAAAGAAAAGAACCTAATGCGAAAGCAGAAAACCAATAAGCCATAACATTATGACAACTGACAGGAGAAGTAAAGGACATTGACCATCTTGTGACAAAATAATGTTCTGCTGGGAAACTTTTGGATCTGGCATTCAGGTGGATGTTACTTTGACATGTACCACCCACCTAGACCAGACCGGGCACCCTCACCCCATAGTAATGGCACTCCTTGATGGCGGCAGCCATCCCCAGCAGGATGCAGCCTGACACAGGCACACACACAAAAACGAGTTAGGAACAAAATACATGAAAAACAGAACCTGGCCTGATCCACAGAGGCCCCTCCTCTCAACCCATCAGACCCCAAGGCCCCCCACTAACAACATCTTATTACCATACAAATCATCTAAAAGGTAGCTGAGCAAATTTTCAGCTGCCATATTTTCACTTGATTATGCCGCATCCCCATTATTTATTCTTACTATGAGCCTCGCAGAAAAATCCAACATCTCTACCAGAGAGAATCCTAAAAACCGATTCCATCTCCTGCTTCAAAGGTACCGTTCGAGCCTGGATGGTGTAAAAGTAACTGTAGATGCAGATGGTTATCGGAAATATGCCAGGCCTGCAATCTGTCTCTGGGTGACTGCCAGCCGGGGATACGCATAAACTGACAATACACACAATCCCGTACTCGCACACAGAAGAAGCTCCCCAACACATACGGTATCTGCCTATCTCGGTTACCATGGAAACTGACGTGCCTCCCATTGACAAATCCTCAGATGCAGATGAGTGCGCGCACGCGTGTCCACAGGACGCGCGTGCGTCACTCCCTCAGAGTGCTTGTGGGGGTGTGAACATGTGCATTGGCATCTCAGAATATGGAGTGTGTGGAGATGAGTAAGCATGCCTGTGGACCCATCATTCAGATACACTGTGTAGGCCAATATAAATAGTGTACACGCAAAGTTCATTATTACCATAACGTACTTTTTTTGTCAGCATGAGATTAATACTTACTCTGATGAGTCTATAAAGTATATTCCAAGGGCCCCGATGCTGAGCGCAAAGACTAACACCACCTGAAGAGAGAAAGAAAGACAAAAGAGGAATTACTTTCACACATATAGTGGCAGAAGTCTCGAAACCATTCAGATTGCTGTACTCTGTCATTCTGCATTCAGCTGTGGTCGGACACAACAGACAACACTAGCTACAGCATCTGTAATTAAACGGCGACATGATTCCTGCAGGTCGGAGAAGGGTAGACATTTTCAAAAAGTGTACCCTGAATAATGAATGCTCACTGTCATGTTAGCAAGTACGGCCTATTGAATATGGGCAAGTCAAGGCAACGCAATCACAGGAAGCGGAAAAAAAGGAAAAGACGCACACTTGCAAGCCCAACCGAGAAGATGGGAGATAAGGGTGTTGAGAGGAAGCGCTTAGAGAGGACCACAGTTACCAAGTGTTGACATGATGCACTCCTCAACTACTACACTGAATCACTGGCTGCATTGTGTGAAATTGTGACCCAGCTTGGTCTGTGGTTAGTATAATGTTTCAGTGATTATCTGTGACTCGTAAGGTAAAGGCCCTTGCAGTAACAGTGCAGCAATAACTGAGCCTGGTATTTCAACATAATATTAAAGCACAATTTCACAGACTATACTGCAACATAAGCAATAGCACAAAATGGAAAGGTATAAATGATGCATGGCTGCATGTATGCATGCAATACCTTACAACCTTACATGAAAACAAAGCAGCTTAGTGCCGGCAGACAGCGGAAACATACAAAAAGATTTAATCTACACTGGAGATCATGGTCACATAAACAGACGGAAATTCTATTCAAACATGAAAAAAGAGGAACTGGATCTAAGCCGTGATGAGCAAATATAAGCTTTCTCTTGTTCCCCATCGTCGGGAAAAAACAGCGACATGCGCCACAACAATCACCTCCAGCAGTACGTACGTGCAAACATTATCACCATCATCACCACGGTCATCATAATCATCATCTTCGCAGCAGCTGACCAATGTAGCGGTGCATAATAGTTCCTCCCCTGCGATCCTTTCTCCCATTCAGCCTTCTAACAATAGGAGCCCAATGTCCCTGCTGATTGTGCCATTCATTATTGATGATGGGAGCTTGATTACTTTCATGTGACGGCCCTTTGTATTGATCCAGGGTATTGTGGCCGAGGTATTAAGTAAACACCCCCATCCCATTGCATTTTTAATGGTCTACCGCTTGAACAGAGGACGATTGCAATCCTGGGCTCAGAGCTGTCCAGGGAAGGAGTGGAGGGAATGACATTACGAGCCGAAAGACATCAGTGACGGTCCACACAAAGGCTCAAGCTGAAACTCCGAGATAACATCGGGCTTTTTGAATGGCTGGTCTCATTAGGAAAGAGTAGTTGACTAGAACGCAGTTTCCCTGGAGATGGTCATAGTATGCATATAGTTAAAGCATTTTGTGGCTCCTAAAAGAGATGCATGAAGTCTGATACACTAGGCACAAGCAACGCATGCTTCTTGCACTCAGTTTCTTACAGTAATGAGAATGTTAATTATTAAAAGTAAGAAGTTTCCTAAAAACTAAATCTGGTAATGTGAGAATTAAGTCAGAGTACTGACTCAGTTGGTGGTTGGAGAAGAGAAGCATTTTCATGCATAGACAGCTACTTAAATATCGGAGGTCCAGTTTGCACATTCCACACTGCAACCAAGTCACTGACAATCTTCGATACAGACAGAATAATTATACAACCAATAACAGGGTTACCTTAAAACAATGCATTGCACATCAAGATCATCATGGTATATGTTCATCAATTATGTTAAGTGACTGGCTACAGCATCTTAGTGATGGACCTTGGGGGTTACGATTTAGGATGTAAGAAAAATATTGGAGGGTTAGAAAGAAGAGAGCTTATCCGACCTCTTAAGCCTGCATTTCTAGGGGTTAGCTCCTCAACCAGTCAAGTAGTATATGTTGCACTGTGGCTAAAGCAGGCACCAAGTTTTGATAGGGAAGAAGAATGATATCTCTTGTTGTACTGCATATCATGAGTTTGACAATGCTAAATCGCTGGTGCACTCTAATGTTGCAGAAAGCGGACATCAGCAAGTCACAGGAAAACTGACTTGAGGTTAAAGATAGTAAGGCAAGACTGTCAGTCCCTCTAAGAAGGAGAAGCGAATTCTTAAGCCGTAGGGGTTAAAGAACGAGAAGTGTGACAGAGCAGTGGTTGGTTGCTGAAAAGCTGAGCGGTTAACGGCAAACACCAAAGGATGAGCTGAAGTGATAAGACACGTCATCATCTTAAACTGACCCAGTTATTCAACTGTGACAGCCAGTCCAACCCTGCACCCCGTCCACCCATCACCCCGTCCACCACTCTCTCTCTCTCTCTCTCCGAAAGGGTGTACACGGGCTAGCTGTCCCACAATAACCAACATGAGCAACAGCAACTGCAAAGATCAACATCTAGGTAATAAACATTAAGGGGAACCCTACAATAAATATAATGGCAGAGGGGCATTCCCTCTGCTGTCAAAATAAAATGAGTAATTTAAAAACAGGAAATTTAGCAGGAGGAGAAAGATTTGCTAATAGTTGCTGCTGCATCTGTAATATTTGTAACTTACATTATGAGGCCGTTGATATGCACACTCCATGACTCACTTGTAATGAGATGGCATGACTGAGTCACATTTGCTACCAGCTGGAAAATGCCGGCATCATGTCAGAGCAGCAGCATTCATACGTGATGTCTGTGTTTTCTCTTTAATAGCCGTGTAGGTTTTCATTGGCGTGCCCCTTTCTATATTTAAAGTGCGACGCTAAATCTGTCAAATGTTTTCCAAGGTGTACTTTAGCAGGCACACTGGAAGACAGGAAGTGTAAACAGGGCAGCGACAAATTGTGAGTCGGTGTGTGTGCGGGTTTCAGGTTCCAGCACTGCAAGCAGCGGGCTTAAGGCAGCGGCTCTCACATGACACCATCAGAATTGTAAACACATAATAACACTAACTTACACATATAAACACGCGTGCGCGGCGGACGCTCTCAGTTGATTTGGCAGCGTAAAGAATTTCAGGAGCTCATCACGGCTTGCCTGGGGAAGTGCCCTAAAACGGAGCCAAAATTTTACACACGACTTCCTCCTCCAACAGGGATCCTGTCTAATGACTTCCTCTGTCCCTTAAGTGCACCCTGCGACAAGGAGACAGCCGAGCCTCACAGACAGGTGATGTGGGCTGACAAGGTACAGAATAGTCGCTTCACATTAAGGCCAACTACCCAGGTCAAGAGAGCGGTGACTCAAAGACTATTCCATATTTTTTTACAAAGCAATCAAGATGGAGGACAGAGTTTATCACGTATTAAGTTGCATCAAAGTCTTCTGTGTGACTCTGGTCAATAATCTGGCACATATCTATGCAACTACTATTATCCATTGTACATCTTTTAAAGTACACTTTGCAAATGGTCTGTAGCAAAACAACAGTTTCTGATGGGTAAAGCAATTCACCTGTTTCCAGTGTAAACATAAAATCTGCCTCTTTGTTCATTTTATTATTTATTTAAACAACTCTCACAGGTTTAAAATCCATTAATTAAAGTCCCGGGAACCTTAGATTTATTTGGATGTTGGAAATGTTAACCCAATACTTTTTCTTAGTTCATTTATAAAATAAAAAACCCTACTTTGGCACAGCCCTTTCTAAGAATCCCGATGGGTTCCCTAAGATTACACGAGTGGGAATCCTCGGTGGGAAGTCAAGAATTCCCGTCAGTACTGTGTGGCATCAGTATAAGCTTGTTCATTAATCCTGCCTGGCTGGATGGGTTAGCCAGAGAGAGGAGCTCCAGCATGTCTGATTGATGCATCAGCCAGAAAGGATTTCAGAGGTCCACAGCCAAGGAAAGCTCTGGTGTACTGTTTCTGCTGCATCTGTGACTTTAATCTCTAAACATATAGAGTGCATCAGTTTTTAAGGCAGGTTTCAAATGAACAAGAACTGAACATTCATTTGTACTTAATATAGATTTGCTCAGAATGATACACTTCAGTGAAACGGAAAGCAGATGCAACTCTATAGTTTTCCCTCACAATATTAGCATGCGTTTCAAGTGATTATTTTTTTATATTGACATACATATATACACCAACATCAGCAGCCATGAGCCTATTGGGTCAATGCAAATTCTGACACACGAAGAAGAAAAAAAAAAAATCACATGCCTGCGCACGAGGTGAGAGTGAGAGCCTGTCACTGGGGGAATGTCACCAAATGAAACCTCCATTAAACTTTGATGGCATACATCCATACACGCCGTGATCTCCCCTTTCCCTTCGCCTCAAATAGCAGGGGGATCCAGACAGCTACAGAGGCGCAGGTATGATCTGATATTCCGTCAGAGAGAAACGCGCTCTGTATTCCAGTCACATTCACAGCATAACTCACAGTTTGACAGAAAAGCTATACC
Source organism: Chelon labrosus (assembly GCF_963514085.1). Classification (NCBI taxonomy): domain Eukaryota; kingdom Metazoa; phylum Chordata; class Actinopteri; order Mugiliformes; family Mugilidae; genus Chelon; species Chelon labrosus. The sequence continues at coordinate 13,986,631 of NC_140348.1, forward strand.
GCGAGCATGCCAATTCATACCACATTGTTTTTATCAGCTCGACAATAACGGAAACACTGACAGCTTTGTAATGCGGAATATAAACGTCAGGAGTCATTTCTGTGCTCCGAATATGAAAATATGAATATCAAAGGATCGACGGGTGTAACACAAAATTGCTATATGCGGTTTCTTACCCAGTATGTCACCCAAATTCAAATAATAAAAAGAAAAGACAACAATCAAATATTCCTGAAGACATTTTAGAGCTTTGGTTTTGAAGCAACCTTGAATGAAGACAATCCAGTCCTAGGCTATCAAAATACTGGAAAGTTCACTTCAGACTGTCTGAGGCTCAGTCTGCTGACAGATAACCGCGGAACAGACTTTCCAGTGACATCAGAGTGACCTTCATTAAAAAAGCCGCCTCCTAGTTAAACATGGCGTCACAATGGTCTGCATTCTTTTTATTTGAGAAAAACCAGTAGTAAAATACCTAAAACTAAACTAGACTGTACAATAGTATACTGTATTAGTAAGTAAGTTAGTTTAGATTGCTGTAGCTCATATGTCAACTGCATTTCCTTTCAGTATCTGCTATAGGTGCTAGGTTATTGTTGAAAATAATAAAGAAAGGAGAATTCTTCTATATCCGATTGATCTGGTTGGAGCACAGGAGGGAAAATACTGTCACCTCTAAATGACGCACACAGCAACACAACCCAGTCTTTATTGTCTGTTCATATCTCACCCTTCCTCGCTCTCCTCCACAGCCAGCTGCTTTTGTGCTATCGCCCAAGGTCATACACTTGCCATCTCTGGGGGTATGGACCAAGAGAACAGAGGCTCGGTAGAAGGACACCAACCTGTCCTTCACGACTTATCTTTATCATTCACCCACAAAAGAGCTATATCTTAGTAACAAATCAAGCTATGAAAACAGAATTTATAAAAACTAAATGACAAGATATTCTGAACTTAGTGTCCGAGTATAACAAAAGAAACCTTGGGTCTGCAAAAGTGAAACCACTCTATGTGAGGTACAACAACAGAAAAGCTGGCGGAAAATGGACAGATTTGTTAAATGACAGATTTTCCTTTGAATGCTTTGCACGTTACAGCAGCCATGTTGCCGCAGTCTAGCAACTTTAGCACTTAGTCACTCACTTAGCAACAGGAAATCCCCGTCCATGGCAAGAAGCGTTTGTTTAGCTGCAAGGGATGCAGACAGGTCGCCAAATTGTTTGGAATGATGTGTTAATTCGAAACAGGTCCAATCACAGTCCTATACGCAGATCGTGTTGGTTGCAGCAGTTCATTCATCTGAGTCAGACACTGCAAAACCGGGAAGGTGACACTACCGGGACTGTGCCTGATTTCGATGCATGACAATACAGACATGGTGTGAAATGTAACACTTTCGGAGAGCCGACTCCAGTTGAAATTAAGTTTGGCAACATCAACGGAACAGGTGCAAACCGACAATAACATTTCTCTACAGCACATTATGGATGAACATGGGTAATGAGTTGTTGGCATGTTCGGCTGTACCTGACTGAGCTGTAATGATTATATTTAATTACCTTTTCTACAAATGTGCAAACCCTCTGCTTAAAGATTTGCAAGTATTTTCCTGTGTTTTAACTGCAAGTTTAATTGTAAAGTGTTTTGTTCCATTGCCTGGACAAACTACATCAGCTGAAGAGGTACAAAAAGAAATTTAGAATACACAACTGTGGCCAGTTGAAGTCTGGGAATTAAGAATTGAATTTGCTCCAGCTCCAAACAGTGTTTTATTTCATGTTACACAATGCCAAGAAACTGACAGGCCCCAACAATATTTTTTCTATTGCTGAAAAGATATACAGTCTCATAAATCAAAGTACACCTACAGATGCTGCACCAGGGGAATTGACTCCGTTTGGCCTTCATGGCCTTCATGAGACAGATGCCCACATAGTGTCGCACCTAGGCAACAGAAACGTTGATTGACGGGGGAGAGAGTGGGAAGGGGGTCGTTATGAAGGAAAGCCTCTCAAGTCTGACAGGATGACAGCCTCCAAAAATGAGCATCTGTCAGTGGGAGATGAAGAGGACGCCTGTGGGGATCCGTTAGAGACGCACGGGAGCAACCGTTCCTTAAAAAGCTTCTCTATGGCATTATTAATTCATAAAAATAAGATTTTTTTGTGCACTACGAGAGACGTGTAACCAACAAATTGCGCCATACCACGAGAGATGAGATTTATACGGCCTATACTAGAAGAGCAGGAAATCTTTCCTCCGCGTTGTCTTATGGGAGCATTTCAAAGAGTGTGATTGTGACCTTGAATGATCGTAGAGGATACCAAAAGGACAAAAGGGAAAAGAAGGCTGGGGAGCTAAAAAAATAAAAAATAAATAAATAAAAAAATGGAGGCGATGATGACGGGAGATGGAAGGATGAGAGAATATTAGAGAGAGCCCCTCACCCCTGTGGGATATGAAGAGCATTAAGAGGTGGCAGAAAATGGCTTGTGGCAGAGACAGAAAGAGAGCGAGAGAGAGAGAGAGAGAGAGCAGCTGAAGAGAAAGAGGGTTGGAGGGATGGAGAATATTAGAGCATGTCCTCTAAGGCACAGCAAGAGCTTAAATGCCACAGCGTGTGCACGCCCGTGCCCATGGCTCCACCTCTTAGTGTGTGTGTGTGTGTGTGTGTGTGTGTGTGTGTGTGTGTGGCGCACGTACATCACGTGTGTACGTCTTCAACCTCACCATGCGTTCAACCTTTGTGTGTGCGCCTGTCTGCGACACAGAAGGGAGGACCCCTGTTGGGATTATGCCAGCGCCGAGAAGATGAGGGGACGTATGTGACCAGCATGCAAAGAGCTGCTGACAGTGTAAGAAGGGAAAATTCCTCAACCGTCATATCCCTTCTCCATCCAACACATGCCAGATGATTTTCTAAACGGTTCCTTTTGAAAATCAAACGGGGGATTTATAGAAACCTGATGCCACTGCAGTGTGTTACCGTGATGTCCGTTATGCATGTATAATAGCCAGAGGGCAACATTATTTTTAGTCAAATGTGACCGTTGAGCTGGTTAGCCAGCCACATGTTTAAGCATTAATGAGGGAGTTCAGTTGCTCGCTGTGACATAACGCACCAGACTGATATAAATTGGGTAAAGTGTGGCTTTCCACTGCTGGAGATCACAGGTCCACAAACTTGTCGCCAAGCCTCAGGAAAGAACCAAGTGGCAGTACATTCGCCACGGCCCACAAATGAGCCACAGCAGGAAGAACATGACAAGGAGGGCATCGAAAACTCGGGGGAAAACTAATTTTTTTAGTGGTGAAGGAACCCAGAATTATGACCTTAAGGTTTCTTGCATCAGCCAACCAGTGAAATTGCTGTTTACATCCACCTTTTGGATAAATCCAATTGAACATTTGAAGAAACGGTGACCTACGCTACATTCTTATCTTCTTAGTTCAATGCACAATGCTTCTTGCTAATGCTGGAGAGGAAGGATTAAAACAAAGGAACTAACATTCACTTTGAAACCCTGAGTGCAACATTCCCCCAGTTTATTCTGAGTACATTTCCCCACTTCCCCAGCTTTTATCCCCTCACACATTTCACAATGAAAATTCTTAATCCAATTTATCAGAGGATTAATTAATCAAGCTGATGAATTGTTGCCAGGCACCAGGTTTGCCAGCATGTTGTCCACATGTTTTCTTATGTTGCTGCAGTTGCCACCAGTGCGGACATCCGCCTCGATTTGAATCATTCTTAAAATATTAAAGATCGTTACAAAGGCAAATACATTTGGTGATAATGTTTCACCCATGGAAACTGTCACTTCAGGTGACGGTGGGTATTTTTAGAGGAGCCTGACAGATTTTTCCATATTTCAGTAAGCAGCCCGTCCTGTTCTAGTAACACATTCAAAACAACTGTTAGGTGGTGTATTTTTGGTTCAAATAAGCGATGGTGTCAAGTATTTCTGAGTCAACACAATAACAACATTCCCCACGGTTGCTAGATTTCATTCCACCGACATTATATTCTCAGGGGGTCTGCAAACTGAACAAACTCTCGCACAGCATTGCCGGGTTAACAAGAGAAGTTGCCATGACTATTGTCTGAGGTTTGACTCATTATAACGCAATTACACAGCTGAGTGGGCTAAAGCAGAGCTGACACCAGTAACAGGCTTATGTTTATGTGTCGCACAAGTCCTGGACCATTTACGATACTTTTAACTGAATGAAATGTGATAAGACATAGAGGTATTTAAGATAACTGCCATTTAGATTATATGTAAAGGTTCCAATTAAACCTATACTTATGTACGACCACTGATTAAGACTCCTATTTCTGGAAGTGCATGCACCCCTGCTGGCATCAGATTGAATCTTGGCAAAATCTCCCTCTTCCCCTCCCTGCACACTCTTAAACATCAGTAAAAAGAAGATACTTGATCTCCCACACGACCTCTCCTCAGACTTCTGCCACGCAGGGAATCCTTTCAAGCTGACAACACGACTCTGAGTGGGGTTGTTCCCTTCTGCTGTTTAGTTCACAAAATATAACCCGAGAATAAAACACAAATCTGTGGGGAGTTCTCCCGCTTTTGTGAGAAGCAGTCGAGGAGCGCTGTGACGTGTCACTACGATTGAGTCGCGCTGCCACAGCTGTTTTATTCAAACCCACACAAATCTACATTTATGCAGCCGCTAGGTTGCATAAATGTAAAAGCATTAAAAGCAGCTTCATTGTTGAAACCGTACACGAAAGGGAGCTATAGCAAAAGTTACAGGGGCAAGTGAAGTGAGGAGCAGCGGGTCTGAAGGAATAAAAGGACAAAGGCGTAGTCTGCTTTCACACTATAAACTCTATGTTAGTCCCAGTAGTGGCAGTAAACAGTGTCGGTGCCTGTCGTCTGCAGCCCTTCATCTAACAGCTCACTCTGGTTGCTCCTCCTTGTTCCATTACTTACTGGAATATACTTCAAACTGATTTGCCCAAAATGACCGTTCACTTGTTTTGTAGACACTTTAACTAATTTTGTATTAGATGCTTTTAATCTGAAGAAGCAGCGACAGGAAATGTTCAGTTTGCATTAGCAGCAAACCCCTCGGCTATCATTTGATTACAACATAGCATGCTAATTTAATAAAAAAAAATAAAAAAAAAAATAAAATCCTAGAATGTCACCACAGACACGTAATGTAAATATATAAACAATTAATCCGTTGGCCAAAGACTCAGTCACCTCTGAGTTGACTCATTCAGTAGATAATGACTTAAAAGACATTTATTGAAATAGAAAGCTCTGAGATTGCCAGTTTAATTTTAATATCATTTGGAATTTAATTGAGCCATTTATCAACCGATTTGACATTCACATAACTGGTGTGCTTTCCCATCAGAACAATGTGAAATGACCACTTCAAAATGAGGCGAAATGGAAAAATGTGCTGTGTGAATACTAAAAGGCCATGCTTAAGTGTCTGATTCTGGTCCGCAGGTCATAATATATTCAGGTCACAGTTGTCCAGGCAGCGGCTGCCGCCAAACAATCCCATAATGTATCTTAAATCATAGCATAAATCATCCCTGCCTGAGTTAATAACATCAAAACTTTATCATACCAATGCCATTTCTAAAACAATGCATGCAGAGCAATTACTCCGTTTGATGCATATTGCAGAATTCAACGGAACCTTTCATCCCTTTCCAAAAAATGTCATACTGCATTTGGCTGCCAGGGGGAACATCCAAACCCTGCCAAATGTGAGATTAAAAACTTTATTTTCCTTCTCAAATGAGGCAGAGATCAGCTACCATCCGAGTGATACAGCTACAGTCCGTCCTGTTTTCCCTTTCTTTTCTGGAAACCACGCTTCTATGATACTTAGAGAACCCCTTAGGGCGGTTTCATCTCCGAAGAGATGCAGCGGTGACATGATCTTTATCTAATTAAATCAAGGTTTCGTTTAATTTCCTGAAGGTTAATGAGAAGTTTATCATCCGCGTCAAAGCCCACTTTCGCTCGCTAACGATGCTGGATGTGGATGTGGACTGCGATAAGGTAGAGCGCTCGCTCGCAGCAAGGAGAAAAGATGAGACTTGGATGCACGGAGGAGGGAAAGCTGCGTTCTCTGTTTGTTGGCAGGCTATATGTATAAAGTGGAGAGAAGCGGCATCGCGGCGCATTCTGCTTCTGTTTGCTTTCTGCCACATCGCATCACGCGCTGCGCAGCTGTCCGGCTCGTTCAGTGAGGTGGGTGGATGCCTGGAACCTGCCATGAATGACCTTAGCATATCATTGTTACCTCCACCCATCAACGGGAGGAATAGAGGAGTCACAGTAAACACATTGGCAGCTGCTTTCACCATGGCTGACGAGAAGAAGCTGAAGCCACTCTTAGAATATTAAAAACAAAGCCAACACATTTTATATTCAATTTCAACGCCGAGCTCTCGGTGTACTTTTGTAGTTTTGAGATAGGGCAGGAGGAGAAGAACAGAAGGGTAATTTGCTAATGGTTTCTGTTCCTTTTCCTATTGGGGTATATATTATTAATTCTACTTACAAGTCATAGAGTGTTTCAGTGGATAAGTAGGTCTCCCTTGCAAAAAGCTAATCCAACTCTAACAAAATCAGAAACAAAAGACTCTTTCTCTCTGTCTAGGAAGTAGGAAGTCTACTTTAAATACAATTTTACACATAAACGTTGATTGAATATCCTATAGGGCATAATTACAACTAAACTGATACAGTATATTATTATTCAATTCATTATTGAACAGTGTAACTCTTTTAGTGTGCTTTGATCCTGTGTTCATTAGTTCAACCTTTCACCCATCTACTGATGTTTTTGTCGGCCAGTTTGATTGATCGTTGACTAGCACTGACAACCCCATCAGTATTCAATAAACAGCCCACTTCTCGGTGAAAGATTCAGCTGCCTGAGGCCTGGAAGGCTGTCAGTTCCTTTGAGACTGAGGATTTCATAGGTTTCATACCAGCAAAAGCCTTTTACGATCCACCCTTTCCATTCTGAGTCTCAAGACTCCCGCCTCCCATTTACAAAGCCAAGACTTAAGCATGATTGAAAGCGCTACATAAAGCTGGTATATACACTCATGTCTCTAGCACCTGCATATATAACTTCAAATGGGGTTTGGAGTAAAGCTGCTGTAAGTGTCCATCAATTCAAACCAGTCTTTTCTTTGTTCGTCCTGCTTTAAACAAGAAGTTGTTAGAGACCAGGAAAGAGCCGTTATCTTATTTCAGGTGGCAAGCAGTTGAATTCTCATTCAGATCTATATTGTTTAAAAATACAAAGCCCAGCGATATGTGATTCTTCGTTTCATGTGTAGTATTTTCAAAAAGCAGTCCTTTGCATTTCAAATAGCAACCGTTAAAGACAAAAGCCTGTGAAAAAACAAGCAAGAAAACTGTTTATCTGCAGCCCCAGCTCCAGGGAGCTTCATGTCCAAGTGACGCACACTCAACAGCTCTCAGCTGCTAACATTTGTAAAAGATGCATGCTCTAAATATGTTGCATGTCTTTATTTCATCGGTATTTGTGGCCATCCTGTTTTTACTGAATAGAAAAACCTGTGCATCATGAATGTAAGTTCACTGGCCTGTGCGTCGGGGGAGCGAGGGCTGTGGCCACACCTTGACTAGGGCTATCAATTTGTGCAAGAGTGCATAAAGCGCACAACTGGAATGTCGTCATAATGGAGGACATGGTTAAGATTAGCAGGATCACTCTTTAGGTAAAAACGGTTGCTTGATCACTGACTTAATGCCTCATACGCCCAGAATGATGTATCACCAGTATATTATTCAGTTGGTTGTAGCGATGATTTGTTTTAGTTGTGAATACTCAAAGAAGGAAGTTTTATCTTAGCACATTTTACAGTTAAAGGGAATTCCGTTTTTTATCGTTTCGGGAATATCGCTAGCATATCATAACAAAATATTGGTGAAATGAACGAGTTTCGTGGCAGATAATGTGTTATTTAGAGGCTGCGTTTCGGTGCCCCAGTCACTCCCACTATATGGATATACGCGGCGCTCCGCTGGATCTAAATATCTTTCGAACGACTCCAAATGACACCAAAGTTACATAGGTGACTAAACGATCGTATTTTATGCCAGAAATAAGGTCCAGGCTGTAAAAAACGGTAATTCCCCTTTAATCATCTTGCTATTTTCCTGATCCTTCTATTGTTATGTTTATTGGTTTACTATCATTTAGACTAATTCCAAATGCTTAACCGTAAACCTAAAGGAGTTTCATTTCAGAAAACGTTTGTAATTAAAAGTAAAAAGCTACACCCCGCAGCTCAGTTGACTCTGGACATCTCCATTACTTTCTAATTTGTCTGAACTGCCCCTTCAAGCTAAATGAAAAAGTGGACACGAAGAACAAAGGCACCCAGGGACGGTGGAGGGAGAGAGAGAGAGAGGGAGAAACAAAAACAGAGACAGGAGGAGGGCACAAAGCTCATTCCTGTGAATAAGAGATGTGAGATGTTGCCACGGTGATATACCACCTGTGGGAATAACTGCGGATGCGATGTGCCAGAGAAATGCAAACAGCTGCAGCAAAGTAATAAAAGGGGGGGTCACAAAACCAAGACACTGTTCAGTCTTCAGAGGCTAGGGTGGTCTAGTCTTTTAGCCTCCTTTGTCGGAGGGAGTTTTATGCTTTCATTACTTCATCTAAGTATCCCCATGAAGGACTCTCCCCAGTATCTGTTTTGCTGTCAATTTATCGCCAAGATTATTTCAAAAGACAGTGAGTAAAATGGGAGAAATATCATCAGATAATGTAATTTCAGTAAAAAATATATGCTTTGGTGAAGAAATTACAGTTTTAGAGATTTGTTTTTGTTTTGCATTATGGATGTGACCAGATTCAAAAGCTAAATGTGTGAAGTCTGACCCCTAGATGAGAGGAGAGGAGAGGAGAGAAGGAAATGAGCAAAGACGTGCTGCCTCTGGTCCTTTTTAGATGCATTGAGGCTTTGAAGTCAATACTGATGCAATTTAGGGCTGGAGGCAGAGGCAGACCTACAAACCATTTAATTAGCACCTTGACATGGCCCCTAATAGGAGAAAGCCTCTGTAACAAAGCCTTCTGATTGATTCACAGGCAAGACACTGTAAAAGAAACGCCTGAGAACATTTAGTTAAAAATCTAATCAAGTACATGTAGATGTTGCATGCCTCCGCCAACCAGTCAAGCTGCAGTTTGTATCTACGTCATCTAAGTCTATGAAGGCATTAAATAAAAGTGATGCTGCAGTATATTATGACTTTTTGGATTTTATCATTATAGACATTTGTGTGAAGGTTTGTCATAATTAGAGGAGGATTTGTTGGATTAATGCCATGTTTTGTGAGTTCACAGTGACCTTGACATTTGACCTTTACCACATTGTTAGTCCATCCAGGTGTACCTGAGATGTGGCGTGCACAAGAATGGGACGACAGGACAGACAGATGTACTGTATGGGCATTCAAACAGAGGACATAATGCTGCAAATAAGCATTTCAACTGCACATTGAAATCTTCATCCCGCTTTCCATTCTCTACCGGTCCTTACTTTCACCTGCGTAATCGAACAAGAATCTTCCCCCCCTCCCTTGTTTCCTGTGCCTCTTACATCACCTTGTCCCCCAGTGATCTAATGGAAACTGTGAGCAGAGCGTGGCGGGCCGGTGGAGGTGATGTGTTTTAGGGACACTGTGCGGCTGTCCCATCCCAGGAAACAGAATCCCAGTGGGGGTAAACGGATCTGAAACCTGGCTTAGCAGATGGTCCCCACTGAGCTGACTCCTCTGATAAGCAATTAGAAGCGCAAACATGACACGAGTGACAACAGCATATTCAGAACGAACCTGAGACCACATCTATGACCAGGTCTGCTGTCAAGAGAGTCAAAGGACGGTCAATAAAAAAATAAATAAAATAATAAAAAGGTCATAATTTTAGCATATAATACAGCAGTACATGGAAAGCTGGCGCTCAGTCGTTCACCTTCTGCACAGCAAGGAAGTGTTTCCCGTGGAAATAAAACATTATGTCACAGTTGCTTTTTTATTGCCTCTTAGGTCAGTTTTAGGAGTAGAACCATATCATCTATCTTCCAGCAGTGAAGTTGCTGCAATAACAACCTGTCCACCCTATAAAGCAGAGGTTGGGATGCAGTCAGCCCCATCTCTACTGATCCTTTCACTCCCACACTATAGCTCTGTGTGACTCAGACCTGCTGATGTATAGTCGATGAGACAGGCTGAGAAGAGGAGGCAGTTCCTGCTCCGCAGAGCAGTTGACATGTTGCATATACAGCCTGCACCAAGAAAATGTTAAATGTTAATAAAGTGATACTTCATCGGGCCCCACAGGGAAATTCCCTTAAAGCTTAGCAGGGAGTCTGGAGCCCAGTTAGAGACCATTTTGTCATCTCCAGGTCACTTCAACTTCATTCAGTGGCAGGTGCAGATTTATCTTTTGGTTGCAATGAGGTTTCCTTAAATTTAGCATCTACTGTGATCTATTTTTCCATTTGCAGGTGCTCTAAGTGCTGCGGGTGACTAGCCAATTAGCCGTCTAGCCGGCAAACTGACATCAGCAGTGCAGGGCTCACTGTGCTAGCTGTTAGTTTACTCAGGTAGCTAATGGAGCAAGTTATTGTGGAAGAAAAGACGTGTTTTTGGCGACTAAGAACAGACAGAAATCTAATATAGGAAGTGTAGCTTAAAGTCTGTGCATCATTTCACTCAAATTATCAGTTCAAAAACAATTCCATAATCAATAAAGATGTTTGCATGATAAAATCCGTTAATGACATACAACTGGAGTGGTGATTTGTGCATACATGTAGGAGGCCAGCAAGCACATTTGTCCCCTACACTCAACCTTATTTTGGAAGCATGGTTTATTAACTATAAAAGTGTAAATGGTAAATGGCCTTGCTTTTTTATAGCGCTTTTCTACCTATTGGTACTCAAAGCGCTTTACAGTGGCACATGTGGCACATTCCGAGGATCGAACCGCTAACCCTCTGGTTCGTAGACAACCCGCTCTACCTACTGAGCCACAGCCGCCCACCTAAGCCGCCCACTTAACTGACATTAAGTGTCTTTAAAATAGTTTAATGATTAGGAGACAAACGCAACTTTTTGACACTAACTGGTTCAAATACATGCAAAGTATATTCAGCTAACGTATATTAACAAATAAGGTCTAAAACAGAAGTTAAACCATATGTTGTCCGCTTCTTCAAAAAGAAAACACCTGTTTACCCAAAGGTATTGCATGCATTGAGTGTTGAATGCCATCTGTGTCTCATCCTGTTTTTCGAAAGATTTTTTTTTTAATAAATATCTGTCTGGCATTTAGCGTGATGTTAGATGCGGACGGATCAATGTGCTGCTGCAAGTTCTGATCCATTACGTGTGCGTCATCCCGGCGACACTGAGTCACTGAGCAGAGCTCCTCCCTGAGACCACACTGGGCAGCCGTGACGAAGATTAGACTGGGGGAGCGCCGTCTCGGAGGTGACAGGAGACTCCAAATGACAAACGTCATGAATGTCTGCATCCTCTCTGACTGCCTAGTTAGGTCTCTACGTGTCTGCAAGGCAATTTTCTGCCTGCATCTGGCTTCCCTGTTGATTGTTTGCTCTGTGACTGTGTGCATCTATCAGTCAGTCAGTCAGTCAGTCAGTCAGTCTGTCTGTCTAGCCTGTGGTTTAAATGTGCTTGTGACTTTAAATATAATCTAATTCCTGACTATATTGGAAAAAGTAAACAGAATATCATTCCTGCAGTCACTTGCTTGAGAGTCAAGAAAGGCAATATTTTAATTATCTAATAGCATGGACTACTTGTTTTAGCGCTGTGGTGGGTTTGTTTTAATTAGCTAAGTGATTTTGGATTTCCTTGTGACACACTTCAAGGGCAACGCTATGTTAGGAACAGCTCTGGTGGCGTTGCCACGGTCCTATATGGCGTTGAACAGCTTTATAAAAACACACTACAAAACACAATACTTTTTATGTCGTTTTTTTGTTCCGGAGCATGATTTGATTTATGAATATTTTTAAAACAAAATGTGTCGATTCCTGGCCCAGACTAAAGGAAACCGATGAGTGTGGACTGTCGCCACGGTGTCTCAGACGCTTTGCCCTGTGAAAGGCAAATTTGATCTAATAAAGGAAAGGCTAGGTAGCCAGCTAAGTGAGACATCACTTTTGTGTCTCTGCTCCTGACCTTTTCCTCTGCACAACCATTTGAGGATAGTGGGATAGACAAAGGGCACAGGGGCTGCAGCGAGAGAAGACGGCTGTAGGTCACTGGCTCTTTAGCAGCAGAGGCGCAGGTGGCAAATGGGTGGGTTAATAGATAGGGGAGAGAAAAAGGGGGAAAAAAGATCAATGATGAGTCATCCCAGAGAGCGTCTCAGAGTTATGATGGGCCTGAAGGGGGACTGCAGGGAAAATCATTCATGAGGACTAATTGAGACCAACCATTTCAGAGTTGTAAAACTCTCCCTAGTGTTCTGCCAATTTAAAAGCAGTGGAATGCTGATGGATAAAATGCAACAGAGGGAGAAATTCAACTACTGGAGCTACACTACACGGTGTGAAGCAAACAACATTTTTTAGCCCCGGCGCATATTTCAAACACAATTTACTGGCTCTTTCTTCCTTGACTTATCTTACCGAACAGAAACACGAGCTTGACAGAATCTAAAATGGAATGTTTTCTGGATATCCTGCGTTGTGTATCTGCGCACTCAGATGTGCAGCACCATGTCTGCTTCACAAGTGAGAAAGCGGTGTGTGAATTTCTACCAGACGAAGCTATGCAGCTTGATAGCGGGGCTCCCTGATGCTTTTCTTTCCTCCTATGACACCCTGCTTTCCCTCTCATCTCCCCTCCACCTCCTCCTGCACTCCTCCACCGCTCGGTGCACGGGTTAGGTTTCTTATGTGGCGGCAGCCCAGAAAAACCAAGCCAGCAGGGCTGACTCCAAACAGCTGACCTGCAGCCCTGGTATGAGAACAAATTCTGAACCACAATTAAATCCCACTGACATGTAGCACTAAATCAAACGCTGGCACCAGCAAAGTCTCCAATCCACAATACCACATCCTTATTACTTAAAGAAATTGTAACTGTGCTGTTTTCAAGACATAAAAGTTGAAGAATCAGGTGTTTATCTTTTTCTCTCTTGCCATCAGGGTAAAGCTAACATTATAACAAAGTAAAAAACAAAACATAAAAATATCTTTAGTAACAAGACAGCAGCAGGCTTCTGGGCTAAACATGCTTTTTTGTTAATGTCTGCTATGTTCATCTGCTCATTTTAGTGTGTCCACATTTAGATTTAGTGCAAGACTGATGAGAAGGTCATTAGTTTTGGAGCTACAGCGTGGAGCTAAATGTATTAATAAATCAAGAAATTATCATTTTGATATGATAATGGTGTTAGTGGAAGAGTTGGGGGTCTGAAAAGTTACTACTGTATACACATTGGACATTTCATTTAAAAAATAAAAAAAAATTACTCAAAAAGTCACTCACAAGATTCCTTAAGAGTGGTTTTGAAGCTCAGTTCAAACCCTTTCGGTTAATCCAGATATAGGCACAGAGGTGCAGGGTGATCTGAGATGGGCAGGCGACACCTTGGCAGCCAGCTTACAACCTGTGACGGCACCCACGTGTCACTCAAAGCGTTTATTTAAATGAGTTACATAAAAAATGCTATTAATGAAATTATAGATGCCAAGGTAAAAACATCTCTGCTCTAAACTTGAGCATTTAACTTGGAAGTATATGGGGATTCCTATGTGTTTAGTCCTGCATAGAGGCTAATACCACACCCAAATCCCTCCTTCGCCTCCCTCCACCACACTCTGTCTGCTGCAGTGCCTGTCCCCCGTGGTCCCTCCAGGATAAACACTCATTCATCACCGTTCAGAGGATTTAAGTCAATGCCAATTGGATTGCCATCGACTGAACTGATAAATTACGGCAAATGACAAATTACTAAGCCGTGCGGCCAGCTAAATTCAACAGATGGGAGAAATGGAAAGGAGGCAAGGAGATGGCCTGGAGGTTTTAACAGGCACAGAGGTTGAGTTCAGGGAAATACGAACGGACTGGCTCTTTTATTATAGAGGAACACGGAGTCATGTTACCGAATGCCGAAAAACAGAGGTGAAATATTTGTCCGCGTCCACTTCTATTAATTTACAGATGAATTGGTTTGCAAAATATTCGTGGCGATTTGTATGAAGATGGTCTCCGTGGGTATTGATAGTCTATTTCTCACATTAATGTGACAGGCGCTTTCTCAGGCAGGCACTTTTAACATCCATCCTGTTCATACGCTCAAGGGAGAGCTGGGTGATAACACAAAAGGCTAATTGAGTGAGTGTCAGTAGAATCTTGCCAATATGATCATTTAAGGATATTGATACTGATATGTAAAGACAGCTCATTGTGTGCTTGTGTGTTGTGAGCAGGAGGATGTTTGCAGAATTTGCTGTAAAGACTTGACTTCATTGAGGTTCTCAAACAGGAAATAGAACATTATTTTGTAAACTCCTGATGCCTGCAATGATACATGATAAAGATACCTTACCATACTGAACGCATCATAGACGGTATAAAGATGGACGACGGAACAGCTCCCCAAAAGTAAAGCCAAAGCAAGTAGAGCTCCCCCTGGTGGCTGGCTGCAGTATAGGACATAAGCTCCGCCCCCTCCATGTTAGCGGATGGGATTTGGGCAAAAACTAAAACACATGTCAAATATTTTTTTTCAAGGATGGTTCTGTCATTTTACGTAGCTTTGTTTTAGTTATTAGTTAGTTAGTTATTTGACGCTATTGAAACAGGACACGGCATCATGATAACTACCAGTTGCCATGCCAACAGCTCTGTTCGTGTAATAATTCAACATTCCCTTGCAGCTACTGGAAGTAGAGCAGAGCTCTCTATTGGTTAAATGAAAATGCAGGTGAGTCTGGTGGATGCGTGGGCGGGTCATCGATAACACGGCTCCACGTTTCTCCACTCTCGGACCATACTGCACTGACTCTGGCTCCAAACTCACAAGATGGCGAAACCAGTATCCCCGGGAAAATAGCGTCAGTTTGGCCAATGCAAGGAAGTGGGGACGCTTTGTCCATATTTATATACAGTCTTTGGTGCATATAATTAGACATATATACTGCCTGTTAGTTTTATGCAAAGGGATGAGCCTGTTGTCACGGAGGAGCATGAGATGGTGCTGTGTTGACAGCTGTATCCATGCCGAGGAGTTTACTGACTGCAATAAATTAGTTCCAAACACTCAACAGGAAAGCGTAATTAGCCAGCCCGAACACACACGCACACATAGATTTGCGCTTTTAAGCATGCACACAAGCAACCACCCCCGCGTGCACATGCACACACACACACACACACGTACCTACTCTGGCAAACATGCATCAGACGCACACAGATACATTCACGGGTAAACTCAGGGATGCAAACAGACTCTGGCAGCACCCTTCGGCTGCTGTAAAAAAAAAAAAAAAAAATGCACAAGTATGCTTATGCAAGCCCGAAGGGCTGTCAGTACAAAGATGTACTCATACATAGAGGTAAACACACCGTGCACTAACATAAACAATCGCAGCCTGAAAAGTGGAACACTGTGAATGACAGCTGTTCTCTATGCAGGAAGGAAGGCAATCATGGGGAGTGTGAGAGAACAGTTATTTTCTCCACAACAGGATGTTTGAGGACACATGGAAACACAATGGAGCTCGCTATCCTTACACTCTCTGCACAATCTCACCTTGTTTCCTGCCAAGACGCACACACACACTGTAAGCAACTGTTCACACATAAGATAAGAGAGGGGTAATCGCAGGCAAAAGTGTACAGAAGGAGAAAGCGTGTGAAAGAAAACTGTGCTTCCTGTCAGAGGCTCCACTGTAACAAAAAAAAAAATAAATAAGTGTGCTGGATTTGTCACAGCAGCAGTTAGAATGCACTTGCTGTCACTTTACTGTGAGGAGAAACAGATGTGTTGTATGTGAAGATGATAGGGGTCAATATGCAGAGCTTCATGCAGCGTGTGGGTGGATGGGTAGGCAGAGGGATGACCATAGGGTTTAGGGAGCGGGCCATGTGAACAGATGGTCCCTGGTTGCCACCCAAGATCCCATTAAGAAAGATGGCAGGACTGACCTATTTCTGGACCCGCCATGCGGTGCAAATCCACAGCACAGAGAGATAGGGTGAATATCTACATTCAGAGGTTATAATCCTTGCTGTTTTTGTTGGACATTATGGGATTACATACATTGATACTGTAGCATTATTGTGGGAATCTGTTAGTGGAGACGCCGTGATAATGGGGCAAGAATTCAGCATATTTCCAGCAGGCAGTTGCTTCCTCGGACATCGTGCCCTTGAGCGCCTAATGAGGTCTTTCGACAAAACAACTGGGGTGATACGGTTGTCAAGAAACTGATGAGCTGTCCACTGGCAGAGGTGCTCTCCTTTTCACCTATGTTCCACATGTAGTGCCTTTGTGTGGACAGCTGTCTCCTTGGCCTCAGCGAGACACGTTCTACTTGAGATGCAGCTGGTACTTAGTCATTTAGTTGCTTCCTGCTCTGGAAAGTCCATAAAGACGGCCTCAGTCAATTCATTCAAAACCAGTTTAACACACTGGGCATTGCGTGTTATATTAGAGTTACTGTGTTTTTCTACTCTGTTAATATTGATGGCTGCGCCACCAGCAGAGGAAGCTCTTGAATTATGTTCAAGTCCATCCCATCTTGTTTTCCCATTTATCCTCAAGCTTATTGGCAACTGCACTACACTGGAAACAGGCCATGTGCGAAAGAAGCAGTAAATATTTGATAAGGTGATATTGTAAAGGTGGGTGAAACAAAGAGCTAAAGACCAACAAAGAGGAGCAACACAGGCTCATGCTGTCTGTGTTGTATAAGGCACGTATGGTAATAAATTGGATTTACGTTTCTCATTCCGGTAGGTCAAAGAGATCACAAGAAGACAGGGGAATATGACATATGATCAATCTGAGGCAACAACGGATTACCACATAAGTCATAGTGATGTAGACCTAAATTCTCTCACACAGGTGCCGGTGTGCTCTTTGTTTGCCGTCGCAGCCCAAGGCTCAGCAATTGGATTTCTTGAAAACAAGGTCGCTAATGACCAGAATGATCTGTTCCTCATGCAGCACGCCTGGTCCTAATGGTTATGCAGTGTGGGTGGATATGTGTTCATTAAGTACATTTCTGATCAGAGCAAAGTAGTTTGGCAAAGTCATTATGCGGTAATAACAAAACAGCTCTTGCTTTACTGACGCCGAACACGGAGCAGCCCTGTTTTGTTTTGAAGGAACGCATTTATGAATTTAGTCGGCAGGAGTTGGTTGGGGCGGATGGAGGGCGAACGAAGCGCCCGACTCTCCCACGAAAGATGTGAATTTACAACCCGATGCACGTGTGTGTTTCGCTTTAAGCAATAAGCGCACAGTGTTTAAGGGTTGGAAAAGGCTCTGGTTTCGATTAAATGTAAATAAAAGCGTTCTTTTTTTTTCTGTATTCACCAAGACCACAATGTTTCCCTAAAAGCACAATGAGCCAAATTCTCAATGAACATATTACTCACAAGTTCAGCGTCAACATACTTGTGAATATGTTCGCTTCAAAACCTATTGGCTGTTGCAACTGAATTACATAGGAAAATTATTTCCAGCAAAAAGAGTTGCACCGGAAAACAACATGGGGAAGTCCATATTGCCATGCCACAGGTAAATATAGATTTGTCTGGTAATTCAATAAGCCTGTGGGTATACTTGATCTTTCACTAACAGTAAAGTCGTCAAGGCACACAAACGAACAGTGATGGAAGGTCTGCCTCTTTGCCTACCACAGAGTATCCATCTCATTCTGCTTTTGTGTCCTTCCCCGCCGGGTAGAACGGTGCCTGCACCGAGATATAACCCCACCTGAGTGTGTTTGCGCTTGAGTGTGAGAGAAAGACCTGGTGTGTATGTTATTTCTGCACCGCTCTGCCCAAGCAGACAACCCCCTAATGTCAGATGACTGAGCGCCACCACACAGCAGTTGCTATGGTTACCAGGCAGGTTCTGTGTACACGGATACTCATCGCAATTTTGATCTGCAGTGCTGAGGGGAGAGCAAGAGCCCCACGAAAACCACCTACCCACCTACACACATATGCACACAAGCTCTCGCGCAGGTACTGCATATGTGGAGAAATACTTGCATGTATGCACGTCCACAAATGCACTTACTCCACCCACACGAAGAGATATTCATTCACCTTCACCGAGCACTCACAGTTATGCGCTTCATATAATTAGAGTGAGCACGTAAGCAAACACAGCCTGCTGGGTTGAATTATCTGCCCCACCAGAAGTAGCACAAATCACAGTGGGTGATACACTGGGATATCTATGCCTAGAAACCCCTTTAAAGCAACCTGTGCCTTACTTCTCCTTGAGTGTCACATCCACTCTGTTTTACTCCTCATCCTGCCTATCTTTCTCTCTGTTGGCTTGTCTCTCCAAGTTTCTTTGCTTTCTCTATCTCGCTTTTTCACACACACACACAGATATACATACAGGGCAGATTGGGAGCACTCAGTCAGAGCAGAGATGAAAGAGAGTTGGAGCTGTGTCCATGCCAGCAGAGCTGTGCGAGTGGGGAAGTGATGAAAGAGAGGCTCATTTAGTAAATTGACAGCTCCCTACACGATTCTTCGTCTTTTTTTTTCCACCATGAAAGGCCTGAATCCTTCTCAACTCCAGGCTATTCTCACCAAGCGTGAGGAAACTGTCACATTCCAGCAAACATTAACAATGACAGTGTTAGCATTTTAGCTTGAATCCGTCTCCCTCCTTCCTCCCACTGCGGCTTCATTCAGTCCACGGACGCACTCTGGATGTCAGTGCAAAGCAGGCTGACTGTCAGTAATCTGATGTAAAAAATCTAAGTTAGGACATGAAAGGAAAGCTGGACAAAAAAGTCTGCTTAATGTGGAAATCCGCACGCAACGTATGGTTACCAAAACTGATGAAGACACACAAAAGCTGTTGGCATTTCACACCACATCATTTATCCACGCTGGACATATTGTCCAGGGGTTAAGTTGCACGCGCCCCAATTCTAATCAGTCACTGTGAAGTCTTTCCATATTTTAGGAAGCAAATACAATGAGGCTTGCAGTTACAGGCAGCATGCTGATCATAGCTAACGGGCTGCTGCCCAGTGTAGCCGAGTGGCAGACATCTTGCTAAGCTGAGGGGAGGTTCGCATCAGAAATGCTGGGGATGCACACACTAATGCTGTCTGGTTGCTTAAACCACCACAGGACAAAAAACACCACTGAGGTTGATTAAAATGTTGGTTACATGGTTGGTAGAACATCAAACTGTGTCCTCTTGGATTATGTATCCAAATGAACGGTTACACGACAGCTAAATCTGTGACTACTTCACTTTATGACCATCAGCAAACAGAGGTTAGGCCCCTGCAGATACATCAGGCAAACAGCTTTAAAGCGCAGGAGGAATTCTGGATTCAGAAGTGAGAGATAAAACAAAAAAAGCAGGTCAGTCAGCAGTAACGTAACAAGAGGTAAACCACAGTGACGGCTACTGCACAAACACCACATCTGCTACTTTTTGTCCTTGACAAACAAAACCTCCCTCGCATACAGCTCAATCACGCACATGCACATCCACACAAACAAACAAACACACTTGACCTGGCAGAGGCACAGCAGAGTGAGCTACAACGTGCCACGCATAGGCCATTGCAGTGCAGAAAAGGTCTGACAGTGCCAGCCAAATAGCCAACTGTGATTCAGCGAGGACTGAGCATCCACTGGCTTCAGTGGGGATCAAGTTAATTGCCCTAAAGTGTGACTCCAGTGGGACCTGTATAAAACAGGTGAGTGAATGTGTACATGGCAGTGGATTAATCTGAAAGCGAGCTTGGGTGTGAAAACCACACTGCTTAAGGAAACACCAAACTGCTTCACTTATCCAACTGTGGAAAAGCCAAATGATTAGTGTTCAGAAAGTGTTGGGATTTGCGATTTGACACATTCATATCCATTAGAACAAGGAAAACTTACCAGAACTCTGCCAGTGAGTGTCTGAGCGGAGATCATGACACCGGCCCAGTCTTTGACTGAAGTCATCCATCCCACTTCACTGGCTGGTACCTCCTCCTTCTCATCAGTACCCTTTGGCTTGTCTGTTGCCTGATTGTTGGCCGGGTTGTTCACCTTCTGAGCCTCCTAGAAGACAAAAATCCCTAAGTAAATGGAGCAAAGAGGATAAGACCTAGGTAAGACCCCCAGGGCCACACTAGTTTGTTTAATATAATCAACAAACTTATTATACACGCCAGTCCCTGCTGTAAAACAATATCATGTTATTTTAAGGCTTCTGTTCTCACGAGCTTCTGCACGTCTACATTCATGACAAGCTGCAAACCTCTGAAGGGGAAAAAAGGGGCTGTCACTGCAGCCATCATGCCACGATGGCATCCATCTGCTATGTGCTGATTATGTGTGTTTGAATGAGCGTACAACTTAGACAATGACAGAATGTATATGTAGTCGCTCTAGTTGTTTTGCCCATATGGCTTTTTAAGTTAATTGTTCCTCAGGGTAGAGAGTGTAAGAGTGCGGTTCCACGCAGGCCTTTTAGCGTTCCTTTATGTGTCTGACTGAGTGAGCATAGTTGCGTGGCAGTTCAGTGACATGCTTTGCCTGGCACAGTCACTGCATGCAGCTGTTCCTCTACAGCAACTCGCTCGCCCCTGACTTGACACAATCGGGAGATCAGTTTTACGGGAAATGAGTAGATTTCCTTATGTTTTACAGCCTTTGAGGTAACAAAAGTCTGCAATTGCATACAAAACACACACAAGCACACACTTGCAAAGCTGCACAGTATATGTGTGTGTGTCACCCTCTGTCTCACAAAACCTTGGGGTTACGCCTAGCGATTGGCGTCTGCTGAGAATCCCTGGAATTGCAATAACTTTTAAGCCGTTTGATGGCGGCCCATTGGTACATTCCAAGGAGACAGGCTCATATTACCGCAGGGTACACATGTAGCACTTGGAATACATTTCACAATGTCCCTGCTCACAGTGACATCCGACAAGTAGCCATCAAAGCAGATTATGTGCTTCGTCAACAAAGTGAAATTTGTTCTGTACGTGTCAAATGTCTACAGTTTGTTTTGATGACACCTTAACATCCAAAAAGGATGTCGCTGCGTGCGTTTTAATTTTAGGAACTGTACGTAACCACAAAGACATGCAACTAAAGGCCAGGCGACCACTGAGGTGACCAACATGGGTCCATAGGCGACGCAAAAACAGTGGAACTTCTGCAGGGCTAAAGAGCTGTGCTATTACAGATGAGCCCAAGAGGGTGCTCTGTCCATTTCAAGCGGATTGTCTGGTCAAATTGGATTACATTTGATAATGATATGGCATGGACACAGCTGCCATTTTCCTAATTTCATTCCAACCCCATAACAATGCCAATAAACTGGCCCTAAAAAAGCCTGACTTAGTCATCAGATCATTATCCGTTCCTGCCGTTGGGCCTCTCAGGACTCCAGTGGATAATTCGGTTACTCATGCTTTATATACTCATTAAATGGTTTAGTGTTAGGAGACTCACAAACTTTTGAATTATTTGTCATGGGTGCCATCTGAAGTATTTACTTTTGCTTTTGAACATCTCATGAAATCATGAAATCTGATTTTAAACGACAGCTAGAGCATTAAGAGAGGGGTGTGAATGAAGAAGACTGGAGGTCTTAAAGTTATTAGCCTGATTTTGATATAGCTTTGTGTAAAGTTAAGTGCTGTGTTTGCTCTAATGGATGTTAATTATCTTCCACTCCACCAACCTGTGTTCAATTTCCCTCTTAAGCCAAGAGGTGTGCGTGCAGTTAATTCTTTATTCTCACCAAACTACTGTACGCTTAAACCTAATCCTACATTAAATCTAGCTTTCACCAATTTAATCCTAAATCTTATCTGTATTTTGGTTTGTTATCTTCAAATTTCACATTATGTATGTCACAATTACCCCATAACCAGCAAGACTACCACATAAAAAAAAGAAACACTCATGTAAACAACGTCTGCATTTCAGGCTCATATCAAGTTCAAGCTGGTGTCACAAAATCTTACAGTGAATGAGTTCCAGCTGGAAGAAAGCTGGAGGATATCAGATAAATAATTAAAAGTGTATATGTAACTGAATGTGCAGGCTGCATGACTAAGATTCTGTCTTCTCTTAATCTGCCAACCGGCCCTTGTCCATCATCCTCCAGTACCGGGCCGCGTAGCCAGCATGCGTCTCGCCTGTCACATGCTGCAAATACTCGGCAAAGTGTGTATGCATGCGGGTCGCCGTGCGCGGGGGACGTCTAAAGTTTCACTCTGACTGGCTGTGTGCCTGCTCGATAGCACTCCAGACATGGAGTATGTGTGTGCAAGTCTGTGGCCATCGGTTGCTTCTCATCCAAAATCGCCACGCTCCACACACATACGGCGCACCACGCAAGGAAGACACCAAATCCCCTAGCTACTGATTCCTCCACATTCGTTTTTCAGGCATGCCTTAAGTTCCTTCAGACATCTGTCCAGTCACAGCAATTTAGAGGTAAATGCTGACTGACAGGTTCTGAGTGCTACAACACAAGGACGTGCCGCATCTTTATAATTTAGGTTTTCAAAAATACAAACACCACAGACACATTAAGCGGAGTTTATGCCTCTGCGGGACCTAGACGCTGTAACCTGCACACGTAGCCAACGCCGGTGCGAGCCATTTAATATACTTGTGCGCTCGTCAGTCAGGCTCAGTTTGTAACACCACCACCCAAGCGCTAGTCGGCGCTGTGTCTTTTTTGACAGTCGGGTTAGTTTTTGTTTCCATCTCCTGCTTCACTTTCAACAATGGCGACTGAAACTTCAGCCAAACCCGAGTCATACAAATGTCTGTATTTCCAAACCTCCTCAGTTAACCTCACCGATTATTTACTGAGCCAAAACAATCAATTCGTCAATTACGGACATGGAGAAGCTGCCGGAAATACCAAAGCGGAAACACGCTACCAAGTGGACCAATCACAGCTCTTGCGCTCTGTGTCACCGTGGCGCATAGTTACATTTCTGGAGAGGTGCTCGTCAGTTATCGCGCTAGGCTCTCCGTAGGTGTCTGCGTTGTTGCCGTAGCCTCTGTGTCAACTTAATGCAGAAGCATAAACCGCCTATTAGCTTGAGTTTGTGGATTTCATAAATGTATGAGATTTCAAGAAAAGATTTTCATTGTATTACTTTGTATTTCAGGTAATATACCCTCTGTGTGTAGACCTCCATGGATACCAGTTTAATCTGGGAATAGCAGCAGCTGTTTTCACTGGTACACACCTAAGCTTAAAGGATATAAGAACTCATTCAGCAGCTGTAATGTTTTACTGAATGTGCATAAGTGTGCAGTGGAGCGTAACACATGAATAATGTAGTCACAAACTCATGGCGTGGTTAATCAGAAGAGATATTAAACAGGGGATTTCTTCTAGTTCATCTGAGTAGCCAGCGGTAGGTTAAGCTCAGGAAGAGAAAAGCACCGCAGCAGACCGTTAAGGGAGAATCCATCTGCTGGCTATATATACACACCTGTGATGTCAAACTGGGAGGGAGACAGGCAGAGCGAGAGAGAGAGACAGGCATAGAGGGAGCAGCCGGAGTCAGGAAATGTGTTTATGAGCAAACTCAAAAAAAAGGGACAAAACGTTACAATGAAGCAAAGGCTCAAAATCAATGGATGGTGTGCTAATGCACACTCAGTAGACAGATGAAAAATGAAACCACACAAAAGCGGGAATCAATTCCCATGCACCATGTTTTCTTGTTCACATTTGGTTGGTACATTCCTTAAGGTGGCAAAAGACAAAGAAACATGGGAAGAAATTCTGCGATTCTTTCCGGGTTTGTAATTTATATAGAAAGATGCAACATATTCCACATTTCACATAGCCTAGAAGACAGCCTAACTTCCGTCTCCCACTACATTTTTGCAGGTTTTGCCAGTTGGTCAGCTGGAAACTTATTCTGTGCAATAAATATCTGACGGGCTTTACGCTGTGATGAACAGAAGAGTAACGGCAACAAAGTCGTACACGTCGTCTGAACACTGCACAGGTGAATTTGTTTACAACAAAAAAGCTCTGATTGGATTTAGGACTAACCCACTGCATGCATTCTGGGAAAAAGTAGATTGAGAAATAAGCATGGTGGTATGGAAACTAGTGCTCACTAACCCACTCATATGCATACGAGGAAGTATACCTTACAGTTTGAAGGTACAGAAAGAAATGGCTCAGTTCATCTTAATGTTAATGCTTTGATGAGTTTGGATATCTCTTTGGAAATATCTTGTAACAAAACTGTAATTAAGTTTCCACAAAAAAAAACTGCTCATGTATAGCAACACATCCCTGTTTAATAGTTTCTCCGATGACGAGATGAATACTGTCTTCTATTTCCAGAAGTATTTCTGCAAATACTGTGTACGCGGTGCCAACTTTTTGGTGTTATTTTCAGTTTGAAAATCAATTAAAAGAATGCTTACACTTTCACTAATTAGTGGAGTCTCCCATTACCGTGCTGAATTTAAATTGCCTACCTACACTGTTTACTGCAGTCTCCCACAGCCATATCAGAAATGTATTCAGTTTCAGCTACGACAGCTCAAACAACTCTTTAGCTGGCAGTCAAGCAAGATGCAATCTATCTGTCATTATTTTAGCCTGTTTTCGTCAGTACGGCATTGCAGAAATGAACGGAGCAAAAACACGCTTCCATAGTGAGCTGCAACATGTAGACAGGGCTGCAGAAGCAAATGAAAAAGCTCCGTTGTGCCCTGCTGTTGTGTGAAAAGCACACGCAACATGAGCAGCAAGAAATCAGATTGCTGTCGAAATTATTATTGACAGACTTGTTTTAAAGTAGAAGCAGCCGCTAGAAGAGTGTTTACTGAAGCATTAAAGTGCACTTCCTTGTTGTAACCAGGGGCTGACTGAAATGTCAAGTGTTCAGACTTTAAGTTGCAGATTATGTTTTGGTTTTTGGGTTGTTGTTTTCTTTTTTTTTTTCTTTTTTTGGCTCGTCCTGTATTTTGCATCTGCATTAGCTTCTGTATGTCTTCTGTGAATCTTTAGATTCCACGTCTCATTTTATGTGGACATTTCATTGTCTCGGTGCTGACTGCGTGCACAACTTCACCTAAATAATTACAAATCGATTATGCATGATAAAGCACTGAGTGCAAACAGCCAATCGTACACTTTACAGAGCCTTGCGCACCTGTTAAATTTTCTATTAAAGATGTATGTAGTTCATCTTCCTACTTCTCAAAAGCTTTTTATAACAAGAAAGATGAACAGTGTTAATATTAGGATTGTACCAATTAACAGAGTACACAGGGGAGGCCTGGTAATAATGAGCAAGAGAGGGAAAGATAAAATCTGACACAGGACTGAGGAGAAAGAGAGGAACTGAGGCAAGAACATAGAATGACAGAACAATAAAGCGGAGGAGGGGGTAAGACAACGACACAGATTAAAAGACGCGAAGAGAGACAGGGAAACTGAGCAAGCACAGGCAGAGGGGGAGAAGACAGCGGCATACAGACAAAGATATGGCAAGACAGGGAGACAAACAAGTAGGTGAAATGCAGGCAGCAAGACAGATCAGGAGCAAGAGAATTGGGAAGTCGGAGACCAGGGAGACGGAAAGAAAAGACAGGAGGGCGAGACAGGAACATGCCCATCTGACTCTGCTGATCTAACAGGACTTGGCTTTAACGCAGCTGTTCCTCTGGCTTTCGTCCGCATCGCTGGGGAAAACTCTATTCCAGTGTGGGAGGCTATTTATAGCTTCACCCCGGGAGACGTAAAACTAGTGAATCTCATAACATGCTCTGTTCCCCCTGTTTGCTATTTTAATGCCGGTACAGTTACCCAGTGTCCCTGGGTTACAGATCTACACTGGGTCATGGCAAAAGGGACGAGAGGGGAGGAAGCCAGAGCCTCTTCAAATACTAATTCACAGGCATACATAAACAGGTGCAAGCCGGAATCTGACAACACCATGTGGAGAAAAGCTGTTATTTCTGTGTGTAGGTCATGCCTAGTGAACCATATAGAGCTAAGGAGAGCAAATGGTACAAGCTAATTACTGCGAGCCCATAGGAAAAGGCAGTGAGTTGAGTGACATACATTTACCTCTGGCAACAAAGAAATCCGTACAATTAGTGCCATAAATGTTTGTCATATATCTATAACACTTGCACAAAACACAGAGGACAAAGTTCAAAACTGAAATAGACTCTAGGTGCCGGGACTCTGTAGGCCGAAGCCTGCTGACTGCGAGGTAAAGGGTTTACTTAGGCTATCATGTCCTTTATTTAGGGATTACACAGGTACAGCCCCTGGAAGGCAATCTTGTCAGGACAGCATCCATATTCGACACCACCACGGTCAACAAAAATCCTCCACGCAAATGTAAAGCAGAGGCTGTGTAGCAGCTGAGTACATCTGTGATATAGCTGATACTGTGAACACATTTGATATGTGAAGAGCAACCTAGGAAGCTGTCAGCTTTCATCGCATGACTTAGCCAGTGGGGGCAACGGCGAAGGTTGCCTTCTGGCTTCTCGTGTAGGCAGCAGATATCCAGATAACAGATAGAGAAAGTATCTCACAGGACTAGTTCACAGCCAGTTTAAACTCAACAGCTGCTGACGTCCAACGTGGCTGGTCAACACGGAAACCTTTGGGTTCTGCTGTGACAAATAAGTCCACTTTCTTTCTTTTTTTCTTCTGTTAAACCTGGTTTTGGCAGATTTGTTTGTGGCACTGTGCACCAATAGTTGATGAGATTGAACCACAAGTCCAAACTATCTGGAGACCATCAAGGGTGCTATCACAGCGTGATCAATGGTCTCACCCACCAAGGCTATCAGTGTCACTGAAAAGTTGATCCATCTCCAGAATCACATTAGCCCTGCGCTGCCCCCTCTGTGCCAGGCGTATTTTGAGAACTCCAGGCCATAGCAGGATTAGGTGATTTGTGGACTCCATAAACCGCATCCACAGTATTGGCAAACAGAAGGACAAGCCAAAGGGTTTACATCCCTCTGCATCTCCGCTGGACAACGCGCTCATCTGCGCAACAGGACCGGAACTCATTCCTCCAAATGGCTGCACTCCAAGTACGCTTTTTGTCCCGACTGTGAAGTCGACTGAGAAGCAATAAGACAGTGATATGAAAGAGTATAGTGTGAGCCTGGCAGCGCGTGATGTCTAAAACGTACGTTCTTTCATACGTCCCGCCGCTCGAACAAAAGGCGACAGAATAAAGATACATCTACATTAGTGTTACTTCCTTACAACTGGAGGGAGAGTGAAAGAAAAAAAAATTTAATGTACAGTCCTGTTGATTCATAACGCTGTACTGCACCTCGTCCATTGATACAACATTTCAAGCCCCAGTGGTCCGGGATAAAAATAGACGACGCGGTGAATTGTGGGAGATTGAAAGGTCAGCACTCGTCACCCGTAACGTCTTTGAGTTTTATCATCTTAATGTCAGCAGATAATAGGCGGCCAGTGGCTTAAATGAGGGCATAAAAAAGTTGTAGGGTGCATAATAAAAGTCCCCAAATGAAAGCTTTTCATCGGATGTAAAAGGCCTGGCTAAAGAGCGGAGGAAATTAGCAAATGTCGGGCTCTATCTCCACTCCCATTGGATGCGGTTGTCTGGCAGCTAAGAGCTTTATCTATCAAAAAACCAAACCACATATCCCTAACTGCACGTTTCATGTAATTTGTTATGTGTCTAAGAAGTAAATGGCAACACAGCAGACCTCACAAAAAATCGATAGCATAATTTTCTCGCCACTCCGCAGTACTCTAATCTAGAGGGACGGCTGGAATTCGCCACAGTCACCTCTGCTCCTGTCTGTGAACAGTAATTGACCTTCAACAAGGTAAGCAACTGTCAGTCAGGTACAGACAAAAACCTCCTAATCAACAAATTTTCCAGCGTATTAGTCTGCAAACGCAGATGATGGCCTGCGTAATTCCCGCGGACACCGGACATTAGAAAGATTTATGACCTCAAAGACCCAAAGACCACGAAAAACAAATAAGAGACAACATAATTACTTTAATGTAGATGGAGGAGTGCAGATTTAAGCGAATGACTGAGCAGAAGCGGGGGGAAAAAAAAAAAGTGTGATTGATTGCTATGTACCACCACAAATCGCATTCCACATGTGCACATGCAATAATTGGTCATTTGATTCTCGACAGGTTTAATTTATATTTCCTCACCAGCTGGAGATGGCTTGTTACTATGGCGATACACACACACACACACACACACAGGCTCACATTCTTGTTTTCTATGCAAATCAGGTCTGAATAGAAACACTTCGTTTTGGCCCGCTTAATAAAACTCGACAAATGCGGCCGCCGACATGAGAAGACTCGTGGACATTTACGCGAACGTCATGCGCGTAAACGTCTGTGCTTTGTTCGCGCAATAAGAACATTCAGCATTCAGTGCGTTAAATGATACTAAAGATGTATCCTGAGCCAGACTGTAACCTACATTACTGTTTTTTTTTTTTCTTTTTTCAGAGGCGGCTCATACCATTTTAAGCACATCCGAAAGTAGGTGGAATGAAAAAAAAAAAGGAACGCGCTTGAATGACATCAGCCTTTATCATACTACAGCCATCCATGGAACAACCACCTCAGGCTAATTTCCACCATTTTGGTAGACCTTGTGATTGAGCGTTCCAAGATGAATACACAGACGAGAAGCACCTTTAAATATAGCACAAACAAGGTCTTATAGTATGAAGACATGCATATATATATATATATATATATATATTTTTTTTTTTTTAAAACCTTTCTTCCGTGCTTTGACAATTGTATAAACAATTGCATGTTTGTCGTCCGTCATTTTCGCAGTAAATGCAACAGAGGCGGTCGTCAAAATGACATTGTCGCTCTCGCGGTGCCCGAGACCACCAACCTTTATCTATTCAGCTACGCCCCGAAGGTTGACTCCATTTTCTGTTATTGCTTTAACAAATACGCCTTTCATTCATTCAAGGGCACTTGACAATTTTGCGAGACCGTGTGTGTGCTTGTGTGTGTGTTAAGGGCAATGATTGATTTCTATTTCATCAGGGGGCGCTCGGCTTGTGTCGCCATCGCTTACCACACCTATGAATCAGGAGGTAATAGTGTGTTCCGAGCTCGCAGTCTTACTCGGAAGCGAACCCAGCCGTAGAGAGAGAGAGAGAGGGCTGTAGTCATATCTCTGATAACGGAGCTCCAGGTTCACAGAGCCAATGGGTCCATTTTTAATACAGCATGTGTTTTAAGTACATTTCAGCATGCCACGCAGTCTATTGTGATCATTTCTTGAAATGCTCGGTGAGAAACTGAATGCAAATTGGAAAAAATGCAATAACGCGAACATCCGCAGTTACTTGATTGAGTAATTTTCTTCATTCTTAATGCCCGTAACATTTGTTCCTGACTCTGCCGTTTCTTGTCTCAGTTCACTTCAATCATGTGGGCTATTACACATATGGAAAGAGGACACTCTTACATACAGCTAAGTAAGACCGCCAGTGAACTACAATCCTGATTAAACTTCTACAAAGCCAATTTTAAGGCGCTGCGAAAACTTTTTAAGCTGCATTTGATCGTGTGAGCATTTATTCCTGTCTTCATTCAAGCTTCAAGGTTTGTTTATTTAATGAGCCATTTTGGAGTTCTGCTTATAAAAAGGTTTCCTTCGTCATGTTAACAAACTGATCAGGTTTTTTCTCCGGAGGCTTTTTTCTTCCACACCAGAATTTAAAAATCAGCAGTGCAGAGAACAACAACAGCAACAGCTACGAGAACAGCCTTATCAAGCAGTCACCTGTCTTAGTCCTGATCCCCTATTGCCTTCAGAAGACTTTAATGAGCTTTCCTTCTAAATACGGACAGACGGCTTGCTCTCTGTCAATAGGAGACGCAGCATACAACAGACAGATGAAATCGGGGGCCCCATTACCTTCAGCAGAACAGGCCGTTTAGGTGTTTTCCGAGAGAGGAAAACAAACAAGATGGTAGCTATTGCTCTAATTGGCTCCCTGCCGTCTAACCTGCACTGATCAATGAACCCGCTCTATAAAGAGCAACATCCAGATATGACAGGCAGATGAATTTTTTAGCAGGGAAGTGGTAGACAGTGCACTGAGGTGCAGTATTGAAAGTGAACAAGGAAACAAACAGCAGAGCGCAGAATTGGGGGTCAAATGACTTTTATAGTTGTGCAGGGCTTTTACAGGTTAATCAGCATCTTTTTCAATTATCCTTTACAGTTTGTGGAGAAATTCCCATGTCTTTTACCTCAACCTGGTTTTCCGAAATGAGGTTTCTGATGCTCCAGATAAAAGAAAAGAATTACTGCCAAACATAGGAAACAGTCCTGCACTGTAGCCTGTACTTGTGTAGTTAGAAGCACCAACCAATCACTCCTACTTCCTTTGTACTACTAACTCATGCAAACCTTGCTGGCTTGTGCACTCTAATGCTATTCCATTTAAAAAGATATATTACAGATTGCAGATTACAGATTGTTCACTATACACCATATTTCCACAAATAGTCACCAGAGCTTTAATTTAATTCAGATGCAGAAAGTAACAGAGCTTTTACCGCAAAACATTCGGGACTCGCACATTACCATAAACAACCGCTGACAAAGACACTGACACACATAGCGCCCACAGTGACTGAAATAGAACAATACTTTGGATGAGTAACCCAGAACAACAAAGTGGCGAAAATAGCACGGTCGCATTGTTAATATTAAATTAAAGCAGTAGTGCATGGCATTGTGTATATATATATATATATATATATATATATATATATATATATATATATTGTGTATATATTTGTATATATTCCGTAGGTCTCCCTTGTGCCTCCAAAACAGTTTGGATTCATCAGAGAATGGACATGGGCCTTCTGAGGGTGTCCTGTGGTGTCTGACAACAAAATGTTGTTAGTGGGGGACTTTGGATCCTATGGGTTGAGGGGAGGGGCCTCTGTGGATCCGACTTGTTCCAGTGCATCCCATAGATGCGTGATCAGTTTGGGATCTAGGGAATTTGGAGGCCAGGTCAACACCTTGTGCTGTTCTTTATGTTTTTTTAGTTGTTCCTAAGCTAAGTTTTTGTGTGTGTGCCTGTGTCATCCTGCATCCTACTGGGGATGGCTGCTGCCATCAAGGAGTGTCATTGCTATGGGGGTACCTGGTCTGGTCTGGGTGGGTGGTAGTAACATCTCAGTAGTCTCAGTAACATCCATATGAATGCCAGGTCCAAAAGTTTCCCAGCAGAACATGGTATTGTCACAGGATGGTCAATGTTATTGAACACCCGACAGTGTTCATAATGTTATGTCTGATTAGGGTTGTATTTAAGGAAATATCGTAAGGGAATCTGTTTGTGACATAGTAACAGCCACCCCCTGTATATATCAAATACATGTACAGTGAAGCTTATACTTGTTTACAAGCCAAGACATCAACAGTCCAAAAAGCAAAATATCCATGGTTTATTTACCATAATACAGAGTGGATTTATTAATCCTTAATAGGATGAATCAATTACTTTCATTGAACAAAGAGTTTATGTTCTTTCTACCAGATGCAGAAACAGCATGCACATGTAAAACAAAATGCGGGTTACAGACAATTAATTCCTTTCTGTTTTATGTAATCATTTGTCTGGATTCAGACAACAAGAAAACAGCTTTAATGAATCAGTGACTACTGACTTCAACTAGAGAAAAGCACATGGCCAGGAGAGGTCGCATGATGGGAGTGCTGCAGTGCATGCATAAGATATGAATGACTAAGTATGAGCATGGCCCTTCCGCACACCGACTTAGCACATGTGCATATACGCGACAACATGCCTCCTGCCAAGCCGTTTTATAAGCTATGAATCACAAAATTACAAAATCCACCTCATATGGGAAGTACATGTCCAGGTTTTCTCTGATAATAGTCGCTCAAGCGCTGAATATTCAGCTCAGCGGCAGATTAATTGTTTTAACACAGAACAATGGATCTATTGAGCATTATTTTTGATATATTCCTCTACCTTCCTGTGTGTCTAACCACTCCTCTCTGAACAAAACATTCTTGCCGGAACATACAACCATAAAATAACCATCTGATATTTCCCCCTTTCATCTTCATATTGTACTCATCTTCTCTTCTATTGCCCATGTCATCTCATCTCCCCGTTTCTCGTGCCAATTCACTTCTCCTCTCCCATTTCTTTTTGCTCTCCCCTGTCCTCTCAGTTCCACTCCACTCCACTCCACCGGCTTAAGAGAAGCCTGAAGAGACCAAGGAGATTAGGCTCTCTTTGCTTGAGAGACAGGTCTCATTACCTTTATCTTCTCCCGTTGCAATAATACTCTCAAATCTTTAACTGATGCCAGCCGCTGCACGCGACTATTTGAATTTACTTAGGCAAGCTCAAACCACATGTGTGATGTGGAACATTAGCAAAAGAGTAATGGGTTTGAATTTTAATCAGTTTCCCCAATTAATTGTTTGGCGAGTATAAAAAAAAAAAAAAAAAAAAAGAGCAATTCGGATAATGGGGAGCATTAAACAAAGCTGGATTTAAATTCTTTCTCCCTACAATTTCTGAAAATGTGTCGATTAGGTCCACAAACAGTGTTACACACAATTCAGGGGTTCTTGTTAAAGACTGTAAAAAGGCAGTCATCCGAGTCTAATGACTCAGAGACTTGCCCTTGATTTGAGAACAGCTCAGAGGCTGACAAATGGAAGTGCCAATGATTGTCTAACTCTAGGCTCATTTAATCATTTTAAATTTAGATCTCACGCCTCCCACTGGGGAAAACAAATCAGCTTCCTTCATACAGAATTTGCGCGTTTTAACCCTGGAGTTAGGAAGAGGAAACACGGAGAGGACGCTGCAGATTGTTATGGCTTGTGCTCTCCTATCTGTCCAAACCGAGGCCCTCGGCATGTTCCACGGGGTAGGTTGTGTTTCTTTACAGTGATCCCAGACAAGGGAAGACTTTGACCTCGGCTAACAAGATCTATTAAGTAGCTGGAGCTGGAGTCTGGATGAAACATCACAACAAGTTTGTATACAAGCCTACAGACGGCCAGCGTAATTATGCAAGATGGCAATGCAGCAAACCAATCTGTGTGTTTATGAGAAAGGTCATTGCCTATGGAGGTACACTGGACCGAACTGCACAGCATTAAGCCTGTATGTGATGTCAAGTGTAAAGTGGGCTGCGAGGGAGGACTGAGGCATCCTCTCTGTGTCTATCTCTGACTGTGTGGTGCTCAACTTCACCAAATCAAAGAACTTTCACTATAGAAACAGACACTCTCGCTGGGATCTGCCTGCTCCGGTTAGTGCCCTTGTTGTTGGAGTAGGTTTGGGATTTGAGGAGCTGAGAAAAAGTATTGCGGGAGTTGCCTTTCGCCTGAGGTCGAGAGAGGCATTCCCTGCGCTGGCGCTGCGATGCTGGGGTGGCTAAGGCGGGTAAGGGGGGAGAAAACCACCTCCCCGGAGTCAGCAGTTTGACTTATGCAGGGTTGGTACACGCTCAAACAAGCAACACAGAAAATTCAGCACAAAACAAACAACAAAAATGTGTTGTCAGGCTGTGTTGGAAAGAGAGCTGGCTTTCAGATGGGATGATGTGAAGACTGAATCAGCTCTTCTCCACTGTCCACACAGTGCGCACTTGATCATTGCTGTGCTATTCAAACCCAAGGACAAGTCAGTGGAGCTGACACACAGAATGGGTTATGGCCACATTTACATGACAGAGGGGTTTACTTTGTGAAATTACACCGGAGCAGCAGCAGCAGTGCAGCCAGTGAGAAGGTGCCAATGCACATAGTGGCTGCAAATACATGTACTTACATCGATCAGCCACAACATTATGGCCGCTGACAGGAGTAGTAAATAACACTGACCATCCTGTGACAATGCAATGTTCTGCTGGGAAACGTTTGGACCTGGCATTCATGTGGATATTACTTAGACATGTACCACCCACCAAGACCAGACCAGACACCCCCACCCCATAGCAATGATGTCAGCAGCCATGCCCAGAAGGGTGCAGCCTGACACAGGGACACACACAAAGAACGGTTTAGGAACAACTAAAAAAAAACATGAACAACAGCACAATG
Source organism: Chelon labrosus (assembly GCF_963514085.1). Taxonomy (NCBI): domain Eukaryota; kingdom Metazoa; phylum Chordata; class Actinopteri; order Mugiliformes; family Mugilidae; genus Chelon; species Chelon labrosus. The sequence continues at coordinate 14,021,090 of NC_140348.1, forward strand.
AGTTGACCTGGCCTCCAAATTCACTAGATCCCAAACTGATCAAGTATCTGTGGGATCCACAGAGGCCCCTCCCCTCAACTCAAAGGCCCCCACTAAAAACATTCTGTTGCCAGACACCACAGGACACCCTCAGAAGGCCCATGTCCATTCTCCGATGAGTCACAACTGTTTTGGAGGCACCAGAGAGATCCACACAATATTATGAAGGTGGTCTTTGTTTTGAGCTAGCTTTAATAGGCCACTCAACCAGACGCATTCTGCCCGTTGCAGTGAAATAAACTCCAGCTCACGATCTTCACTTCAAATGCAGCAGCGAGGAAATCCACATCAGTAATCCCCAGCCTTAGTGCACCTACTTAACCGGCTCTGGGTAGCCTATGAAGGTTTACTGTAAGAACGTCTTAGTTTCCTCTTGCCTAGCTAATAGCCACTGTTAATCAATACTCATGTAAGTGCTTCTTACAGCTCAGCACCAGGCTCATTTGTCAAAATAAAAGCTGTAAGAGCCCAAGGGACTAATCAAAAGGAATGAAGCAACGGGGAAATTTGCAGCTTGGAAACGTGAGGAGGAGCCAGGGAGGGGCCGGGAGGGGTGCAGCCGTGGCTGGAGCATGTTCAGCAGCAGTTTCGGATTACAGCATTCAGTTTCCGTGCAGTTTCTATTTTGCGACAGAAAATATTTTGGTGTTGTGATGTCATTTTTTCACTGTGTTCGGGAAATATTTGAGCTCAGCAATGTTGTGTATAACTACAGAACAAAGGAGCGGATTCTGCAAGTTAATGAAAAAAATTAAATTCAATATTCTCAGTGAGTCTTACTGGCTGAAATGGGAGCGTTCTTTCATTTTTTAGGATCCTAAACTATCTTAGGAAGTTGCAAGGCTCAGCCACGATTTTAAGAGTTGAACCTAAACCTAAATTCAGTTTGTTTCATTGGTCGGTTTAGTGCAAGTATGAAAAAATAACCCCACCAATTTCTGAAATTCACTACAAATCCATACAGAAAAGTCTTGGGATAGAGCACGCACACGGCACGGAGCAGGATACGATCATGATGGACAAACGTCGCTCTCATAAGAGCAGTCCAGCGCTCATGGCTTGTCGCTTAGCAACAGAGACCTGGCGGGTAGACAGTAGGTGTGTGAGACAAAGCGTGTGGGAGGGGAGGTTTGGAGGAGGAGGGGGGGACAGAGAGAGAGAAAGACAGAGAGAAAGACAGAGAGAGACAGAGGCAGGCTGAGAGAGAAAGAGAGGAGGTGTGATGCCTGTGGGGGAGACGCAGCCAACGTCAATAAATGATTGTGTGGAGTAATCAGAAATGTGACAATTCAACAGCCTGAGAAGTAAACACAGGTGTATTGTCTTAATTCTGTGACGTAGAACTGTGTGTGTACGGAGAAAAACAACTTGGACGTCAGGAAAGTCATTCAGATTTTTTGGCCCCAACATCAAATTGAATAGAAGAATTTGATCACATTGATTCATTGCCGGCAGAATTTAATACTCAACTGTATTTCTGTATTATTTACTCAACCTGAAGGACATGTGTTGTAAAAAAAAAGATAAAAATAGGAAACGATAAGAAAATAAATCCTTTTAGTGGCACAGCAGAAGATAAGGAAAATTAAGTTTACTTTCATTTGCTTCCTGTGTTACCGTTATCTGTGTTATCTCTGGTCACATTTGCTGTTTACAGATGTTCCATTCACATAAAATCTTTTTACTAGTATGTGCACAAAATCAAAGCACGGACAGAAATGGGAGTGAGATACAACTGGGCGGCAGCGTACATCAAAAAAAAAAAAAAAAAAAAGGGACTGATAATAACGGACCTTTTGATCAGATTAGGTTTGTTCCATTTTCGACCTTCAGAATAATCTGTTTAAGGAGCTGACATGACAGATGCAACAGTCACAGAATCGCTTTAATCTTATTATTAGGAAATAATACTAAATGCACAGCAGCTCACGTCGTACGGTCAGCCTGTCCACAGTGTTTCACCACCACAGAGTAATCCAATCTCCACGCTGATCGTCCTGAATTCCTAGAAGTAAGCCGCTATAGAAAATGTCTACGATTGTAAAAGGCCACTTGGCAGTGTGAAATGTTTTGACATTCAAACAGCTCCTCCTTTGAATGCACCGGTTCAGTTAGAACACCTGGTGCTTTTTGCTGCCATTACGAATTTTCTATAGTGTTTTTTTTCGGTGATTTAAATTATGGAAAATGAACAGCTGAAATCTGACAAACTCAGCAGTCCAATTTGATATGACAATAATGCTGCTAATATCGTAATGAAGTGTTTTAAACCATAGTTACATTAAATTTAACCATGAACCAAAGTCAGCTACATAAGTAATGTAAACTGATCAACAACCCAAAATTAATAGAAATGTTGCCGTTCAGGAAATTAGCAGGGAAGCATGGCAACACAAAGCTTCTAAAGCAGTTGGCCTCACGGAGCATAATCTGTGCCAAAAGTGAGACGCTGATTTAAGCACAAGAAAACAGAAAGAACAGTGTGTGGAAAAATAAACTGGGCCTTTTTACATTGTTTTAAATACAGATTCATTCATCTAATAATACACCCAATAATATTCAAAGTCAGTCACAAATAAAAATGCACATTTTTCAACACAAACTGAAAATGTCAAGGTTAGACATTTCCGCTCCTTATTTCCGCGTTTTAAAGGTGCAGCAAAGCAACGCAAGGGTAGGGCGTTCTAATAATGCAGGTGGCAAAATACCAAAATACCATCACGTTATTTTTAGCTCGGTGGAGGGTGAAAAATAGTCCAAGTGCAACCTTGGTGCACACTCAATCCTTGCGGGCTAGGCTTTACAAGGCATATATTCTCCTGAGTTCGTCACCGACGGCAGCCAAGTCTCAAGGAAATGTCAATGACATGGAGAGATCTGCGCTGGAGTAACTTAAGAATGCCACAATTCATATCAAGCTTTGACGTGCTCGGTCACAGCACGCAGCCGGAACATGGTCCGGCTCTTGAGCCGATATAAACCCAGCGCATACTTTACATGCTCCGTCATTCTTTCTCAGAGTCCTTCGGTTGTTGACCTCATGCTTTCAGTCAGAATGTTTAGCTTTTTACACATCTATTTGGTAACTCCTTTGTTGGTTTAAACAACTATTTTGTGTGCACTTTCCAGTAACGTTTCATCAAACCCATTACTGGAGACATTTCAAGTCAATTTTGTTTCAGAACACTCGATTAAGTTTTGAAGTTGGGTCTGCCAGTCGATCAGCATCGCACAGCTAAATACTCGCGTAACAAGAGACACTGTCTCCACCAACTTGCCAGTGGAAAATATCCAAGAGACCTCAATAATGGACCCAAATGACAGCACTCTAATTCAATCACGTGTGTTGCAGTTGCAACTAAGCTGCCTCCGAACGCCCCCCCCCCCCCCCCCCCCCCCCCATCTATTTAAAAACCCCTGTTCAACAATGACAGACCAAGAAGACTCCAATATGCCTGAAAAAACATTACGCAAAAGGAAAGAAACCAAACACCCCGGGCTCTCTCTGTCTGGCATGTGCGAATGTGTATTTCGGTATGTGCAGGGTGCATGCCTTTGCACGGCCTCGGTATGCCACAAAGACACATTTTTCCGTGGCTGTCCCATTACATATAGCTGTGCGTAACACGGTCCGTTATAAAGAGTAACGCGCTCACCAGAATGCTAAGGTTATGTAGTTACAGTAGACATGGTTCGTTATGCAGCATACAGGATAGTGTGTAGATGAAAAACAGCAGAGCCACAGCCTAATCACATTTCTTTCACACAATCCAATTCCCCTGACATAATTACCTCACCGTATTTTCTTATCTTTTACCCGCGTCCAAAGGAAGACGTAAACCTTCACAACAAGACCGAGGTTGTTTCCGTCAGAGCACGCGGGCGCCCTACAGCTGTTTACTATTAAAGCAGGATTAGGGCCAGGTTTTCCTGAGTGGTTAGAGGGGGCAGCATGGTTCTCTCCAAAATACCTGGGTCTTTGTTTATACAGTACACAGGCCGATTAAGACTTTATCCAATTTACTCACTTTGCATTTTGCGCATCAGAAAAATATAATTTGTTGCACAAGAGGAAATAGGACGCTGGTCGCTTGTGTCTTTCTTTGATGTGTATGTTTCTAGTCTTGAACTAGGCATTCTGGGGAGTGATTAGAGGAGGCAGCATGGTTCTCCCCAAAATGCAAGCGCGACCAGTTACAGTCGCTACGGATTGGGTGAATTCCTCCTCCTATTTCCTCTTGCGCAACAAATGATATTTTTCTGACACGCAAAACGCAAGGTGAGGAAACAACCAAGAGTAAATATTGGATAGAGTATTAATCGACCCGTGTACTGTATATATAAAGCGCTGTGTATTCCTGTTGATTTATGAATATCAAGGTAAAGAAGGCCACCTCTCGGCTACGTCTCAGCCCCATCAATAATGCAGCTGCGGTATCTGTGTCCACACAACAAATGAACAACACATTGGTGTCTCCATTATTCATGAGAGGTTCTACCTGTAGCACCTCAGCTGCATTTTACTGTATGTTTCCCAGAGGAGGATTTGTAGCAGCTTTGTACAAACCATTAAAACGTAGCGTTGCTATGCTGATATTACGACCAACGAAGCTAACGCACTGATGCTGCGTTTCTTTGATTTAATTGGAAAGGAGAAAAAAATCATTGGGGTGCATCACTAATGGTAAATGTCTGTGTAATGACTTAATCATTACAATGCATGCAGAGAAATGACTAACATAAATACATAATGGTGTAATCCCTACAATAAATTGGAATAATAATAATAAATAATAAAAAAAAGATTAAATATTGAGTAAATAAGAATGTAACTTTCACAAATTTCTGGTTTAAAAGATATCTGGTACAAACAAAAGTCACCTTCAAAAAAAAAAAACAAAAAAAAAAGAGGGAGCTCCCAGCTGTTATGGGATACTTTCTGTCTTCTTCTTTCTCCGAGGAAAACGACAATCTGCAGCACTAATTGGAATGACAAAACAAAAAAAAAAAAATGCAATTTGCCTCTGAACACTGTTGACACAGACAGGGACAGCCTTTCTCCCTCGCTTTCAAATCCCGGAAAGCTCATTGCATTCACGAGCTAAGTGCACCCGCTAAAAAGCGAGCGTGAATAGAGACATTTCCGTTACTTTCAGGCACATAAAAACAATGCTCAAATCATTTCAAATAAAGAGAAGCTTATTAGACCCACGCGCCTCTGTTCTCCTGGGTAAGCCCTCTAACGTTACAGGCGTATTACTTTCACTGTGTTACAATAAACGACCCCTGCTCCAGAACGAACCGGGCAACCAGCAGGTCACGGCCCTTCAGGAGGTGAAAACTAGGGCAGACTTTACGACAAGAAGAGGACAAGCACAAGCCAAGGCAAACTGCAGTACTGCGTGTATGTATGTTATGTATGTATGTATGTAAAAAAAAAAATTGTCCGACACTTGTACAGATATAACTATTGACTAACTGGCTACACTAACAAGCTGCTGGGAGTAGCTTGAAGCTTGCCGCACGGGCATGAGATTAGAATCAATCTTCACAAATTAAGAGTAAAACGTTGAACTTTTCCTTAAACCGTTCGTCTGACCGCTTCCTGAAGTCACAGTTTACTTGTTTCCAGCACTACAGCGCCTCAAACCTTTCTGCACGCCCTCCATATTTGCGTGGCGTAGCTGAGCGGTTGCACAGAAAGGCAACCCACCACCCGCGTGGCATAGACTGGCTAAATGTCAGACTCCTAATACTGCTAATGGTGTGTGTGTGTGTGTGTGTGTGTGCGTGCGTGTGCAGGGGTAAGTGTGTGTGATGTTTGTGTGAATAAAAACAGCAGGGCCTTGAGAAAGCAGTAAATCACATTATGCATTGCAATCTCTATATATCACAGCCACTGCCATTCTGCCCACCGGCTTCACACTGCTGTTCCAAGTCCCCTCTCTGTATTTCAGACTGTCGAAACTCAAGACATTGCAGGAAAACAATATTTTGTGTGCAAAAATGTTATTTGAAGTAGATGCAGTGTAACAAAGAGGTTGTTATTTTGCGTTATTGGACTGCAGCGTGGACATGGACGTAACGACTAAACTCCGGGAAGCTGAACAAGGCCAAGACGGAACCTCTTTATCTATTTATAACAGGGAGGACGTATTTCTCGACTCGTGTGTCTTTGTTCTTATCGCCTAGCATGAATTTTTAAATCGCATAAACCCTGTATTTCTCACACCCACACATACACCTCGCCAAGAATGGGCCGCCTTGATCGACGGGGAGCATGGCAGCGATGGTCAGAGGCTGCGTGTCAGGGTAATTACAGAGCAGCCATTCTAGCGGGCCAGGGATAGTCCCGCAGGAAGAGGAAACAGCAGCGGCGCGGCTCGCACGGTAGGGTTTTCACCTCGGACGTCCACCTGCACCGCCTCCGTTTCCATTCACTGGACTCTCAGGGGAGAACGGGCAGATGTCTGATTTCTCCCGTGACCCTCGTCAACTTTGACCCTGACCCCTTTCGAAACAGGTGAAAGATTCCCCCTCTGGTGGCACACATGTTGCAGTTTTCCATTTCTGATCCTCTGTGCAGAGGTCAGTTCCCTAAATGGGTGAAGGGAAGAAATGCAATTCATGTTCTTGTGAATGGTTAATAACAAACAGCTTGCATCTGTTTACGTCTTTCTTGCCGTCCACCTCGACCTCGTAGAGTATAACTCTTTTCCAGTGTTTTACAACCTGTGATATCACTTATGATCCTCCCCCGTGTTCAAATGTAAATGGACCAGAGAACAGAGAAATATGAAGAGATGGGGAATGGTAATGAGAGGTGAAATGAGGATACGTGGATGGAAGGAAGCGCCTACATATGGAAGCAAATACAGATAAAAAAAAACAAAAAAGAAAGGACATAAAGTCAACAAACGAACGAAAAGAAAGAAGATAAAAGCCTGTGGCATTCTGAACACCTGCCAGAGTTCTTCTGTTGCTCATGTTCACCTGAGACAACGTGCAAGAGAGCAACAGCTAAGCTCAGCTGTCTCCGATTCCACTCCCCTTTCAGAGATCAGCGCACAGGGCAGCGAAAATGTGCAGAATGACATCTAGCCTCTGTCCATCAAGACGGACCAATCACTACGTGAGGATATCGAGCCTTAAATTAAACTGAATAAAGTTCTTAGGTGCTTACGTTTTACAGGAAAGTACTGGATAAGCTATAACGTGAGGCGTGGTGACGTTATTGAAGCTGAATAATGTGTGTAGATAACGTAGAACGAATTTGATAAAAATGGTATTTCTCTGCAACGTTTTAACAATCTATAAGCCCTTCTCCATATAGCAGTTTTCATTGTTAGTAGCACAGTTTGCATTCGTGTGCTGAATTCAGCTACTATCAAACGCACAATGGATTCACATTCATGCACCTGATCTTATCTCCCTAACAGCCTCACAGTGCATTTGTTCACTTCCTTATTCTGTTATGTTCTGGTCACTGGACTCCCTGGGCTCCAAACCTGTAGTTTCTCATGCAAACTGTTAATTTACTACGAAATCTGTTTCACAATAAAACAGCTGAACTTTGTAAGAAACGTGGGCCAATGGAACCGCTTTTCGCCAGTAGATGCGTTGTGGAAATTGCAGGAGATAATTGAGCAAGAAGCGGCGATCACCGCAAGAGATACTCAAAAGGATCCTGTGGCCCGCAGTGTGAGCCCCATTCACTGTTGCCACGGTAACCGCAGGTGTTGCAAAATTCGCGTGGGCTGGGATTTTAAGAAACACAACTTGAAGGGCATAGCTGGCTGAAGGGGTCTGGCGTAACTGCAATCAAGTACACTTACTTACTTTACAAACTCCATCTCGACTACATTTGGAAGGCTTTTTTATTTTATTTTATTTATTTATTTATTTTTTAATTGATCTTCTGATTGGCTTTGTTGACCCAAGGTCGTGAACATATGATTTGGAGCACAAACAAAAAATTTATTTCAACTAACAAGAGAAAAGGCTTATCCGAAAACCCAACCGTATCTCCAATCATCTAAACAGCGGTGATTTTAGAGAGGAATTCATTAACTTAAGTGTTCTTCTCGCTCACGTCAAGACAACAACACTGCCCCTTTAATGTCTCAATTAAAGGTCCGCTTTGGACAGTTCTCTTGAATCCCACACCCACCCTCCCACCCACTCACAAGATTTCAGACCATTACTGCGTGTTCCTGCAGATACACCAGCCCACTCCTGCTGCCGGCTCCCGAGATTCTAACTACTCCTGCTGGCAAGGATTTTATTTAAAATCTCCCCGCCGTGCCGTGCGAGCCCTTATGAGGCTTCTTAATTAAATGTTTTCACAGTTACTGAACAGTTTCACAAGCCCCCTGTGAAGGACAGGCCTCAGTAGTGGCTGCACATTTTTTTCCAAATAATATTAAATTTAAGATTAAATAAATATTTCCTATTTAAAACTACTACTAATTATAGTCAATTGTGGAAATACGCAGAGGAAAAGCCTCAGATTTTTCCCAGAGTATCCTTCACTGAAACAAGATGACTAATATTATATTTAAGAGCTTAGTATTGTGGTTGTAATGAAGTAATGTTACATGAAAATTTTATTCGTGGCCGAATATTTAGGCCAACATAGTAGATGTATTTGTTTTTTAGGCTGCGTCATGTCCTTAATTTTGTTTAATGCGCACATACGTTACTGCCGTATTCTCCTCTCAGTGGACAGGTACTAGACACATTGCTTAGCCAGCTCAGACATCTGATGACGTTTGGATAAAAAACACATCATCAATACTGTCCTCGCTCCAGTGGCACCGGTGAGGGATGTAACGGTCTCGGCTTAGTTTCCATCCATCTTTGCCCGTTTCCACATCCACTCCTAAAACCGTGCTGATCTCTCGGCAGCTACTTTGACGAGCACATTCGTCACGGTGAGGGAGCAATGACAAATCGCGTCGCATGTCTTCAGAACTTCTCGCCATCCGCGCGCCCGTACTGCCCCTAATGTTCATTTCCTGTAGCATTAATTAGCGCAAACCAATGCTCCAAATTGAGGCAGGATACGTAAGGCAGCTGTCACGCAAATGCGAGTGCATCTCTGGCCTCAGATAATTTAGAAACTGTGTCAGCACTTCTGTGCATAAATTAGCAAAAAAAAATAAAAATAAAACTTAATGTGTAACATTTATCTTTGGGTGTCCATATAGGTCACCTGGTTGAAGAGTTAATCTATCACTTCCTGTCTCTCTCTACTGACTTGTCCAACAAAGGCACAAAAGCCAAACAGTTCTCTGTAACTGCATTATACCAACCTTAATATGATACTACCACTTGTGCTATGGCCACCTTTTACCGCTCATTTTCATTTAGGCAAAGTGAGGAAGCTACATTTGCTTAGTCATCAGTTAATCTTAATGCTTGAGGCTGAGTAACTGAGTAAGGCATATTTAATATACAATATGTTAATAAATATTAAAGCTAGTAAATGCAGTCCTGGGTTGATTCTACTTCAAGAACATATGCACACGGATTGGGAAACTTTTCTCTGAGCTTTTCCTCTGTTCATTCTTTGGACAATGTTCCGTGCCACCATGCTCAGGCAGCTTGTTTCTGCAGGCAAACAGCTCTCCATCCATGCACGAATAAAAAATTAAAAATAATATAAATTATATAATGACATCCACTAAAGCATTTATGTTCCCAAAAGACTCAACCCTGTTGACTCGGAATACTCTTAAGATTCCTCCCAGCGACGCCCCTTGGGCCAAAATGTCAGCTTCGCACGCAGTGTGATCTAATATGCGTAATCTATTAAGAAGATTGCCATGAAACTTGCTGCGCAAATGCTCCCCTGAGGGAGTAACGCCTTTCATTTAGGCCCACTTTATGACAAACTTTCCATTTTTAGCTGGTAAGGGTATGAGAATATCACTATCGTTAGCATGTTTGTTATGCTCAAGGACTTTTTGGAAGAGGAATTTGAAGTGTATCTGCATTTTAGCTGTTCTGTTGTTACAAGCCCTGATGATCTACTAAGTATGCAAGCCATGCAGATTCTTACTTTGATCTTCGACCTGTTTTTATCAACAGATGTTCAACTCTTCCCTGCCTGTGCAACACTCACTTAGTACAGGCACATTCAGAAAGTCCTGCAACAGACTACCAACACTCCATCGCTGTCATATTGGCAACCTAATCACATTCCTGCAGTTTCAGTGGAACCAATTAACCCCGGCGTTTGAGACGCGATGACTCCGACTCATCCCATCATGAAGAGCTGTCAAAATATTCATCAAGATGTATGAGTAACAACCAAAAAAGTTAAGATATGACTGGAGCAGGGCACGCAATGTTGTTTCCATTCATTCAATGAAAGGAAAAAATCAGAGGAACCTTGAAATATAATAGAGAAACCTGGCCTTTCGCATGAAACAACTGTTCCATTAACGCTAGCTTTCTCTTTACCTCCACATATTATCATAGAAAATATTAAGAGCCAAATATTTTAACAACCCCTCATAACTGTGTAGGAGAAGCCGTGCTCGGGCTCCCTTCCTGAGCTCTCCATGGTGCTGAAAGTCTCTACTTGTGCAGAATAGCTGAAGCCCCTGGCCGTCACGCTTAATACAACCTGCCAAAACACAGAGTCAGAGCACAACTGCGGCGTGTCACCGTGGCCAATGGATTCCACATCGTAGATGAGCGGCGTTGATAGAATTACACTGCCTGAATATTAGAACTAATCCCCGCTGCTCCCCTGGTCGACATCATAATTGAACCACACATTTCAACGCCGGCCACAAACTATCCAGAAGCATGCAGAGCGTGAATCCTTACTGACGCGGGTAAAGAGAACAACAGAGTGATAGCAGTGGCAAACACATTTGCAAATTACTTTATTTCATGCACAACATCTTGCCATTGTAAAAGTAAAACGGCACTTAGACAGGAGTTTTCTAACATAATAGACAGAGCACATTACAACTTCTCTCATTCACACACACACAAAAATACCAATAGTGGCTGCCCTTCAAGGCGTTGGCTTGCACATCAGGAGAGACTTGGGGTTCAGCGTCTTTGACATGCGGACAGGAGGGGTTACAGTGGAGCCCCATAAATGATAAACACACACCATTTCCACTGCAACACTTCATGCAACACCTACAGTGCAATTCGTGCAGCTATGAGAGGGAAAGGGGGGAGACAACATGTACTGTATACCCCCAGGCAGTTTGCAAGTCAACCTGACAAGACAGGACTGCAAGACAAGACAGCTGTAACAGATACATGAGTAAAGCCCTCATTATTCTAAGCATAATGGGCATAATGGCTAGGCTTATTATCATTGTGCTAACCGTACACGTTGACTGATTATGGCAGCCAATGCGTGTGATTTCCGTAAGACTCATGGTTTACAGTGAGTCCCATAAAGAGGACACTCAACGCACATCAAGATCATGAGTTACAATATCTGCACTGTTTGTCATTATAGTATAGATTGATCCATGGTGTTCAAAATGGCTTTCATTGATGTGAAAGACATGTATTAATACAGATGTAAAATATCCACTGACTAAATATCTCCCAGGAGGGCGGGTAACTTAATAGTCTGACAATAACTGACCAATTAAAGTTGCTTGCTCTCAATAGCACAGGCTGTCAGAGAGAAGCATGGCTGCTCTACATCATCATCCATCTTTAATGAGGCATCCAGCAATGAACCCATGCACTCTGTGCATCATCTGTACATGATGTCTACACATGCTGTCGTTTGGAGCTCAACACGAGGACGCATCATTTTACAAAGCTCATGTCACTCTGAAATTGGTCTGCCTCACTTGGTTCACGTCTAGATACATTTCACAAGGCTTCAGAGCAACGCCGGGCCCCGCTCTGCAGACAGAACCTGAGCGAGACAAGGCCTTGTGGGATTTCACTCTTGCAAGCATCAAACAAGGCTGTAATTGACAGCTGGGCTATTCATTCCACGTCGACATTCTGGGAAATGTCAGAAGAAGTCAAGAGGTAAAATCATTGTATAGCCGCACGCTCAGTTTGGCTGAACAAGGTTCAGCTCGTAGGCTGCCCTCCACCGTCATTCACACTTGTATTTCCCCTGAAATAAAAATTCTCTTTTATTAGCATCCAGTGCCCACTTAACAAATAAACACTGACTGGAGTGCTGCCAAATGAAGTGCAATTTTAGCATTGTACCACGCTGACTGTGATGGCACAGAAACCTGAGCCTGCTGTTAGCCTGCTCGGAGAATGACAATTAGCATATTAGCCTCGCCCCCTTGGAGGTTAATTGACACTGGTTGCTGAGGGCAGTGGCTGTGGCGGTAGCGACGTGTGATTCAAACACTTTTCAAACCTTCTCCGAGAATGAAAGCTTTGCCTGCGTGCTTGCCCACAGGATTGGCCTCACAGAGACATGTATGTTGCTAAGAGAGAGAGAGAGATCTGATCTCTAAATAGGAAGCAGAAACACAGCCTGCTGGGATCTTTGAAGGTCACTGCCGTGTCCTCTGCACACTCACTCTCTCACTCTATCTCTCTCTCTCTCTCTCTCTCTCTGCATCATGGCACACAGCTCAAAGCACCAATTATAATGTTAACCACGTTTTGATGTCCATTTATCTGAGCACCACTGGCATTGCTTATTTCTGAGGGTGGGTGGGGGGTAAAGGGAGTGGAACGAAGATGAGGCGGAGAGAAGGAAATGGCTGGCTCTGCCTGATAATCAGCACCAGAAAATACTAGTCCCAGGGCGGTGCACATGCTGGTCTGTGTGGTTGCTGTAATTCCACACAGTAAGTACATAGAAGGCTGAGAGATTTCTGGTATTTTAACTGTAACACAATATAAAAATCTGACTCCTTGTAATAATATGAACACAGACTTTAACGGCTTCTCGCAACTGGGTCTTTATTATGTTCATATTCGCAAATGCAAACATTTGCAGATGCGCAAACCAAATTGACCAGAAAAATTGAGCTTCAAAAGAAAACGCTGTAGCGAAGCTTCATTAAAACTGCAGAGATGATAAATATACACGTCCCTGTCCTCCTAACACTCCGGCTTTAAACACACACACCGCTGAGACAAATCCGCCTGGGAATCTAACATCAGCTAAAACCCTCCTCTCCAGTCACTGATACTGCTGAAATATTTGTCATTCATAGAAACGGCATTAAATTCTAGTTCCACGGCTTGACTCTAAGGTGAGCACACCCGGCCGACATATACACACACACACACATCCTTTCTCTGATGTTAAGCTGTTCAGAGACAACAACAGCTGAGGAGGAAAGCCGGTAGACTGGAAATCATAAGCTATGATCCCGCTGGCTACCCAGGAACTAGCTAGCTATCTCCCTCTTGCAGGCCTCCCGTGCCAGCTTAGCCTAGCCGGTCTCAACCAGCGGGAACACAGTATATGCAAATGGTGCCCCACTGCCAGTTTGACAAGGCAAGGATCAGGTGGCTTAAGACCACTATCACACATTTCCACTGATGGAAATGCCATCCTGACACTCTTCTCCCTAGTGGAGCCAGGTATACTCTTCCCCTCTAACCTTTAACCTCTGAATACTTCCTAGGGCGTGGATGTCCTTTTAATAGTCCAGCGACTGGCCGAAGAAGACATAACAGCATGACAGCAGGGGAGCACCGTTTGAGTACCGTTGGGGGTGGGAGCAGAGGGTGGACCTCTATGTCTGCTTCATGATATACATAGTCTGGCCTGATATATGGCCTCTCCTTGTCTGTGGATTAACATACATCAGCAAGGCACACTACAGTTGTCCCTAGATGGCCATCAAATCAGGCCTGGAGAATTAGGGATTAGGGCCCAGAAAAGGAAGGCTCTCCACTGAATAATAACTCATGAGTCACGTATTCCACCCGAGAGAAGTATGAGAGGAGAAAGTTAGTGATGCTGAATATTGCGAGTTTGTAAAAGCTCACTTTATGACCACCGTGTGTTCTTAAAGTGTAACATTGATTCATCTCTGATTAGAATTTAAAAGATGACCGAGATTAGACACACATCCTGCGCCACTGTGGACCGGATATCTTTGGAAATCTGACAAACACGGGGTCAACTTCGTGACATTTTGAAGACAAAAATAACCATTCAATCAAACGATTACTGATTGTGAAAATAATCATTAGTGGCTGAGAAGAGAGGCCGGCGACAGACATTAGAGCTGTGATGGAAACTGGTCACGCTTTGCCCTGGGACAGCTGTGAGGCACGCTCACTCCCCTGCAAGTGTCAACAACACATGACAAGACACATGCAACTCAACAGCTGGCCACAAGAACATAGTAGTCCGCCTATACACATTCCTCAGATGACATCAAAAACTAAGCAGCTGTGCATATGTACAGCCAAGCGCAGCAATTCCTCATCAAACGCTCCTTGTTGTCCGGTCATATTCAAGCGATCGTTTGACAAGATTTGGGTTTCTGAGCTGGGACGAAGCGGGCCGAGCCGGGACGAGTTAGGCCGAGGTTAGTGAGAGCGACAGCTGATGGCAGGGCGTGTGCTCTATGCTGCTCTGGCAATATGCAGCTGGTCCGTTGCCAAGCACGGGGGAATACACAGGCTCACAACAGCTCCTCTCCGCAGGCACCTCAGCAATCCATTCCACTTAAAGGTAAGCGCACTGAAGAGTGTCCCGGCATACCTCGCTCCCTCTGCCACAGATTGTTTTTTCCTCGTCACAAAAAGCGGCATAGTAGCCAAAGACGCAGACGCACGCAAAGACCGAGGCAGGCTTCAGCCTCGGTCTTTGATTAATTCCTCTGCAATGAAAGCCGAGCCTAGGAGCATAAAGATCAATAACAATATTAAATTATGGAAAATGCATTACGATGATTTAAAATTAACCAAAGACGTCATATTTAATTAGAGACGACCATAAGATAGATTTTCCCTTATGGTTTATGAAACAAATGTAAACTAAAGGAAGTTGCTATTCTGCTATCCACACCAAATGCGCCCTCGCCCTTCCACTTTATCATCACATCACGCAAGCAGAGTCTGGCCCGCAGTGAGGAGAACCAACACATGGCGCATCAAACTCTCATTAAATAAGATGAAACTTTAATGATCCGATGATTGCCACGGGGACACCTTGCTGGTGCCGGCAGCAAACACACTGTACATGTGAGACATATGCTTGATACAAATGAGGACAAATGGGAAAAGTTCCAGGAGTAATATTTGTTAAACAGAAATGCACCAGTCAGAAAGTTGAAAATAGACTTTTTACAACATCAGATATCGAAATAAGAGCAGGTGAAATGAAAAGAATCATGAGCTAATGCATTGCATCGAGTCAAATTTGAATACAGAAAAAGACGTGTCTCAGTGCCCATTTCCTCTCATTCTGTGAAAGTCCAAATGTAATTTAATTTGCGTAAATTTAATAGCTAGATAATGATGCAGTTGTCTTTTGTCATTACAAAAATAGGCCAACATAGTGTATATCCGGGGGGGAAAAAAATTTTATGTGCATACTAATTGACATGCAGAGAACACACTGTACAGAATTCAGTAATGTCATCCAGATTAGATTTGGGCAAAGAAAAGCAAATGTCAAGAGTCAATTGCACATTCAGAGCAGAGCACGGCGCTCCATCGCTCATCTTGTTGAGCTGTTTGGACAGAAACAATTGTACATTTCTGATGGCTGCTGGCTCTAAAGTGCACATATAACGCTGCATGTTGCACCTTAGGGGGATGAGGGGGAGGCGGAAGATTCTCCGTGCTGTAGCTGCATCAGCTGTTGTGCTGAGGTGAGGTGGGAAGTGTATTTTTTTTAGCCTTCATTTGGTATTTGGTACATACGGTCGCTCACCTAAACGCAGTGATACAATGTGTAGTATGGGCCTTGGATCAGCTTGTACCGCAGCTGTCAGCTCGTGTGTAGCTGAGGTGAAACCAAAGAGTCAGTAGTTTGTTGTTCAATCACAAGTTCACTACCAGCTCTTTGCAGCTCAAGCCCAAGCTGTGTTCTGAACACCTGTAGAGATTCTCGTGTGTAAAAAAACTGTAGCTGCCATAGTGAAGTCCATCAGCTACTGGAAACATCAGCTGTTAATGTATATTACCTTAAAATACAGATAATTGCACTTGAACTCATCAGAAAGACTACAGGGGCTGCGTGAAAGGAAATACCGTTTTATACCAGCAGGTGGCAGTAGTCCACATTAACGTTCAAAAAGGAAAACCAGTCACTATTAGCTGTTGAATGATACATTTTTTTTTACAGTTTATACAGTCTAGATCAGGGGTGTCAAACATACAGGTCATGGCCCAAAACCGGCCCGCCATAGGGTCCAATCTGGCCCGCGGCATAAATTTTCATAAAGCGCAACGTTCCAATAAAAGTAACCGCTATTCCTAATTTTTCCACTAGGGGTCACACTGTTTTAGTCAGAGTTGTGGACGTAACGACACAGAGAACAAAACTAAACAGGAGATGGAAGCAATGCTCCCAGATTGCACTTTTTCTTCTTAAAAATTTTCACGTAGTTCATAAAATGTTTTGTAAAAGGACAGTTCACTAAATGTAAACATTTTTATTATGTACTACTTTTTCTTTGCACTAAACAAAACCCTTTGGATCAAATTGGGTTTTATGCGGCCCCTGAAGTAAAACGAGTTTGACACCTCTGGTCTAGATGATTATGATTTGCGTTTCTGAACAGCTATTTGAGATGAAGATGGAAAAAAAAAAAAAAATAGCTTTTTGTTTAGTTTTACTTTTTTCATTTCTCTTCTTGTGCTCTAGCAAATTTGATCAGACGATCAGAGTGACCTCTCTCACCGCTGACTCAACATGCTGAATCGTCCGACAAGCCCTGCAGAAGTCCCGCACCTTGTTGGCAACTAGTCCCACACCACAAAAAAATAGAGCCAGGGCCTTCATTTTAGACGTACAACATAGTAGTAAAATTTGCTGAGATGAACCTGCTGCCAAATTAACACATGCAAAAGATTCTTCTTTTAAATATCATACCATCAAGTTACAACAAAAGGCGGGGGAAGACGGCCTACAGAGCACAAATACTAGGTGAGTTAGTGAACAGCAGAAAGCAATGTTTATGTCAAACGTAATGTAAAATAATGGCATCGTTTAAATTATAGATTCAGCACAAGTACATGGAATAATTTAAGTGATATACTGTACGTGCACACACACCACTGAAAGGTCAGAACACTGCTAAATTTAGGTGAATTATAAAAGCCAGGCGTGGTACTGAACCAAGAGCGGTTTATTGCTGAGCTGAGCCAAATGATCTGACTCACTAAAAGCCAGAATACCCTTCACTAATGTGACTATTAAAAAACAAATACAGTGTATTTTTATACGTATATACGTGTTTACGTTCTTCTTATATCCTTCTAGTGCGATGTGTTACTGGGATTGTTCGTGTTGGTTTATATCCATAGTAAACTGCAGCTTGAGTTAGTTTAGTTTGATAAGATATTCAATTTGAACTGTGAATAATTGGATTTCTTTCCGAGACCATATCAAGTATTTCTCATTTTTGACTAATGCCATGTTTTCACAGAGCTGTTTTCTCCGCGAGAAGCCATTCATGTTTGAATAGAGAGACTGGTGCCACAAAGCCTCTACACTCCTCCTCCCCACGCATCCCAAATAACAGACGCGTCATATAAGAACTCCTGGAGGTGGCGTGATGCAGCATGGATAACTAAACCATTAGATAACTATGCAGCAGTGAAGCTGCACCCCGCAGAAAACGGCACAAAAGCGTTCAACGAGGCTGTAAGACCACAGAAGAGGGGGAAACGGAGCAGGCTTGTATGCTAAGCCTCGCTGGATTGCAGTGGTTTCCTCCACTTCAGCATGACTGAGTGGCTGTGCTTACATTACTCTCGGTCGTGCATATGCATTATGACGGTCTTGAGTGGGTATTTTCCTTAGTAGGAAACCCCTCTTTTAGACTGTGTGTGAAGTTTCAAGCTGCAAAAACAGAATGAAATTATGGGCCTGAGAACTTGTGCTTGGGGGGGGGGGGACTGAGGGCAAAATCGAATTACAAAAGTGACCAATATGGGATCCGAGCAAGCCTGGCAGATAAATGATGCCATAAATGTAGCCATTATATCACAGTGCTAGGAAAAAATCAATATAGAAATGTGTGTGTGTTTTATTATTTTAGGTTGCTTTTTAGTCCACCCTGGAGACAGGGCCAGACCAGATTGTCTCATTTTAGAGATTATCTCAGGTTTCTAGAGCTCCTGACCGGTTCCTGTGCCTCCTAGATGCATTTATTGGCTTTACAGCACAGTGCAGTCCGGTTTTTCAAAGGTTGCACATTTTGCTCTGCTGCATCCTTCCCATCTCTCCCCATCTTCCAGTATGATTCTTTGACCCCTCGCTTACAGTCCTGACAGTGAGGATCGGCATTTAAAAGAATTAGGATGCAGCCGTGTGTCAGCGGAGGACACGACACGTGCAATGCAACACCGGCTCACAAAACCTTCATCACCCTCACACCCCCTGTTTCCACTTCCTCCTGTGTCTCTCCCTCAGAGTTTCCACCTCTGTTTACTTGCCTCCGATTCCAGGTTCCTAGTACTGCCACTTAAAGCCGACCACCCGTCCGCTCCAACTATGCATCCTGTTTCTGACACATGCCAACTTAGCTGGCTGCGCTAGTCAGCTGAACACAGATCCAGTTTCGCCCCTCTTAATACTCCTAACAAGCCTTTTCCCTCCTCAGCCAAGTGTCAAGCCTATCAAAGTCACCTAACGGGTACGACTCCGCCGCCCCACACGCGGCAACACCGAGAGGGAGAAGGGACTAAGGGATACGCGCAGTAATTTTAGCCGTTTCTCCTCATTTACGAGAGATGAGATGCAACAAGATACCTGCCACCCGTCGCAAGATGGATACCTAATTATATCTGCATGGCTAATTTTCATCACTTTCCCTGCAAGGGAGCAGGAAGCATGAAGGAAGACATATGGTTTGGTGCCATTTCTGATACTGGGATCCATAGGCATAACAACATGACAGGAGGGTGACAGCCAAGCGACGGCCTGAATAGCAAGAATTATCTCGAGGTGCAAATGAAAGCCGTTTAGATGGGACAATATTTTTTCCAAGAATACCTTCCAGAGGCCTGATTTTATTTCAGCACTTGTATCATGTAAATACCTGCTTGTGTTTTTCAGCTTTGCCAGTTGCACAAGCGGACAAAATTTAAAAAATCCTTTTTAAAGCCAAGATGCAACTATTAATATCTGTTATGGCTTTTCTATGCATGCGTGAGAATAGACCTGATAGATGAGGTCGAAAGCATTAAAAAACTATTCAAATAATCTTTCATATTTTAACTTATATAAACATCTCCTAATTGTGTATTTTAAATAATTAAACGGTCACCTAAAATTCTGCCAGATTGAATTCATGTATTTTTAAGAATCCTTTGTGGACACCGGAGTTTAAAAAAATAATTTTGTGACAATAAATTTATCATGGTGTCTTCAATAAGTCATGTTTCTGCAGAAAACAACTAGTCGCTACCCAGTGGCATGTGTACACACACAAGTGTTTCTTGAGGTAACATTAAACTTTGACACAAAACAACCAACACAAGAACGGCTGAAGAATTAAGGATGTTTTCTGCATTTACTACCAGCCAGGGGTGTCGTCTCTCCCACCTGCCTTTCTACCAAACGGAAATGGAAAGAAAAGGGTCAAGGCATGACAAGAATAGCAGGTCATCCGTTTGAATTTGCTTCAGTCAAATCATATCAAGGAAGAGGAATATCACTCTCGCTCTCCCTTTTTTCCGTCCATCATCTGTCACTTCATCCTCTTTTCAACCCATTTCTATTTAACGCCACAGACTGGCACGCTCACTTGACATTACCAGTTTTTTTTTTTTTTATCCTAAATATGAACACGTCTCCTCGTTCCAAGCAAACGCTGTGAAATAAGCCGTGTTTTGCACACTCGCAGCAACATTACCTTTCAGCTGCCCCCTCTGTTCAGCCAGGGGACCACTTGCACGATACAGAAGTGCGTGAGTCAGGCATGGAGCGGGCTTTCATATTACGTGAATCAGCCATGATTCATCCACCCCAAGCAAAGCAATGGGCAGTCACCCTTATTATCCTATTTCTATATTAGTCCTGCAGACAGGTTACCTTCATTAGCCCACAAAAGACGCTCAATGAGCAGCACAAACACATGGATGTTTCCATGGAGTTCAAATTGCACACTGTGAAAAGGACAACCTCGATGTCATTGGGCCTACGTGAGAATTCCTGCTGAACTTCATTCGGTCTCACATTGTGGAATGATTTATTTGCATGGTTACGTAAAACTAGTGTATGGCCACATGGAATTATTACTTTTTATGCCAGAAGTTGGGAGCTGGTAGTGTGAGGACACTCTGGTGCATTTTGAAGCTAAATAAACTGAAGGAAATGGTCTCCTCTTGTCCCGCTTGTAACTGTCATGCAACATCACCCCCTCCATTCAAGAGTGGGAGGAAGTAAACAGCCAAAGGACAGTAGCCATCACGAAGCATTCATTCCACTGACAGTGCAGTGGGCACCTAATATTTCTGTACTGGGTGCAGAGGACACAGCTAATAAGGAAGCCATTAAACTCATGTTTTGTCACCTGCACAGTGATGGCCATTACAGAACAAGAAGTCAGGCCAGTGTCTGAGACTTATCTGCAGCAGTGTGCATCAGTGACCGGGGGTTTATAAAGAAGGAAGAAAAATAAAACTGACTGTTGACAGAGAATCAACCATACCTTGGGTTTAATGTTGCAGTGGCAGCAAACAGTCCACAGATATTTGAGGGTCCTCCACAGCAGGATGATGAAGAGACCCCCAAAAAACGTCACCATGGAGGAGGCGAGGAATGCCCACCACATGCGCTGTCCATTATTGTCGCATGGCACCTCAGACGAGAACGGGATGACAACGTCTTCCATCTTGGATATCACGATTGAAGAGTCCGGATTTATATTATTATAGATATTGCTTGTCCTCATAGAGCTGTCGCTTCCATGGGGAACCGTGCCATCTGCCTCAGCTAGCATTTAGGAGCCTTGGAGAGCCTGTGCCAGCGTCCCCAGCCCCACTCACCAGCCATATTGCTTGAAAAAAAAAAAAAATCCCCCTCTTTGCTGTAGATTATGCTCACCCACCCGATGGAGTCTCTTTTCTGTATTTTTTTTTTTTAATATGAACTGCTTATTCGTGACAGCGTGAGGCACTGCACACGCGAACCTGACCAAAATAGCGGGTCCTTTGAGAGAGGCATTTAAATCCGCAATAATGACGAATCTCGGGCGCTTCTCACTCTGAGGGGCTTTCTGGCTCTTTCACGCCATATGCCATGGTAGAGACGGCGTCGTTTGCAGCCGTCGAGGGCTGCCAGTGATATTTCAGGCAATGTAAACACAGCGGCAGAGAAAAATTGTTGCAGCCTGTTTTCGGCGAGGCGACCTCCCCTAGCCGTCTTCCATTCAGGGATCCTGTCGATTAGCGGGCGGGGAATCGATTTCACTTTCTTTAAGCGTCAGTCGACTGTGAACGGCTCGCAACGAAGCGAGTTACGAGCGTTAATCTAGGCGCCGCAGAGCCGAGACACTACATAACATCGCGGGGCGTCCCCGTTGTCAATTCTGCGTAAAAGGGACTGGCGCTCGGTTGGATGTCGCTGTCTCCATTCGGTCCCCTGCAGCCCTGGCACGGAGCGGCCAGCTGAGAGCGCCTGTCAGATCCGTTCCAGAGGAGAGCGGGGAGATTTACAGGTAGGAGGGCGGAGCGAAGCGCTAATAATAAAGATGGACAGAGGGCAGTACTAGCGCGACGACGTTTATTCCGAGTACCGACCAGTCTCCGCTGCTTGGCTGTTTTAGAAGAGGTTGGCCACAACTGCGCCTTTGCGTCTTTGTTGCACGCCAATGACGCACGTCGCAAAAACGGACAGGAAAATGGACCATATCGACCAGTCGTAAATTTAAGGGTTGTAGTTTACTATATAAACATCAAAGCAATGATGAGTCCCCACAGGAACCTTGAAGTCGATCTAAAAAGGGCAACTCTGTCTCTGTAGGGATATTATTGTACTGGGTTTTCATTAAGGATAGTGCTCCCCCTTTTTCAATTACTGAGTCTTTGGCTCTAAATCCATGCGTGATGGGCGTCCATGGTTTCATTTTGAAAAATGAACTTGATTAAAGGCCCCACACATGGACAGGCACACACAGAGAGAGAGAGACAGAGAATGGAGGCCCTTCCTGGTCAGTTACTGTAATATGCTTTACACTTTGAGCTCACATATTAGGTCGAAAACAGGTGTGGATTGGCGATGAAGCCGAGGCATGACCGGCAATAGTTTATGGACGCACAGTGGATGCCCTCAAGTAACCAGACAG
The DNA here is from genome assembly GCF_963514085.1 of Chelon labrosus. Lineage (NCBI taxonomy): Eukaryota > Metazoa > Chordata > Actinopteri > Mugiliformes > Mugilidae > Chelon > Chelon labrosus. Next base: position 14,043,586 of record NC_140348.1, read on the forward strand.
AGCGAGAGATATGGGAAAACAGCTGGCTCGGGGCCCTGAATAACCACTGACCCCGTGAGCACCAGACCGGGCAGGTGCACAGCCACCTGTGTCACAAGGCTCTAGTAGGTTGGTGGCAATAAACTCCCATTAATCTGTAAAAGTGTTTCATATGATAATAATAATTATAATAATCCTTCAGGTAAGCGACAGTGAAATAACACGCTTCAAATGCGTTCTGTATGATTGCAACATAGAGATTAACAAAGAGCATAAAAGGGAACATCAGTAAGTGCTCAAGCACATTTGAAAAGTAAACATTCCAGAGTGCGAACAAGACATGTGATACAGAGACCATCATGGTAATTTATTGTCCTGGAAATATTGGTGCTTCCACAAAAATAGCTTTGAGTCTTTTAACATGGGGTGGCGCTCGAGCCGTGACACAGGAGTCGAGGCAATCGCTAAATTATACCACTTCTGAGTTATGACTGTCTGTGCAAGCATTTTGACTGCGCATAAAACAGATGCAGAGCAGGCCAACACTGCTATCTGCCACTGGGTGAGTGTATCAAATATGAGTCACAGACAAACTCCAGCAAGTTTTTTTTTTCTTTCCAGTCAAATCAAAACCAGGCAAGAAACAATGAGGTTTTTAAGTTTAAGGCACAGCTCTGATGCTATAAACATTGCAAAGCTTGATGTGTGTCTACCTCTGATCAGAGAGGGTTCAGGTAGCCAGATGATAGTTAGGATGGGCCTCCACTGTCAGATTTAGCTCTGAAGTTTTCCTCCTGCTGGTAAAATGGTGAACTGTCACATTAATGGCAAATAATGATGCATTTCTCAAACCATTTTCTTTCAGATAAAAATAAAATTGCTGGAACTAAAGTCAAACTTTACAATAATAATGCACATCAAAGCGATGTTAATTTATTTTGTGAATACACAGAATTGCAACTATGGCTGCAAAGGATCTTACTGTAGGCAGCATATAGCAATAAAGATTGCTTACTACCATACTCTGTGTACAACCTAATTCCAAAGCAAGAGTCTCCACAGAGGTCACAGAATGAGTGCATCAGCAGCACATGCTACAGCACATGCTTATCTTCCATTATAAATCTGGCTGGTGTTCGATGTTGGAGGGGACTTGAATTGATCATCCCCCCTTTAAAGGCCAGCTGTTGGGCGAGCGGTTCCTGCGGGACGGCAGAACTTCAGCCGAGGGGTCTCAGTGCTGACAGATGAGGAGATTAACATGAGAGCAGTCAGATGGTGATCCCGCAGGACGTTTGGAGATAGGGTTAACATGCTGGAGAACCAGAAGAACGCTGAACGGACAAATTCATCCCATCAAGCTTAAAGGCAGGAAAGACGGAAACATGCCTCCACTCTTCGAGATCTGACATGAGCTGGGAAAGGCCTTGGCTTGCCAGCTCAGACCACAAAGATCCTTCACTGTCAGACTTAAGACTTCTCAAGTTCAGTTGAGCTGTCAGCAGCTGTCTTGAAACAGACACCCCAGCAAGACACTTGGAGACCATACTCCTTTCTAAAACAGGCAAGAGGGGACTTGGAGGGCACAAAGATTTGGAGCAAAGCATAATGGACTTGCACATAACAGTACATCAGATTTAGAGTGTAATTAGTCACCAAAACCGTTCTCATCCCAGTTTCAAACAATGACTACTCTCAGCATTGTACAAGTACAAGGCCTGAGCTGCAGGCAGTTTGAGGCATTAGACATGGTGGATGTTTTGGAGACACTGGGTGCTCTCTTGCCCCAATGAACCTGACAGGCAGCTGGAGGGTGGTCATTCACTGTGACGTTATTGGCTAGAGGACCACGTGACCTCGGATGAGGCGCTCAGAGGAAACAACCTCAAGCTAGAGGCGGCCAATCAAGCAGCAAGCTCTGGAGTAGCTACAGGGTGTCCAACTGCATGGAAAACAAATCTCACAGGATGCTCGTCTAGGGAGTGTAGGCCTTTATGTTTGTTTATCGTGCTGGCATGGGCTTGATTTTAATGTTAAGAACTGACACTGATTACAATTAAATATATTTTAATATATATATACAATAAACACTAACTAGACAGTTCATTAGGTACACTAGTGAAAATGCATTTATATACTACAGTCCTGCATGAAATCATAGCTTTGTGAAGGTTGTAATGTTCAGTTTTTATTAAAATAAAGAAAGGAAGGTGGTATTTCAACTGTATGATCATTCTGAAGGATGCATTTTGTGGTGCTGTCAAACTGGATTGATTTAAAACCATAAAAGTGTCTCTTCAAGTGAACATTTTGTCCTCAAAGTTGTTAGAAGCAGGAAAAATGGGCAAGCGTAAGGATCTGAGCGAGTTCGACGTGGGCCAAATTGTGATTTTGGCTAGACGACTGGGTCAGAGCATCTCCAAAACTGCAGCTCTTGTGCGGTATTCGCAGTCTGCAATGGTCAGTATCTATGGTCCGGCTACAGGGTCACGGGCGGCTAAGACACTGATGCGCGTGGGAAGCGAAGGCTGGACTGTAAGGTCCGATCCAACCGACAAGCTGCTGCAGCTCAAATTACTGAAGAAGTTAGCGCCAGGTTCTGTTCTGATAGAAAGGTGTCAGAACACACAGTGCAACGCAGGTTTTTGCATATGTGGCTGCATAGCCGCAGACAAATCAGGGTGCCCAATGCTGACCCCTGTCCACCACCGAAAATAAACTTGGTGCCTGACTCCACAGCACACCTTAAGGGGTCTAGTGGAGTCAGGGCAGCAAAAGGGGGACACAATTTTAGTGACAGTTTTTGGTCATAATGTTATGTCTGATCGGTGAATAATCATTATCCATTTATATCCTCTTTGAGAAATATCATCACTTTTAGAAATTTGACAGATACAAGGTCTGCTCTCCATGGTTGCACATTTGCAATGTATTTGCAAATGGATTTTAGTAATAAAATTCATAATATAATAAAATAAACCAAATCCACTGGGTTTTTTTTCTCTGTTGAGAGAATCTTAGTGTGACAACACACATACACCTGCATCAACTGCAACACAATTTATGGCCGTGGTGCTGCCGAGGAACAGATAGAGCCACAATGTCTTTAAGTACACCTTTTTTTTTTTTTTTTTTTTTTTTAATGCACAGGCAAGGCCACATCTTTATCTCCCTCCGAGATCCAGACAGATATTGTCACACGACCTTATCTCGGAAATTGATGGCCGTTTCACCTGCCACTTTTTCATTCCAGTAAAAATGATTCGCCTTCGTCCTTAACCACCTCTGAAGGACACAGTGACATTTTGGCAAGATATTAACTAAAGTTTTGCTCTCAATTCTCCATTTATAGTCCAACAGGAGGAGATGTGGAAGCATGTTGAAAATCCTTGCAGAAAATGCAAACAGCTGCAGAAAAAGAAAAAGGAAAAAAAGCCGTACAGACTCTATTATGTGATACAGAAAATGACTTTTATTCTCATGTTAATGTCTCAACATACAAATCACATTCTTTTTAATAAAAGAAAAGTTCAATCAGTACCTGGCATCTAGACTTTCTCTAAAAATACAACCACTTCATGTTGTATCCCGCTCTCTAACATACGCTATCTACTCAGAAAAATAGTAACATTACAGTTTTGCTTTTGCTCACTCTTTTAGCCCAATAGTCAAACTTGTGGACCAAATTTGAAAAACTGTGCAAGAATAGATCCCTTTTTTTAATAATTCTTTGAGAAGAAGTGATCCTTTTTTTTCTAATTAAGAATAAAAGGCCATCAATGAAATGTAAGGAACCGATGCGATACATACAAACATGAATAAGTTACAGTAGGAATTATAGTACCTATTCATAGTCTGCTGGAAACCTAGGAACAGTTACATGTTTAAGGTTCACAGATTAACAAGTGCAAAACAGGAATAAAAGGATAAAGTTGCCTTAGTGGATTTTGGCACAATAAGATGCAGGATATGATTTGTGAGGAAGGGCAGAATATCTTTTTGTCAATATTTTTTGCCTCCTTTATATATATATATATATATATATATATATATATATATATAAAAACACAATTAAATAACAATGTAAAGTCACTAACATTTAAACAGATCAGAGGAAAATCCTTAAAGATATTACCCTGCAAAGTTTGCTTCATAGTGTCTCCTTTAATGAGTACATTGATAAGTGACTGACAACCAACCACGAAAAAACAAAAATAGATTTTTTTTAAAAACAAAAAAAAAACATGCTAATACCTGCTAAGACATGACTTGACCGCCAGACGTTCCTAGGTGTTTGACCTAGTAAAAATACATGTAATATATATTTATATATAGATATATATATTTGTTTTTCAGATGTATCTGCATACTGTATATGGTATACTCTATAATGTTGTTAAATATATGTTAAAGAGATAGAATGATAGTTACACAGTGGTCTGTCTAGCCCTGGAGTGCATTCTGAGGAGTTAACCCGTTGGCCGACGCTCCAAACCTCACCATTGTCTCGCGCTCTACACTGCACTGGTCTCAAATCGGCCCTTAAATCATCTAATCCACGACGGGTGAAATGACACATTGGATCTCGAAGAAAAAAAAGTTCTAGCTAAGTGACCAAGGGCTGGTTTCAGATCAGGCTTCTTCTCCGAAGGCACTTCCGAAAGGCCCACACACTGTCCACGCGCCCAGCTACTACATAAACACAATGCATAGAGGCAAACATCAGAGTGTTTTGAGTTTTCCCGGCCGTCACTGCTGGCAGTCAGGTTCAGAAGAGACCATGGCTACATACTTCAAGAGGTTAGATGTTTTGGATTTTTTTTTTTGTGATGAAACACCACGAGGCGTGCGATGTCCGATCTTGGCGTTCCATTTCTATAGCATTGTATCTAGGCCAACAACCGGGATTCAGCTCAGTTGAAATTGTCATTACAATTGTGAACAACAGTCTCAGTGTTGCTTTGTCTCACACACACACACACACACACACACACACACACACTCACACACAGAAAATACAATTAGTTGTCAGTCGTCATCAAATGGGTGCATATTCGTAGGGAAGCCACAAAAGCCATTTGGAACACACGGGCGGGTCAGGGGGGGTGGCTGAACTTCATTAGTGTTAAGGTTTGTGTACATGTAGGGGAGGGACACACATTCAAGCTATATATTGAACACCAATAGTCAGACTTGTCTTTTGACTGTAAACGGACGCTTACGATGCAGCATTACAAACACACCACCAGAAACCCTTAGGGAAGACTGAATGAACGTCGATATCCAGTGCTACCAACCTGCTCCAGAGTACATCAGAAATAAAGGAGGCTCTGATTATAAACCATAACAAAGACAAAATAAAAAAATATCAATAATTTACACAACTAGCTCACTGTAGTGTACCTATTGGTATAGTGTGAAAGGGTTAATTAGTGTTTGGGGAATGGAGGTGAAAGCCGCAGCTTGCTGTAGTGGCAGCCAGTCTCCTCTAGGGGCAGCCAAGCGGAGTCCACAGGACTTTACTTTGTTCTTGATCAACTATAGTCATGATCTGAGTGCAAATGTAAGGAAGGGTGCCACCTTGGACAATACCTGAAAAGAAAAGATTACACGTCAAGAGTCGAGGGAGCACTTTCATCATCAAAATCGCTGATGTGTATCGATTTCTTTTTTGACCGATTGCGTACAAACCTGTGAAGAATTTGCTGTACTCTTGCTCAATCTTCTGTGCACTTTCAAACTGCTCCTTGGAATGTTTTTGAGATACCTTGTCCCGCAGATAAATCGGATCTTTCTGCTCCCTGTGGGAAGATAAGGAGGCATTCATTCAGATTAGCGCTTTTGAATCTGTCACCAGGGGCCACTTCTCTTTACTACTATTTCTCCCGTTATCCATCTTCCATTCAAACCTGTTAATACAGATAAAAACTAATATGTGTAACCGCTCAGATTTAGAATTCACTTGTTATGTATTTTGCAAGAGAAAGAAATCTTTTAATCCAACGAGTATTATAGATTAGTAATTTTAAATATCCTAGCAAACATATAATAGTACCAAGTGGAGCAGGGATACAGCGCTTGCGTTGAGAGTATGTACTTCAAAAAAAATAAATAAATAAAGGAGAGAAAAAACAGGCATGTTTCACCAGCTGTTTGGGATTATGCAAGTGTGTGTATCAGAGTGGGGTGCTTTGACAGACGTGCCAAAGGGTTCACGGTGGGATGGAGAGTGTGAAGGCTTATCCTGCTCTATCCATCCATCCATCCATCCATCCATCGCACAAACACACACACACACACACACACACACACACACACAGAGGGGATGCCACAGTACCAGGACATCCCCCATCATCGCTCCGTCCTAATCTGTGTTACGAAACCCGGTGCTCCTTACTTGATCTGCTTGGCGTTTTTGTAACGGACGAAGACGACGATCGGATAAATGTGAACGCTGTGCAGTCTTTCGATGGCGTGCGGGGCGATGTCGAGCAAACAGTGACAGCCCTGCACCGAGGAAAAAAAACCAAAACAAAACAGAAAACAAAGGATAACTTTACACGGTGTTTCAACATGGTTAAAGACAATTAACATTCGCTTTAACTCTCAGACATGCTTGCTTTTTTATTCTTCCAATATCTAAGACTGAAAAGCTGCTACATTGATAACTTATCTGGAGCAAACGCGGGAGGGATTAGAGGCTGGCACAAGTCGCTTCATCCCTCCTGATAAAATCTGATGAGAAAGAAAAGCGCTGACTAATACCTTATCTGTGATTTCCTTTATGGACGCAACAGTGGTGACATCAAAATGTCCACTCCTGCGCTTGTAGTCGATGAAGAGGCAGTCTTTGACGCCCCGCTCGATGGCTTGCTGGGAGGCCTTCATCACCTCTGCAGAGATAAGGGAAAGATTGCAAGAGTAAAGAACACAGGAACAAAGAGTGGATATTCCTCAAAGTTGATATTAAAAAAAAAAAAAAGCTTTCAATGCCCGTAACACTCAAACTAAAATTTGATTTGGAAAACTGACAAACATCTGGATGAAGTACACTCACCCAGTACACATCTGCAGAACTTCCCAGGAGATTCCTTCACCAGCATCTCCTTGACGGGGTCAGTGAGAGGCCCAAGGAGGAGTACCGGTCTGGGAGAGGTGCACTCCACCTTCTGGACACGCTGGTATGCTAGGCTAACACAGTCTGGGAAAAAGAAAAACACAGGTCAGTCAAGATTTTAATGGTGCACTTTGGTGCTTTTTTTTAAATTTCTATTTAAGCGATCTAAACCTTTCTCCTCACCATCAAGGAAGGGGATGGAATCTGTGCTGATGGTGTCCAGAGCCACCATCTCTTTGCTGTCTTTGGAGCTGCTGCGTTTGTGTTTCTGTTTCCTCCTGAAAAAGGATCGGCGGGCCGCCGCGGAGAGAGTCTTACCGGAGTCTTCCTTCATTTCGGTCACGCTGTGTCGACGGTAAAACTCTTGGTCCATCCTGCATCGCAAGCAGACACACACAATTTAAGATTTTATCTTAGAGGATTCTGACACAAAAATCCCATTAGTGCATCAGTGTACTGAGGCTTCATTACGTTCTCAAGATATGCGGCCCAACAACAACAAAAATCATTTATTCCGTTTTTTTTCACAGATGTCAAGAGACAATCTGTTGCACTAAGGTTTGGGTTAGCCATATAGTTCTGAGGAACACAATACTAAATGAATTCAGTTACAATAATGTGTTCTTTTGTATTTGACAATAGGTATTACTACCTACTGAATGCAAAAATGGTGTAGAAATTTAGTTTCAGTGCTTGTAAGAGGACACAAGGACCAAGTTAAAACAGACAGTCCAAAACAAAAGGAAGAGAAGTGACATATGATTCCTTAAACTGCATCAGTATGGCACAGATTGTTGTCACAGCTGTTACAAACTGTCCACGAGCTCACCAAGTGCATGTGCGTACGCGTGCACTGCATTTCTGCACTCACATGTACTTGCTGGGGATCTGCCCCCTCTGGATCTGCTGCGCGTTCTCATCTAGCTGCCAGGCCATCCAGGTCCCGAAGCTGCCCTTTGGTAAAGACTCATCCACGTACAGGATGTCATCCTTCTTAAAACTGAGGTCCCCTTCGGCCTCCCCCACCCGGTCGTAAAGTGCTCTGGAGGGAGGGAGGGAGAGACAAAGATAGATGGGGAGTTATGAGGAGCGGGGCAGGACGAGAGGAACATAAAGTCGGCAAAGGCGAAGAGGAGGTGAGGTGACGAGATAGGCATGAAGAGAACTAGATATAAGATGCGGTGAGAACGGAAGAGTACAGAAGGAGTTTATCCATCGACAGTAGAGTTTCGCTCGCCTACTGTTCGAGCCTCGTAAGTCATTCCCGAGCAGCCTATCTGTGACAGCCAGACAAGCCGAGTGTATTTACTGCAGATGACATCACTAGCCCACTTGCCTATATGACAAGTGACTGCGGCAGCTGCTGCAACACAGCCGGACGGACCCAACATTAAAACGTGACTATTTTAGAGCTCCGTTTTCCATTCATACATAATGTTATTTCTAACAACCTGAGAATTCAGATGGATGCATGTGGCGTGTCGCGAGTAGATTAGATGGCCTAAATCTGTGGTGTGATTAGCATCGCCGCAGTCACACAGAGGATCTGGGATGTAATTGGTTAGATGAGAAAGAGTCCAGCTCGTCCATGGGGCTCTCTGCTAATGGCGGTATATATAGCTGGCAGGGAGGAGAGAGATGAGGCTGCTCGGGTAGAACTTGTGTGGCCCCTTCACAGCTGTACCGCATGAAATCCCACCACTGACCCATGTGCAGTGGACGTACCTAATATAAAAGCCATCTCCTGGAACATCTTTGACCGCGCTGAAGTCGTCAGGTCGATGCTGCACCTTTAACGTGACCGTCTCCGCAGGCTTCAGCATCTCGACGTACACCTCTTCTGCCGTCTTATTCTTCATATTCACCGAGTTATACTGAAAGAGGAGAGTAAAAGCAAAAAGGGGGGTGTAAGTGATTTTAACATCACAGAAAAAAATAAAAAATAAGACCAACCCAGCTTGTGGAGGAGAGAAATTTGACAAGTGTTTATATTCGTCTGTGAATTAGTTTCCTCTGCCTGTGAAGGAGTCCAGTAGTAAATAGCTACATTTCCTCCAAGCTTTCAGCTGTATTAAAGTGTCGCAGTATTGATTTGTGCCACGTATGGGGGAAGAAAATAAACAGGACAGGAGATTGAAGGACAGAGCGATGCTGCGCAGCCTGATGGCAAAGCTGCGCGGCAATTCGGAGAGCAGGCTCTTTGTGGAGGAGAGCTAAAGTGGGAGCATGCCAGGAATCGTCTATTATGAGTTTGCGGCGCTCTGGATAAATTACAGACGTGGAGGGAGAGGGAACACAGACGAGGAGGAGATCAATGAAAAACAATGACAGGCTGGAAAACAGAAATGCCAGAACCTTCTGGCGGCGCTGGAGCCTGAAGTAACAACGGCGTGCAGAGCTTTTAGAGATTCGGGAGACTGCAACTTTGAGATTATTTCAAAAACTGCTATTATTTTTTAACAAAAATTCTCAGCTTCCTATGAAACTGACTATAAGCAAATATAAGCACATCTTTCCAGCTACCTTTCTGACTGAAAAAATAACTTTGTGTGGGATAAAATGCATCCTCCAGACCATCCACTGAGACGTCTCCACTCTTTTCTGTGTTGCAGTGATTTCAGTACAAGTAACTGCTATTAAACATTTATCAGCTCCAACTCCAGCACATCTTTGGTGACACGATTTCAGAACGATGCCGACACACGCGTGTATGAATTCTCACAGCGGCAAAGGTCACCTGCATGGGCTGCGTAGAGCTGCCCTTAAGCTTAAGTAAGTATGAGTTCATACCTCCAGGATGAGGTCCCCAGCAAGAAGCCCGTCGGGCCCTCTGGCAGGACTGTCCTCATCCAGACTCTCTATGTAGACGCCGCGTAGGTTCCCTCCGCAAAGCGTGACTCCCACTTCCACGCCAGGCCTGCGCACCATCACAAGCCGAGGCTCACCCACCTTCCTGCTGCCCTCTGACGGCATTCTGGAGACCAGCGTTTAAGAGTCAGTCATGACGTGTCATTCTTCTTTTTTATATATATATATATATATATATATATATATATAGAGCGCTTATATAACTATTATTAATCGACGTGTACCTGACGAAATTTTGAGGGCTGGTAGTGGGTGTGGTCTGCTTGGAGGAGGGGGTGAGCGTGCCCTCGTCCTGTTCGCTGAGTGTATCGATGGCGGAGTGATTGTCGGGAGTTGCTGCCCCGCTCCCCTGAGGAGTCGACTGGGTACTGACCGGCTCCAGGCGGGAGCTGCAGCGGAGAGAGGAAGAAAAAAAAGTGTGGGCTTACTGAACCACATGACCATTGTCAAACTTCATTCATACCATTTACAATAACGCATTAAAGTAACACCAGATGCTGTCCATTAAGGGGAAAGGTTAGAGTGAACTGGTGAGGCTGTGCACAGCATAAGAGGAGCTAAAGTCTTGTCTAGAAATAGTTTGATCCTGTTCTTTTCCCCAAACCAAAGAAAAGTCAAAATTTAAACCAAGACCAGATTTTACTAGCAGATGGGTCCATCAATGTAATTTGCACAGACTCAAATTTAAGCCAACACTGGTTTGCACTTTGAAATGTGTATATATTTAATGTTAATGTTTTGGTACATGCAGTATTTAGCAAAATGTATATGCGTTTGGAAAGACATGAACACAATCAGACATTAAAGGCTGCCAGAGTCCGCCATGCATATTGAGAATATCTAAAAGATGAACAGCTACACGGTTAATTACATCTTTACACAGAGCACCTGGATGAACAAAGCTGATTCCTTCTAGTACAGTCAGCTGGAAAAGTGCAAGGTAATGCAAATGTGTCATCTGGACTCACTGCACTCACTCTGCTGGAATTGAATTAGGAATAAGCAAAGCGGAAAACCTAGGGTTCAGAATGAAATCTGAAAAAAAAACAAAAAACAAAGTGTTACCTGGAGCGAGAGTGGTTGCCCAGCTGGTACATGTGTGGGTTGTACTGGGCCATAATGGTGATGGTGTCGCACTGCTGGCCGATAATGAGGCGAGCCTGCTGCTCCGTAGCGTTCCGCAAGTTGATACCATTATACTGATAAAGGGAGAAAAGTGTGATTAGTTAGAGAATTTTAGGGGAGATGATGTTATTAAAGGAACGGGAAGATATGATGTGTGCCTGGTCTATTCAAGGCTTTAAGTCATTAGTAGCACTTGGTGGAGAAGATACTCATGAGGGCTGACAGGGGATTATCTTCACGCCCGTTTCACTACACTTTATATGAATAGCAATAAAGAGTCCACATTCCATGTTCTGTATAGACAACCATTAATTTCCCTCACGTATGTGCCTGTGAATTTGCAATTCAGGAATTCTGAAGCATCCTTAGTTGCTCTTATGTAAACTCACTAATGGATGTCATGACGTTTTTGTTTTATCTGCATTGATACATGCGCATACGCCATTAACATCCTGATTATATTGAGCAGCGCTGCAAAGGGGACTTCATCTTGATACCACTGAGGTGAACATCTGCACTCACTTAATCTTACTGTGCTTAATGGTTCTTATAATGAGAAATAAACATCTTGAGTCTATGCATGTCTTACCTTAAAATAGATATACTAAGAAATTGTTTTTATGATACATGTGAAAAGGGCACATTGTTCTGGATGTGCCACTTTGATCATAGCTTGTTTTTTTAAGGAGGTGTGACTGTTAAAGGGTCTCCTCGCTATCCTATGCGGCAGTGACATCTAGTAGAATGCATCCCCTTATGTAAAAAAATGACTCAGTCTTGTAACAGCTGTATCATCCACAAGTACGCATGAGTAAGACGCACACTTCATGACTTTGCAACAGATTTTCATCTCTGCCATTATTTTAAGTATTAAAATGCACAGTAGGCAGTATACCAATCAAGCATAACATTGTGACCACCCTACTAATATTGTGTAGGTATCCCTTGCGCCTACAGAACAGTTGGGATTCATTAGAGAATGGACTGAGGGAGTCCTGTGTTGTCTGGGAACAGGATGTTGTTAGTGGGGGCCTATGGGTTGAGGGGAGGGGCCTCTGTGGATCAGACTTGCATCCCAGTGCATCCCACAGATACTTGATCAGTTTGGGATCTAGTGAATTTGGAGGACAGGTCAACACCTTGTGCTGTTTTTCATGTTTTTTGAGTTGTTGCTAATCTGTTTTTGTGTGTGGCTGCATCCTGCTGGGGATGGCTGCTGCCATCAAGCAGTGTCATTGCTATGGGGTGGGGGTGCCTGGTCTGGTGTAGGTGGGTGCTACAAGTAACATCCACATGAATGCCAGGACCAAAAGTTTCCCAGCAGAACATTGCATTTTCACAAGATGGTCTCCTGTCAGTGGTCATAATGTTGTGGCTGATCGGTGTATTTATATTTGTATAGTGTTATCTGTATTAGTCTGACAGTTCCTTCTTATTCAAGGTGCTTGGAGCTAACCCTCCTGACATACAGTAGGTTATTCATACCTCCAGTAACTGGTCTCCATACTCCAATCCCGCCTGGTGGGCGATGCTACCGCCAGTAACTTTAGAGACGAAGATTCCTCCATTCTCCCCACTGACAATGGAGATGCCCAGAGGCTCTGCGCCTTTGTGAACGATGACATTGCGGGGTTCCTCCAAGTACGGTCTGTAGGGAAAGATGTGTTTGTGTGAATGAATAGCATCAAAAGGCACAGCAGCAGGACACCACACGGAGGTAGACGGGGTAAAGGGTGATGTGACATTTTCTCAGCTGGGCTGACCAATTTATTTACAGCTCTGGGGAGTTTTGCTATTGTTATCCAAAATTCATGCCTGGTTCAAATTATAAATATTCTCAATAGAGGATCCAAGTTATGTTTGAATCTGGGTTTAAATATCCCCCCAGGCCTGTAATGGATCATCTCTCCGGAGTGCCACTTTGTGCCCGGCTTCCAGAAGAAACTGGACAGGTTGAGAGTACAGAGACATTGTGTCCACAGTGAAAGCACAGGCAAGTGAAACCCCTGCATGAACTTTGCGTCTTCATAACAAGGTGGCTTTGGACATGGCTCACAATTTCATGAAGGAAGATAAGAGGGAATGGATTAGCAGCCAGAGACCAGGGTAAACAGTGGTGGTGTACAAACATGACCATGACCCAGAAGCTTGAGGCTGAATAATAATACCGTTGCATAACATACATACTGCAGACTAAAGGGTGACTTGGCTTAAGGCCAAAATGCACACATGCAAATCGACCATGTCGTCATCATAGAGCATGGACACTACATGCACTATAAGAAGTTCAAGTGGGTTTTCCGACATGGAGGGAGACATGTGCAGGCACATAAACAACAGTGAACCTTTGAAGTTCACCAAGTGTGGCTAATTGAGGTTTTTTTGTGTGTGTGTTGTTTCCTAAGGCAGAAATCATACTGTTGCATGCAAACAAATCTCAAAATTAGACCACTTTGTTGGGGTAGAAGAACACGGAAAACATTTTGCATTCCATACAGTGCACCTAACTGCACAGTACTATTCTGTTCCTCTTTGTGATCTACCCAGCCGCACTAAAACATGTGAACGTGAACTCGGGGAAGGGTGGGGGGGGGTGGGGAGGGGCATTCCCTTTGTTTGTAGCACTGTGAGGAAGAACAAACCTGAGGCTCCTGAGAGAGGAGAACCTCGGCCTTGCAGCCAGAGGAATCCTTAGAAAAGAGCGATTACGGTAAAGAGATCTGGAAGCGGAAAGTGGCAGAGAGGCGGGAGGAAGATAAAGGGGAGAATGGAGGACAGATATCATACATAGACAGCAACAATGTAAAAAGGCTGAGCGGTGTCTGCAATACAATATGGGACAGGAACGTTGGAGAATGAAAATCCTACAAACTGGCGACTCACTGCTCCTTCTTCGGAAACATCTAAGAGGCTTCCACAAAACTACTGAGAATTTTAATAGGGTTTCAATGTGAATTTTAATAGGAGATTGCGCAACTCTGACCGTGACAGACCTGTTGCCTAGCGACGGCTTTTGAAATAGCCTAGGAAGATGCCTGAGGGCAGACGTAGGCCATATTGCACCCGTTTTTGAAATGATCCTTACAGTCACTCTCTGCATTAGTAATCTAAATCATTTGTATATTTTTCAGATTCCTTTGTAGTGCTGCTGTTACAACAGTTTCCCTCACAGGATCAGTAAAGTATATCTATCTATTTACCCAGTATCTATCCTATAACGAAGGCCATGCAGATCAACAGACACTAGTAACAATTAACTGATTAATACTCTTGATTTTTTTTTTCGGTTACCTGTCTTTCCTGCGTTCCCCTATTGGCACAGGGCTGACGGAGATCCGAGGCAAAGTGGATATGGAGCCTTGCGATTGGCTGCTGGCAAACGAGGAAGTCTCCAGGTTAAGTGGCGACTGTGGAGGCGTGATGAGGCTGGGGCTGCTACACTCGGAGTGCGAGAGGGAACCTGGATCCAGAGAAAGAGCAGCAGGGGAGGACAGGATAAGATGACGTTTAAATCTCGGATGAAGACGAACTTCTAGAGTGGACAAGGAGATCTGATAGCAAATGCATCAGTGACTACTGGCGCCACACCGTGTGAAGCGGAGTTAATAAGAGTCTTAGTTTGATGATTCACACGTGTTAACAAGCTGCTTACACTAATTATCTACACTGGAGGAGTGTTTAAAAGATTTCTGCATCTCAGAATGAAGTTTAGGTGGTGCAGGTTTTCCTTCTGCCCACGCTGCTAAACCTCAATTTAAAGTTTTATTAAATATTGATCGTCACATCTCAGCTACCAGACATGGGGAACAGTACAAAGAAGGAAAAAAAAAATAAAAACGTGGCTAGATCTTCTACCTTGCAGTTTGATCTGAGGGGCTTTGATGAGTGTTTTTATTAGCAAGCACAGTACCTCTGTCTGACCCCAGCATGGAGCGGGGGTAGCGTGGAGTGGAGGGGATCTTGATCCTCTCTGTGCGGTACTGAACGTTATTGGAAGAACCTGGCAGGGGAAGGAGGCACAGGAATGAATGCGTAATGTTCAAAAAAGAGAAAAGGGGCGTCGGGTCTGCGACCTTTATGCTTGCTTGCGTGCGTGCGTGTCAGACTGACCGAGTCGAGCGCCGGAGGGCAGTGAGTTTGTACCGTGTGAAGCTCTGCTGCTGCGTGACGATGAGGATTCAGAGTAGTCGCTTGTGCGCTTCTGCTGGCTCAAGTCCAGGCTCAGACGACCCTGGTGCTGTGGGCTGCGCAGACAAAAACAAAAAAAAAAAAAAAAATAAACATCCCTTTGTCATAATTATGCCCACAATACTTAGGAGAGCTATTCCAAAATTTTTTTTTTTTACAATTCAGAGTTAATTAAACTGATGGGCTGAGCTGAATCACTACAGCACAATGTTGAGGCAAAACAACAGGAGGAAATTTAATTATGCGATTTCGCCTTTGGGAAACACGCCAATATAAAATTACTACTGAACATAACACGCCCCATTAGAAACACTTGAGCAGCCAGTTGAAGAAGCCTCAATGTAAAACACAAAGTAAGGGCGCATGTGAAAAGCAGGTAACCTGGTGTGGGTGTGCTGGTGACAAATCTGGGATGCGACCGACGGACAGTTGCTGGTGTGAACACGGTGGCTGCGCACAGTGTACACCGGGTTCCTCATCACGGCCGTCACGGCGGGGCAAGGAGACAGTCCCCTGTGGGCTGAATCTGCCCGGGCACAGACAAGCCCCCGTGTTAAGACACGTTCAAGAGGGAGGAGTCGATGATTATTGCAGAGAGCGTGGGTTCACGTAACATTTGAGAAACTTACTCGGAGGTAGGGTGCCATTGTAGACCGTGGGGACGAAGCCGACGCTGTGTCTATGAGAGCGGCTCGGGGAGGAACGCAGCATGTCCCTGGGCTCCGGTGAATGCTCGTCGTTGGAGTAGCTCTGTGATGAATGACACAAACTAACGGTTACAGTTTTCCCCTGCAGGGTAACAAAATAACATTATGTCTAGGGAGAAATGATCTACCCTTCGCTGGAGACGAGAGCCGTATGAAAAAAAACATGAACATCCCACAAGTGTAAAATGAACATTTATCCCCGCTGCATGCTCCTGTGTGCGTTTCAGGGCCTTAAGCTGTAGCTGGTCATGGTTGCCTGGGACCCAGGCACTGACTCAGCTCCTGGGCTGGGTGGCTGAACCAGTGCTGAGGCATCCATCACTCTGACACGCTGGCGAGGAGGCAAGCCCCAGAGGCTTAACTCTGATGGGGCTGTAAATTCTATTATAAAATGGATCACTTGGCCCACTGGGATGATTTGATTTGAAATGTCCCATTTTGAATTTTTCTCAAACGTATATTTTTTCTTTATTATAGAAGCTTCTAATCAAAATTGCATGAGGCTGGCAAAATACCATTTTAGAGGGGGAACTTTCTGAAGAGAATGCACCACATGGGGCCTCTCAATCCACTTTCAGGGTCATGAATGAACTCACTTGGAAGGTGGGAAGTGTGATGGTCTGCGGGGTCATCCTACGTCGAAGGGCGGGGGCAGATTTAGGCCGCGGCCTCTTCACCTCCGGCTCTTCCCCTCTGGTGCGGCCAATATCCTCATCGCACGACTTCCTCGAGGTAAGGACCTTGCCATCTAGAAAGTAGTGGTTTCCGTTCCTGTCTCTTTCCCGCTCGCTCCTCTCTCTGCTCTCTCCTGCTGCCATGGAGACGGCGGCCTCTCCCTTGCCGTCCGAGGTGATTGTGCAGTCAGAGGCAGAGCTGCTTTGATGTTTGTGTTTGAATTTAAAGGAGTCACTGCGAGTCGGCGGGGTTGGAGGGGTTGGGGTAGGTGTGGAGGAGGAGGAGAGGGACTCTGTCTTTGAAGGCTGTGGGGAGTGTGAAGCTGCGGCAGCTACTGCTGCAATCTGATTGGCTGCCATGTATTCCATCTTAGAGGAAGGTGTTTCAGGGCGTTTGAAAGTGTCTGGGTCGAAGATGGACTTCCTCTGCTTGGGTGACTTATAGATGGAGAGTTGGGTGGCTGTCGTCACTGGACTGGTGTTATCTGGAGCAACCGACATACTGCCCACCATCATCTTGGGCCACGTACCTCCACTGTGCTTCTTCTCCAAGGTTGTCTCCATTGACATGCAGTCCGAGGGAGAAACAGGCTCAAAAGGCAAGGAGGAAGGCGCCTTTGTGTATGGACAGCACTCCTGGAAAGCGCTCGGCCCATAGCGCCCAGACCCCAAGTCTGAGGCCGGTCGAAGGCTGGTGGCATGGAGGGAACCCGTGGAGAACGGCTTGCTCATGTCGCCGTACACATCATCGGGCTCACCTCTGAGCTTCCTCCTCTCCCCAGAAATACTGCTTGTGCTAGCGCTGCCAACATCGGGGCAGAAGATGTCCGTCTGCGTCGAGCTGTTGTGTTTGAGGTTGCGGCTGTTCCGGGAGTGAACCTCCGACAGGTGAATGCGCCCATTGGTCTTCTCCGATGACTCACGCAGACTCTCAAAGATGTTCTGGCCTGACGTGCTGTGAGGGAAAAACTGTGGGACAAGGACAGACGAGGAAATGAGCTAGATGAATATAAAACATATATAAAATGGTACTGCATCAGTTAAAGTGGCAAAACTGCTACTTAGGGACTGCCGAAGAGTTTCAGAGAGAGAGAGAAAATGAATCCAGAAAGTGAGACGAGTATTGGCCCACCTTCATGAGAGAGAGGCTGATCGAGTCCCTGCAACTCCTCAACAGAGCCTCACACTCGGTCACAGACTTGTTATCCAAAGCGATTCCATTTATCTGGGGAGCAGAGACAGAAATAAGGACAGGTACTTTAGTAAAATGCATGCCGAGTCTTTTTTGTTATTCCTTTTACTTGTGTGTATACACCTTGGGTAAAATTATTGTTAAGACAGATGCACATCTACAAACACACACAGGTAACACATCCCCGCAACATGACAGAGCCTGAGATGTGTCTCATGCTTCTGCAGTGTGGAAACCACAGGAAATCTAGGCCATCGCATTTTTGTCTGAAGAAACCTCACACAGCGATCCGCACATTTCCATCACAATAGACTCGATCTGAGAGGAATCGTTTTCTAAAAACGGTCACATATACCATGGCTGAGCCTCAACATAGAGTAAGTCCAGGGAAGAACTTTCAGATTGAATCTAGAACAAGTCCGCAGGGGAAAAAAGAAACGGTCACCTCCGAGCTATTCAGTTGCACGCCATGAATATTTCACTGCCAATTCAGCACTTTGAACTCTTTCTTGCAAGCACAATTAAGCATTTAATAAGTCGCACATAACCCGATACGCCGATGCGACTAACCTGCACAAGGGTGAGGGAGAAAAGATACACTTCCACGATTTAAATCTTGTAAGGCATCGTATGTGCTTAACATTACCAACAGTGGCTGCAACGGAGCTATCACTTGGCGACACGGAGGAGACTGCTGTGCTGCTGAAGAGATATCTGTGGTTTTAACTAACTTTAAACTTCCGACTGCTGCTGGGAGCATTTGAGACGAGGTCACCTTTCTATCTCTTCCGGTGATGGAGATTCATAGTTTCTGTTCTGACACTTAAATGTCTCTCCAAGTCTCTTTAATGTATGCCTACTGCACTTGTGCGTCTGAAAATACCTTCAACTAGCTCTCTAGAGCCGCGAGGATTTAATGAAACGTGGAGTCTTTCTCCCTTCCACGTCTCTTACACTCCACCAAATCCCACCTTATCTGGGTTTGGAGTGTGCACATGGATCAAGGACTGGATTACAAAGCCAAAGAAACCTGTGTGAACTGCAGTGTGGTGATGTGGAGGAAGGAAGTATATAAAAAAAAATAAAAAATAATAAAAGCTCACGATAACTTACAGCAATCAGCCTGTCACCGACTGTGAGAGAGCCCTCTCGAGCTGCTGGACTTCCCTGGACGATGGCAGTCACAAACACCCCACTCTCCAGGCCGATGCCGCTGTCTGAGACACAGAGGAGAAAACTGGGTTATAAACGAGACAATACGCAGTAATGGCACAAGGACGTTTATAGAAATACATAAGCGAGCCGAGTAAGCGGCTCCTCCATCTGGGCCGATACCTTTGTGTCCCACAAGATTGATGTGGACGGGAGTGACGAGCCTTCCTCCGAGAGATTTCCTCCTTCGTACCACCATGTTTATCAGTCCTCCGCCGTTAACGACAGCCTTCACCACCTGCTTCCTGTCCTTATTGGTCAAGTCCATGTCGTTAATCTTCAACAACCAATCATTCACTCTGGAAACACAAGAAAACGAAGGTTGAGGAATCTAAGAAACCTCCAGGAAACTGTTGGCTTGCTTCATAAGGCAGCTCATACCTTAACCTTCCATCTGCAATACTTCCTTTGTCCACCCTTGTAACAAATATCCCACAATCTCCTGGTAAATACGGATCATTCACCCCCTCAGCGATATCAAACCCTAGTGCCTTCAAATCCATGTCCTCCTGTAAAGGCAGTGGTATAAATGTCAGTCAACACGTTCTGAAAAGCTTATTTCATCATATTTTGGCAGCCCTCGGAGAACTACTGGAAACGAGCAAATCACTCTCAGTAATAACAACTGAGCTCTGCTCTTACCCTGTCTTTCTCAAACTCCACCACCTCGGTCTCCCACTCCAGGGAGTCTGTGTCGATGGCTGAGTCGTGAGAGCTGTGAGCCATTAGCTGACAGAACCGGGCCTCCTTCTCCAGCTGGCTCTCCATCTTCTCCCTTAACAAAGGAAGACATCACAGACAGAGTCAAAGGTCAGGCACCTCAGGATGGATGGGCTGAGACAGCGGAAAGAAAGAATGACACAACACCAGTCTGCAGACTTTTTCAAACGAAAAGTTCTGCTGTTTGGAATAAACCTAATACAGCAAATGTTAAAACGCACGGATGAAGTCTGACGTCCTTCCTCATACTCAAAAACACCATGCATTTTGGGATTTAGGGAATCAAATTTATATTTATTCAGAAGAAGTCTAAAAGTAGATGACACACAAGGCCCCACTGTCAGTAAGATATATGGTGTCCTACTGAGGCATGCCTTGAGGGTAGCAGTGACATTAAAACCCCAATCGTACATTGTTCTTTACAGAGGATAGAGGAAGACGCTCACAAAG
Organism: Chelon labrosus; assembly: GCF_963514085.1. Taxonomy (NCBI): domain Eukaryota; kingdom Metazoa; phylum Chordata; class Actinopteri; order Mugiliformes; family Mugilidae; genus Chelon; species Chelon labrosus. The sequence continues at coordinate 14,063,818 of NC_140348.1, forward strand.
TCACCGTATAATGCATACTCTATGTAGGGTAGACGTCCCAGCTTTGGGAATAGGCGAGAGATAACTGGTTAGGGTAAAACTGGAGACAGGTCCAGCACCATGAAACATGACTGGTCATGGTGAGCTAATGTTGAAATGAAAATCTCTGCATACGGGTCTTTGACTCAAAAATGGCTGTCGTACACACTTTGGCCAACAGAGGGAGCCAGTCGCACAGCAGGACGTTGAGCTCAGAGTAAGAGAGAGAGAGACAAAATGTGTCTGAGTGTTCAAAACACTGCCGCTTTCCGGGATTACACTTTAATCTGTGTGTGTGGAAATGTTGCCAGAAATACAACTGAGCGGCACGATGCCTCCAAAGGCAGAAGATCACAGCTTATGCCCTGCCACACACTGAGTACAACTGCTTACAGAGACAAAGACTGTACAACAGAGGCCGTACTGCACAGTGCATACCGAAATGCAAAAGAATTTTCCATGGGCTGCTTACGAGTGCAGCAAGACACTTTACTACCATGTCTATGATCACCATAAAAGGCGGCTTTGGAAGACTCACTTTAGTTCTTTAACCTCTCGCAATGTATCGTTCTTCTGTTTCCTCATATCGTCCAAATTACGCAGAGCATCGGCCAGGTCGCTGACTGCCCGGTCCCTTTCTCGGCGCAGGTTATCACACAGAGTCCTGGGGAGAGACGGATAACGTGAGAATAAAGGACGGAGTGTATTTGGAGGAGCAGACATTAGCTCTTATCAGGCACCCGTGCACAGACGGACCTTATGCTCTCCCTCTCCGCCACTATTTTGTCCCTCTCTTGGAAGGCCCAGTCCCTTCGACATTTGGCCACCTCAGCCTCCTGCGTGGCCTCCTTCAGTTCCTGGGACATGGCCTCGTACTGTTTCCTCAGCATCTCGATCTCCTTGTTGGCTCGCTCCATGTCCAGGGTGGCGGAGTCTTGTTTCTGAGGACAAGGAAGGAGGAGACGTGCGCAAGAGTCAGTTATTAAAATGCTGCATAATGTGTTTGCGTTAGTCAAATGTTTAGACTGCAAAGATGCATTTTTGAGGTCTTTTAGCTTTGCGAAACCTGCAGAGGGACTTCTAAGAAGGTAATAAGAAGACTAATTAGTGGCATGAGAGAGGAAGGTGAGGAGGTTTTTTAGGTTTTGACCTAAAACTTACTGCTGAGTTGTGGAGTTGGTTGCAGCCACTTACGCTTTCTACATTTTCTTCCAGTGGCAATAAAATAAAAACTACAGAACATCAACAAAAAAAGCAATCAGGTCCTTCTGCCGATTGCAGATCGTGTAATCCTGGACTTTGCCTTTTTTTTTTTTTTAATCCGTTGAGATTTTATATCCAAGTTTCCCTGAGCCTTGAAAAGTGATCTCAATATCTTTGGGCTTAGTGAGGACAGGGAGGCAGGGCCATACAACAACACATGCTAAATGTGCATGTGCAGTGGGCCATAAAATGAGAAAGCAAACCTGTGATCTGGAATTCACGCCATCTTAGAATCTGGGATTCTGTTTTCCTAAATACATCCATGGTGTTACATTAAGGAGTCGAGGTATTGCTATCCTTATTCATCGTGAACATCGAGAGAGATGAATTAGGATGCTAATAATACCTTCCTAATTCATCTCTCTTGATGTTCACGATGATCACAAGGACACCGCATGGTGACGATGTATAAATGTACCCTCTGGATTTCTGTGTCTTTCCCTCTTTCAGGATGGATTTCGGTGTCGACTGTGTGTCTGGATAAAGAATTCACAATCTGTGTTTGGCATCAAAGATTCATATAACTTAATATGTCAAATGTATACCGTCAGTAGTTCTCGATACATTTATGTCATGCTGTTCTTTTTGCCAAGAGCAAGAAGGAGTAGGAGTTTTGGAATGAGCCTAGCAAGTACTTGGCTAGCTTACTTCGAATTTGATTCACAGGCCATCGCACTGATAAAAGATGAGACAAGCAGAGGGTCTGAGTAAAGACGCGAGCAGATCTTTTGCAGGATTTATGAAGGAGCGGCGTGTATTTACTTGTCTGGCTTGATAGTACTCGCGGAGCAGCTGATCCCTTTGAATGATGGCTTCCGTCCTCTCCTTGCGGGCCACGTCCCTCTCCTCCCGCACCGTCTCGATGTCCTTGCAGGCCTGGCTCAGCTCCTTCTGGGCCTCGGCTTTGTCCTTCACCTCGTGGCAGTACTTCTCTAGCAGTTCATTCCTCTCGCAGATGGCCCTGTCACGATCCACCAGGGACGAGTTCAACTCCTGTCCCGCAACAAAAGCAGGGAAAATGAAAAAGAGGGCACCTCGACAGTGTGAGTCAAGAACGTGACATGAGTGCAGGCTCCGATATTAGATATAAATCCTTTGAGTTTCTCAACAGAACGTTCAGAAATCTTCTTTTGTACAGTGTCCAGGGTGAAAATTCCCATTGATCCACTGACGGAGTGGACAAATGACAAGGATAAAACTGTCCCAAGTCGTGGACAGAATCACCAACAAACCAACAGGTTGATAATATATTATCACAGAGGACATAGTTTAAACTGATGCGTGTTTTCCTGCCTTGAAGGACACAGTGAAAGTACAGCCGGATAATCTGTCAGGAGGAGTTCAACCTTTTACTCTGTGATTCAATCCAATTTTAGTTATATAACAAATCATATGTCACCTCAAGGTCAGGACGTTACTGCTGTTCCCTCAATGATACTGCAGAGAGAAACCCCCTTGAGCCAGAGCTTAGCAGCTGAAGGGAGGAGTAGTTTTATTCTAACTGTATACCAATACTGCATTTTTGGAAAGCAAATGAATATTTTAATGATGTTTTAATGATATGCCTAGATGGGAGGATTAACACCATTTAAATATGCTGGATGTGTGCAGATCAGGGGTGTCAAACGCACGGCATGTGGGCCAAATACGGCCCGCTACAGGGTCCAATCTGTCCCACGGGATGATTTTTGCAAAGTGCAAAAATAACACAGTAGATGTTAACTGCAACGTTTCAATAAAAGTGTCTGATATTCCTAATGTGTCCACCAGGGGTCGCACTGTTTTAATAGGAGTTGCAGACATAACACAACACTGAGAGCCAGAGCTGAACTGTAGATGACAGCATTGTGCCAAAATTGCACTTGTTTTTCTTAAGAAATTTCAGGTTGTTAATGAAATGCTTTGTAAAAGAGTAATTAATTACATTCCATTCGTGAGTTAAAGATAAGCCACGGCCCATGTGCCTTAAAAGCAAGACAGACACTGGAACTCGTGGTTTCTGCTCATGTCACAAGCTGCAAAGGTACTGGTCTAATGTATTATTAGAAATAGAAAAGATACTGGATCACAAACTGGAAATAGATCGTCTTTTGTTTTGTGCCTCCCAACGAAGCGTGTTGAAATGCTACAAAATATTTGATATGTAATTTGTGTTTATTTGTAAGAATACATACAGGACGGTTAACATATTTGAAGTAACACTCTTCGGGTTCAGCCTACAACTGTTTTGTAGCTTCTCTGGATATAAGAGTGAATAAGTTATAACAAGTTGTACATGTTCAAAACTGTTCAAAATACCTGTCTGAGCGCCTCCAACTCTTCACTGGCCACCACCCTCTCTGATGAAGTGTTTTTCAGCCGGGCCTCAGCTGCCTCCAGCTCGGTCTGCAGCTTGTCCAGCTCCTTGATCACCTGGTCCCTCTCGCTCATGATCAGGCGGTACTCGTTGAACACCGAGTCCCTCTCCTCCTTGTACTTCTCGCAGTCCTTGGCCGACTTGAGCTGCAAGTTCTTGTAGCGCGTCACCTCCGACTGCAGCCGCTCCATCTCTCGCTGCAGCTCCTTGTTCTGAGCCGACGACTTGTTCAGCTCCTGCTGCACTGAATCAAACCTGAGGGAGGCCAGGAAAGTGTCATATAAAATGATGCAGTCTGAGTATAGCTCTTACTAGTAGTGTGTTCCCAGTGTGTTTGATTATTAGCAGCTTTCTTCTCATGCTCTTTTTTTTTTTAAACTTGAACCAAAACACTAATGTGTTCTGTGTGTGTGCATGTGATTATTTATTTCACCTCCTCATCGAGGTAGAGTACTGCTGCTGGTAGTGCATGGCCGAGTCTCGCTGCTTGAGCAACGCGTCCATCTGCTTCTGCAGCCTCCGGTTCTCCTCCTCAGCTTGCTCCAGCCGGCTCAGGTCTGTGTTGTGGTTAGCCACTTTCTCACTGTAGCGCTTGCTCAGGGCATCATATTCCTTCTTGACGCTCTCCAGCTTGTCCATAGCTGTGTCGTATAGCTTGTTTAACACCTCTGACGAGCCCTTCTCTCTCATTACCTGGAAACGACATGAAAAGTTATAGTAGTGTCCAGAATGTTGACACCATCAGAAACTGTGTTTGCTGTACCCCACGTTGACAGCAGATGGCACTAAAGTGCAGACATTACTGTTTTTAATAGTGCAGGAAAATCCAGTGCCAGCCTGAACAATGGCTTTCATAAGTTTAAGTGCATTTCTAGAACTGCAGTTTTGCACTAAAGTCAAACCAAACAACTGGCCTTCTAAATTTCCTGTTTTATGCACAGAGCGCGTCCTTCAGACTGCATTATTCATTCTCCGAGACTTTCATTTCAGCAGGTCTTGCTGATACAGTCTTCCTGATCCCCGGGAGAGCTGCAGCGACCCGGGGGCTATATTGACCTCGACTACAAAGCATACACAGCCTATACGCTGATCTTGTAGCTACACGGTTTGGGTCAGGGTGCCCTTTGCCCAAGCAAAGCCCTCCTCTTCGGCGCTTGCCCTTTTGCACAAATGCTCTGTATGCATTTCCCTGTGCTTGGCTGCCCTGTGCTCATAACCACTGCAGTATCCCCATGGGTGCTGCGTGAGACAGTACTTCACAATAGAACAATACGGGTCACAGCACCCTTGTGCTGTTTAGAACAAAGTATTCAGTGCACAGAACACAATAGACACTATTATTTGATGTCCTAAATGTAAAACTCCACTGCATTATTATAAATGCGCGATGCCTTAGCACACAAGCAAATTTTGCGAATACTCATCTGAACATCTGGAAAGCAATAGCAGCCACATGCAATAGTGTGCGTGCGAGTGGGCTGTACCTGCTGTTGCTGCTGCCGGAGGTCTGCCAACTCTTTCTGGTCCTGACCGTGCAGCCGTTTGAGCTCCTCGCAGTTCTGCTTCAGGTGGTTGTGCTCTCGGACAAGTTGGGCGTTGTCCCTCCTGAGCGTTTCCATCTCCTCCTTCAGCTGGGCCTGGTCGCCTAGCACGCGGCTGTGCAGCATGCTGGAGAGGGGAAACACGTGGACATGCAGGATGAGTAAACAAACATAAACCTTCAACAGGATACGACGGGAGTTGCAACTGCACGCAGTGGACTGAAAGCAAAGTCTGGGGCTTAAATCCCAGAAAGGGAATTTTATTTATGGCCTTTTAGAAATTTATTACTGAATTTGTGCAATTTTCTGCTTTTTGAAGGGAGTTAAAAATCCCCTTGTATTGGCCTCCCTCGCTGATAATAAACACTGGACAGCACAACATACGAATTTCAGATGCACAGTTCACAAAATAAATTATTAACAATCATCTGTGGAATGATTTTAGTCGTATAATGCCTTCGTTAGATCACTTTCAGCCAGATGGGTACTGTCAACTCTCAAACGGCTAATACGATCTGCCTCTGCGCTACAGAAACGCTGCCTCGGCTTATAAGCTGCAAGGCTGAATGATTCAATCACATAAATGCCTCCATTTCCAAGCTTTTAAAGCCATGCAGGTTGTGTTTTTTCAGTGCCAGCTCCCCTAAAAATCTGAAAGCTGGCTGTGGCTCCAGGGATGTTCTTTCAATTAGGTTAATTGCAACACCATGCCAGCGTTCGCCACATTCGCAATAAAACAATGCAATAAAACATAATTATTTCTGCGCCGAAAAAAGCCGCAGGTGGCAGGTGACAGGGTATCCATCCTGCGCGCTCCACAACACTTCAACAATGAGTCTCAGCGCACATGCACACTGCTTTTATGTGGAAACCTACGCAACTACGTCCACTGCACCGACTGTATAACACAGGTAAATATTGATAGTAGAACGGAATAAAACGGGCTGCCTGACAGGGAGGAGGAGAAATACTTACTGGTAGAAGTCAGCCTCCTTTACAGCCTCCTCACACCTTTTGAGGGTTTTGGTATGCTGGTTCTGGAGAGACTGCAGATCTGCCATGGCCCTCATGCACTGACTTTTCAGACGCTCGTAGTCATGACTGGCTTTGGAATTCGGCCTTAGGGGAGAAAGGCAACAAGGAATGAAAACTCTATTCAAGGGCCTTTTATCGTGCCCAGATGGGAAGATGTAAGAGAGTGGACCTTCGCCTTGTGTGAGAATTCATAAGATAGGAATGAAATGTTTGATCAAGCATAAACAACACTAAAAAAGTATGTTCTGGTGTAAGCAAAGCGGCCCTTGAATTGTGTTTTCCAAAAGAAGCACGTGCTGGACTGTAACTGGAGCACATTTTGTTTAATTAAACGCCCGTGTCAGCGTCTTCTCTCTGGAAGGTGAAGTCAAAATGATACACAATGAACTAGCGGATGAAAACATGGCAGGCAGGGCCGAGGACATTAACATCAGAGAGATCAAAAGAAAGTAAACATTACCTGGCAATTTCATATTTAATTTAGGCTAAACAATCCCAGGCATCTATTGCATAATCACACTAAACACTTCATAGGTGTCAGCCAAAAAAAAAAAAAAAAAAGGTGTTACCACAAGGAAGGAAACAAAACAACAACAACTTGGCAGATGGGGGGCAGGATTTTGCACCTGCAGTCGTCGAAGGTGGTCCCGGGCGATGCCAGCGCCAGACGCTTGCGAAGCTCGTCCCGCTCCCTGGTCACCTGGCGGAGCTGCAGCAAGATGGTGTCCAGGTTGTCGCCCGAATGCCGGTTGTCGTTGATGGCTGGCGGCGGCGAGGACGCTTCGCCGTTAACGGGCGAACCTGCAGCGGAGAGCGCATCACATCACCGGAGGCCGGCACAATTGATCACTGGGTAAAACCTTCCCTAAGCAGCACATTTCATTATTCAGATGTTCCAAATGTCGTTTCAATTTATCTTTCTGCCTATTCTTTCCGCTGAGAAAGAACATCAAATTCAAACATTATATCCCATAGAAAGGGCCACCAACGACTTCCTGTAGATGAGTGCAGCTAAC